>NC_061462.1:2400000-3000000 GCF_022581195.2 Helicoverpa zea
TAGATTTTACTTTTTATTGTACATTTATAACTTTATATAGATTGATTTGTTTTATTGTTTTTTATGTTTACAGTCGAGCTTCGGTAGTAGTGGAATAATAGCAAAATGTTCACCTGTGCTAGCATCACAAATTCACACTTCTGCCCCGCTATGTCGCGTGGTGTCAGGAAAGTACAGGATCACGAAGAAACGGGACAGGCCACTCACGTACGAAATGGCGAACCCTCCTCATTACATCGCTCATCGTAAATCATGGAACTCTTGGAATACCTGTAAGTTGCGTTTAGCATCAGTGTCTACATTTCACTAGTTACTAACAAATGGGATCAATTTACATTACTTTACACCTATGAAGGATTTAAAAATAAAACTTCAAATGAGAATAATGTTACAATCATTTGAAAGAGCAAAACATAAATTTAGGGGTTTTGCTACCGCGTTATCTATGCAACAAAGTGACAAATTATGAATTTTTGTATGTATTTTTTGACTAGTATTTACACGTGAATTCTGTTTTTCAGCAAGTTTAAAAGATGGTCTCCGACGATCTGAAACAGCATTAGAAGATGAATTCATCCGAAGGTTTATGACTGGCACGTGGCATGGACTTGTTTGTAGTGAGGTAAGAATACCACGCATGGCACACAGGCTGTGAATTTTTAGAATCTTCAAAACACGTAGTGGGTAATGAATAGAACTTTTTAGTAAATTGTTTCTTGAGGCCCAGACTCAAGATTAGAATTACTGCCCATATTGTCTTCATTTTTATCAAAAACTGATTCAACAGTTGTGAAAATATACCAGGAAGGCAGGTTCCTTCTTAGTTCTTTTTATAGTGTGCGTTCGCGCAGCGGAATGTTGTTGAATTTAAAGATTTTAATTATGCAGATAATTAGTGTAAGACGTCCTATAATTGTGTATGGTAAATAAAAATTTGTGTATGCAGCCATTGTGGAGAAATTCACCAAAAACAGATTCCGCTGGGCGAACGTTGGCGAACGTTGTCCTGGCGGAACTTTTTTTAATCCATAGACTTTAGAAGAAAAGAGATGTGTCCGAAAATTAGTGTGTATTTGTGTATAATTGATTTATGTATGAATGAAATCAGTGCATGCATAAACTTCGGAGAAATTCAAGTTTCCGCTACGCGAACGTTTGGCCATTAGCTAGTTTTCATATAAAGCGCTTACATAGAGAGCTGTAGATTTTTACAAACGTTGTTTTGAATTTGTTTATATTTGTTTAAAAAACAGATTTAGAAAAAGTCGTAGGGTAGTCGTAGGGTTTAAAAGATAAAAATATAAACGTAAAATACACTTATTAGGTCTTAGTTCTTAAAGTATGCAGTTTGGGGTCTAGATTTTCACGTTTACACAAACCTTGTAAGTGTCTCCAACATGTTGCCAAGTATCAATGATGTTCCGTTAGTAATTAAAAAGTTATAGGATATTTTACCATGAATAGATCACTGTTTACAAAGCAGTCGAATATCACGACGTTCTAAAGGAATTGCATGGTAAAATGTATGCCAATAATTAGTTTAATCATTCAACTATTCACTTGCAAAATTTCATGTCATTAAATTCAGTAATTAAAGAAAGACAATTTTATTATAATACTGACGGAGCATCGAAACCCTACATAATCCGACCAAGTTCGGATAGCTACAAAAAAGCGGCCGTGCCATATGTCTAAGCAACGTTCTTAACACTTTCGATGCCCAGCACCCGGGATTCGAGTCGAACCATAGTTCATTCCTTATGCCCGCAACCCGAATACCGAGTCGTCGCTATGTGTAGCTATAGATGCATGTGCTTATGCCCAGGACCCGAATAGCGAGTCCATAGCTAAGTAAGCTGTAAGGGTTGTCAAAAGTAAATAAATGAAATCAATTGAAAAAACATCGCTTTAGTTTATAACGGATTAGAAAACGTAAATTGGTATTATTCCATCCAGTTATTGCTTCACTCCAGTATTGTATTAAAGTTAAAACAAAAGTGCATCTATCGCCTTTTGTGCAATAACGAGATTTATGGTTCTTTATCTCTGGCCCGTAAAATGACAAAGCGCGTCGGCATGTTTTTTGAGATTACGAGTATTTAAACTAAAAACTAGATACTTATTTTCTTTGTTATCCTATGCAGGTGTTAAAACAAAGCACGTCGGCGTTGTATTGATTAAAAAAAAAGCTTACAGAAACATGTAGATAAATCATATTAAGTAAATCTGTTCTAACAATGTACGTTAAAATTAAAAAAATAGTCTCTTTAACAACATAATAAATTAAATAACAAGACGGGATTTATTTTCTTTATTCTGATCAAAAATGCACAATAATTATATTCTAGTAAATTATTTTGGGTAGCCCTACGCTCGGTGGGCGGGGCTTAAGTGAACCCGGACGCCGGGTTTTCGGGCATAAGGGTCCCGTTCCGATACAATTGCGCTGTTGGACTCGAATACCGGGTTGTTGTGTAGTTATACAAAATATTTTTGGGCATGTGGATAGGAATTGCTTTTCGGAGCTGGGCAGCGAAAGTGTTAACTTGGTAGGTTAGTATTTCGATGCTCCGGATTATGTAGGTTTTCGATGCTCCGTCAGTATTATAATTGTCTTTCTTTAATTACTGAATTTAATGACATGAAATTTTGCAAGTGAATAGTTGAATGATTAAACTAATTATTGGCATACATTTTACCATGCAATTCCTTTAGAACGTCGTGATATTCGACTGCTTTGTAAACAGTGATCTATTCATGGTAAAATATCCTATAACTTTTTAATTACTAACGGAACATCATTGATACTTGGCAACATGTTGGAGACACTTACAAGGTTTGTGTAAACGTGAAAATCTAGACCCCAAACTGCATACTTTAAGAACTAAGACCTGATAAGTGTATTTTACGTTTATATTTTTATCTTTTAAACCCTACGACTTTTTCTAAATCTGTTTTTTAAACAAATATAAACAAATTCAAAACAACGTATGTAAAAATCTTCAGCTCTCTATGTAAGCGCTTCATATGAAAACTAGCTAATGGCCAAACGTTCGCGTAGCGGAAACTTGAATTTCTCCGAAGTTTATGCATGCACTGATTTCATTCATACATAATCAATTATACACAAATACACACTAATTTTCGGACACATCTCTTTTCTTCTAAAGTCTATGGATTAAAAAAAGTTCCGCCAGGACAACGTTCGCCAACGTTCGCCCAGCGGAATCTGTTTTTGGTGAATTTCTCCACAATGGCTGCATACACAAATTTTTATTTACCATACACAATTATAGGACGTCTTACACTAATTATCTGCATAATTAAAATCTTTAAATTCAACAACATTCCGCTGCGCGAACGCACACCTTTTTATAATCCATATGAACTTTCTATACAATATACATGTAGGCATTTCATTGTTTTTTTCTTTCTGGTTTCCAGGTCATAATCAAGCGCCAGTTCAACCACATCAGGGTGGCAGCAATCATCAGACGTGCCGTGTCACCCACCAAAATGTACTTCCTCCTTGGTTACACTGAAGAGCTACTGTCTAACTGGATCCAGTGCCCTGTGACCCTTGAGTTGCAGACCGTAGACAGTTTCAAAGATGTTGTGTTCAAGTATATTTAATTTAGTTGTTTTATTTGTAGTGTAATATAATGTTAGGAATAATAAAAATGTGTATATAAAAATGGATTGAATTTATTTTCATGTTAAGGTGACTTGATAAACAGGTTTATTGCAATATTGGTGATAATTAGTCGTTCCTTCTCCTCTCTTTCACTTGGGGGTAAAATAAAAGTGAAATAAAACTCGAGTGAATAAAATTCATCTTATAATTTTTGATTCCTTCAAATATACATAATGTATCAACAAACAGAACAGCGAGACGCGGGCCGCGCGGCCGCACACACTAACAACTGCCGCAGCCGGCACATACAAGCACACACACATACGTACGCACTTTACCGCTCGAACACAGAATCGAGCCGCGACCGAACTTCTGCACATACGCTTTGTACTTTTATAGATCTTTTATTACACTTATAGTCGAAACAAACACCGATTGTTCCTGTGAGTCAAGTGTATGTGATGTTTGAAGAGTATCAAGAGTCAAAATATTCGTGTTTCACTTATCCAACGTTAATCAGTTCAATGTCAGTGTGGTCCTAAAGATGTTCACAAAGGCAAGCGGTGTCCGTTTCTAAATCTGAGAGTATATGTTACATTCCATTTCCATATGACGATTCGTCTAAATTTCTCATAAATGCCTATGGTGTCTCTCAGGTAAATTTGTATTGTCTATCACAGAGTCGTAAAGCATTTGTCCTTACATACTAGTGAGTTAAACATTGCGATCTTATCATTAAATCACCATAAAACACATTTTGTAAACTCGTTAAGGTGCTTCAGAAAATATTTTTAATTATCATGATATTCTTTTTTTTATAAGTCTCGAACAGTCTTTCATATTGAGCTAATTCGGTGCCTGTGGAATGTCTGTCATGAATGTGCGTTCACGTAACTAAGTGAAGCTAAGTGTTCCGTAGCTGTGTCTGTCGGGTTCAGTGTGCGCAGAAGTCCAAACGGCTGACAATATGCGACGGCTCGCTCGTTGTTTAGCATTAATTGTTATCGAAATTACATATTTACAAATTAAATATACACACAACATGAAGGCTTCTCGTGGTTAATTCGAATCACTATCCAAAACTTAGCAGCATCGTTGAAGCCTCCCGTTGAAGAACTAACAGGATTGTACAAACATAACGTTTGAATATTTACACTAAGAGACAGTCAGGATATGATACAAATATGTACAAATAAAAAAATGATTCCAAAAGGAATAATCAATAGCACGATATTGTAATATGTAATTAAAAAGATTCTATAATGATTAAGCGCGGAGAGGTTTCAACGACACGAACAAAAAGTGCTTGTCACAATTTTGGATGGCATCAGTTTTTGTAAATTAATAAATATACTTACAGTGGAATATAACAAATGTAATGTGCGATATAAATTCCTATTTCAACGCTACACACTGCTACAACTATTAAGTAAAAATGTCCATCAAAATTCTATTAAAAATAAAGAGATCATATATGTTCTACAAATAAGATAAACTTGTTGCAATAAAGCTCTAGATTATTCATAAGCGATACTTACGCATCGTGGTTGTGTTCTCTTGGTTTCATTCAATACTGTGAAACTTATGTAACAGACTAAAAACTTGCATAAAACTTACATACGTGTCTGTGAGCGTGTTCAGGCGTACAATGTTGCATATTTCTAAATTGGTATGGAGTAGAACAATTCTGTAACGGTTCAACAAACTTAGAAATATGCATTCTATGTATAGCTGAACACCCTTACAAACATGTTGTTCAATCAATACTAATTAATAAATAATGTGCAAGCGCGTAGCTCTGCACGACTGTACGAATAGAGTAATGGTTGTCGCGTAAGTATAACTCAGAATACAGAATCATGTAAAGCCAAATCTTAGCAGATAATTGTTGTCCTATTGTATTGCTATTGTTCCGAGGTCGACTGTACGTAGTCCTAGTTATTATGCTTCATAAGATATCAACACTGTAAATGCAAAAATACTCACTACTATTTTAAAAATCTATTTGTGGATATTTTTAAAGAGAAAACATTAGATCGTTTCGAATACTCATGTTAACTTAAATTTAACATTTGAAATTGTTACGTGCGATGAAGGCAAATTGGATAATGTGCGTTGAGACCGTTCCGCGGCAATGTAAATAGATATTAATATACGCTAGACTTAGGTAACGACTGGTGATAGTTTGTGCTCTGACGCCGCGAACCAGTTCCAACGCGTCACTCAACAGTCTTAAACCTACATTAATTTACACGAGTACTAGAACAAGATCATCATGATATGATTTTAAATCTACTGTACTTAGAAAAATTATACAGCGTCAGTAGTAAAATTTGATTCGTATAAAACTTCATTTTAACTCCATTTATCCTAAAAGTAATAATTCAATATACCCTTTTTATGATTTGGCTTAATTTTTCTTCACAATACATCAGATAGATTACAAGAGAGACGTATCCCTATCACAATCACATTAGTAACATTAAAAATTAAATACAACAGCACCTGTCGTTGATATACATAATAGTCATAATAATATAATATACTGAATAAAAATATTCAAAATCAATTAATTATTCGATACAAATTATTCCAATGGAGATGACAAAAAATAAGCGTAGATACAACTATGCAGTGGTCCAAATAGTTTTGTTTATAATATAGGTGATTTTTTTTTTGTAAATATCACTACTTATTCCGATGAAACAACTAACGCTTCACAACGAGAACATTGCGCAAGAGCTGGACCGCAAGCGGCCGGCGAGCCGACACCGAGCCGGGCCGCCGCCGCCGCGCCGCCGCCTGACTAGCGAGCCGAGCGGCGCGACGCGGCCGCGCTAACATCGACACTCACACTAACATTTGTACTACGCCAGTATGCTATACCCGCTATTACTAGAGTGGAGCGGGCCACCGTCGGACGCCCCCGGAACATCAATTAAAAAACTTACTAAAACTAAAAATAAAATGCATCTAACATCGTTTCGCAATTTTTGATCGGCCCTCTCGTGAGACGACGTGAATACTGAATTGTTTCGACAGAACCAAATGAAACGCCTTACCGACTAACGATAGTTATTTTGTGAATAGTAACAATGATACGTAATCCGAACATGTAATAGGGGAGGGTCTCGATCGTCACATAACATAACCTACTTACAGCTAGGAGGGGGGCGTCCGGCGACGGACCCGCGAAGGAGACCATTCGTATAAAACTCAAGACTTACACTAAGCTACACAACTCTCCACTTACATACGCAGACAGACGTTAATAAACTTACGGGGAAGGAAGATAGAGGGAGGGTATACAAGTCTCGCTGAGTAGTTTGTTGCTACAATTGTCACAATTAAAACCTAACTCCGACCTAGCGGCCGCCGCTCTACTTTTGTTCAACGCCACGCGACTGCACCGCGCCAACCGAACCGAACGTCATCGAGTCTACAATACCGATAGAAATGCCATCTAATGCCTAAACCACTTAATAACACTCACGAATCAGTGAGACAGCCTTCGCGCAAGAAGTTTACGTAGTACTGGAGTCAAACAATGCGGCCTACAAACGGACAACTGGACTCTAACAGAGGGGAACACGATCCTAGCTAAGTAAACGAATGCAACTGTTGCTGTGGACACAACGCTCAGCACCTCACTACTAAAGGCACTCAGCAGACATCACCGACTCAACAATGTCTTTATATTCAATGCTACTATTATTAATTACTATTGCTTGGATTGCTTCAGTTTTACACCAAACTTCTTGTAAAGGACTGCATTGGACACGCAGAGACCTATTCAAATAAAATAGAATGAACCTAAACATCACTATGTGTACATACTCCAGCAGGTACTCGGATGGAAGCCTGAGACAACAAGTTGTTTGTCCGACGCAGAGACTCACGTGTCAGGTAATATATTTATGAAACAACACTATATCACATCACTTAAGATATTCTAAAATTTATTGCACACCAGTGATGTTCTTCGTAGGCAGTGTTAGATTAACAATGGTCTATATAAAACTTTATAATAGATAATTAAGTATCAAAAATAATTCAAATATTCTATTCGATTATTAAAGATTTATGATAGCTATGTTACAACCCGGCCCTGGAAGTACTAACGATGTCGCGTTGTGTGACGTCACACGTACGGTACCTGCGACTTCACTCGTCACACGCCGAGACGAGCGAACACGGCATAACCATATCATGGTATGCTCAAAGTTAAATGCACCACTAAGTAACTCGTAGCTGATTAATGGCGTTCAACTGGCCTGATCATCGGCCACCTTAAAGCAAAAGCTGCACAGCTTCATACAACTTTACTCCTCTGAAGTCAGCCATTTACTGCCTCGCGTATGCACAGACACTAGTAGCGAACTTCGAAGATTCAAATTAAGTAGCTATACATAGAACTTTCTAGAGCATTCCATAGTCATTATTGATCGCGAAACGCACAGTAACGTCTAAACAACACGATATAGTTAAATACAAAGCGTGCCTACACAGAACTCTAGTCTCACTGATCCTCACAGTACAAGTGAGGGCGAGAGGGAATGTTCCCTCCTACCCACACCACAACACAGACACGAACATTGCATTATCATCCCAAAAATATTATCTAAATATTATACAGTGGAGGAATTTTTACTAATTGGTAAATGGACGTTTAAAACATTCACACAAAAAATGTTTTATTTTTTTTTAATTTCGAACATGATATTATAATCCTGTGGTACATAATACGTGAAAAATAAAAAACCTTATCGACGCCAGATACATTGAATATGCAGATATAAATTGAGACACATCTAGAGTGGCGCCCTCTACTACTTAGGTCTTTTATTTTTCTTCAGACAACATTAATGAGTTACATTGTATTCCTCAACTGTATAGTATAATACATCGAAAAACTAAGCGTAAAATTGCTGTCGTAATCGACTGAAAAAATATTTATCTTTACTATTCTTCCATACAATTTTATTGACACAATAAGCGTAGGTCTCATTTTAGTTCATTCATATTTTACTGAATCAATATTCATAATTACAATTATATAATTTTATTATTCAGATTTCGTTATAAACAATTGCACTGTCATTCGTCACGCACTAAACTATGTCACGATCATTCCGAAAAACGTGAAAGGCGTTCGTGTTTAAATTTCCATGCATCTAACTAATATAATACTAATCTAGGGTCCGTAATCTGTTCACTGAAACGTAAAGGCTTTAACTAGTTGCAACAACGCGCCGCTGTGGCTGCACGAGTGTGTACAGTACGACGAACACTGTACATAGTGCTGTACACAAGTGTACATCACGAGGTACACCGTCCATAACACTGTACACTCGCGCACATCCCTCCGCTTTGTACTCTCCGAGGTATATCATACGTTGGCAGTGTCCATATTGCCTACAAGATAATATATAAAAATATATCATGTCCTGACACCTCTAAAGCACGATATTCAGCGGTATTGAACAGAGACGATCGATTATAATATATATTTTCTCTAAAATATTTCGTTCATTTAACTATAGTAAAATCTAATTTGCTTTAACTAATCAACTTCTGAAGCTGTCTACAGAGGGTTATTTTAACGTCTAGATATTGAGCAAAAAACAAAATTTCGAGACAGTTTCAAGTGCTAGGTGAACTAACGAGTAAACTACACGTAGTAAATAGTCCAGTGAAGAGAAAACGACGTTCGGTATCATCTGCAACGGTATACAAAATACACTTCGAAGGCTTCCATTCTATTTGTGTTAAGCGACATTTTTGGAACATTTTAGTGCAAAAATGTCGTTTATAATAAATAGAGTGGCAGTCTTCGATTTGAAAAGACTAACTATTAAAGTAACGTCGGATCGGGAGACGTACCGTGTCAACCGTGCGACATAACAAAAACAACGCTGAGTACACTATGAGATGATTTTAAGTAAGTACTTAAGACTAAGTTATTTTGTACATAAACGATTCATAAGCTAGTTACTGATATTTGTAAAGATTATTTTTAGACTGAACATTGATATTTTGGTGTTGTAGGTTTGAAATTAAACCGCGTTATAGCGGCTTGAAACAGGAATTAACAATAGATAATATAGTTGAAAGCTAATTTTGCAAAATTTCGACCAATTACTCAAAGTTATGCACGAAACTCTTTGTTCTAAATAAGATAGATGTTGACATTCGCAAACTTTTGGTGTTATAGTTCCCGAAACCGGGTAATACTATTTGGTCGGTTAATGTTTCCAAACGCTAGAATTGAAGCGATTTTGATAAAGTAGTAGTCAAGATGTTGAAATTGGGTAATTAATTATTTAAATTACTATTCACTAGTACTTATCAAACACCGCGTACAAATCCTAGCGCTTTGAAAAATATTTTTTAATTTTATTTTAATGTAGAGTAGACTTCTGCAGTTATATGACTGACTTTTCTTAGCAGATGGCGAATATACGATTATGGAGACACTTTTGTTGTTAAATCGCCAATAACTGTCATTATATCTGTAGAAGAATGGCGAAAAGACCTGAAGCTCATTTGTCAAAAGTTATAGTTTTTGTTTGATAACCCAAAAAATAACAACTTAAAAACAAAGTCATTACTTTTGCAGATGAAAAAGGTCACACTTCAAATAGCCATAAAATGTAGGTACCATAAACAACTTAAGGTCATAAACCCTTCTTCTACAAACATGCATTCAGCCACACAACCGCGAAGTGTCAAATCATTAGAGTTCCTATTTCAAAACTAGCAACACTGTTCTTCATGAAAAGTTGTGTCGCGCGGTCGCTGCCTGGGTGGCTGGTGGCCGGTGGCCGGGTGGCTACGTGGCTACGTGGCTGGTGGCTGGCGGGCTAGTGGTGTCGCCGAGCGCGGCGCGGCGCGTGCTACCTGCGCCCGATGAGTCCGTTGGAGTTCGAGTTGGCAGTCGGCGACATTTCCAACTCAACCAACAGAGGGAAGTGATCTGTAATGGATTTCAATTGTTATTTAATTGAATTACAATTTATTGTACCTTATGTCATGAATATGAACAACAGTGCAATTTAAATTAGGGAAAAGATAGAAAAGGTTATTAAAAAAACAGAACATGCTTTTATTGCAAATAAAACGGAATAACGAAATTAAATTTACATTCCGGGGGGCAGGACTTAGGACTCTTTCGCAAAGAAAACGCAGATAAAGTTGCATCACCTAAAATATTTCTCCATCTCCTAAAAATCTGCCAATAAACTATGAACCTTATCACTAATGTTAGGATTGAAATTAAAAAAAAAATCTACGTGTTTTCTTTAAACAACTGACCTGAAGGTATGTGCGGATGTGGACAGCCGACGACCTTGTGCTCTCTGAACCAGTCCTGCGACAACGGGCCCAGCAGACCCAGGGGAGTCATTGATTGCTTACTATAGAATATGTAGTCGATTATACCCTTGAAGTCAAACCTGGAAGGAAAGTATTGATTAATAGATTTATACCGCAAAACTATAAAAAACCTGCCGTTGTTTTCGATTTTTTATACCGACTTTCTATCTTATATAAAAAATTTATACTTTGATAAGATATTTAAATGATCGCTTTGGTCAGCAGAAACAGTTTTCTCTACAAAACTGTTCTGAGCATCTCATCAGCAAAACACTTCCAACATGTCCTAATTTGAAATCTAATACTTATGTGATTTCATTTTACTCTTACAAAAAACATATTTAAACCATATTTGATACTTATCACATTTTACACACGACATTTACAATCGAACGTTTTCCGAACTCCTGTATATCCACAAGAAAATTCAACAAAATTCTTTGCAAAGTACAAAACTCACGTATAATTAGTATAGGGCATAATATCCTCGCTGTAGGCGGAGGCCAGCTTGAAGTTGTGCGTGAACTCATGTTCCGTGCCCGCCATGCGGCGCAGCGAGCCCGCGTACCCGAGCTCTTTGAAGTCGCGGTGCTCCGAAGACACGCGGCCGGAGGATAGGAACTCCACCACACCTGTAATACGAAGTAAGAACTATGAAAATACCTTCACCTAAAGGTTGGATGGTAGAGAACGCCTAAGTCCGGTTTTGGAAGATGTGTGGAAAAACTATAATGTATAAAAAAAATATAGAAGAAACTTTCAGAAACGTACCTAGGGTCTTAAAGACCAGATTGGCTTTTACTTAGAAATTTTGGATAAACTGCTGCCCTTAAAGGCAGTTGTAGCTTTGGACATAATCACCGCAGTAATAATTAAAAAGTTGTTACAAGACACAAAGTTAAAAAAGAATCATAAATATAATAAGTTAGTACTGATCCAGCAAAAGAATTCTGACGTTCATCACAGCAAAAA
Organism: Helicoverpa zea; assembly: GCF_022581195.2. NCBI lineage: Eukaryota > Metazoa > Arthropoda > Insecta > Lepidoptera > Noctuidae > Helicoverpa > Helicoverpa zea. The sequence goes on from NC_061462.1 coordinate 2,411,981, forward strand.
TAGAGAGAGCTCTATTTTTGTACAGAAAATCTAAATAATATTGAGCATTTATAATAAGTTAAGGTTCATGACCGAAAACATGCAGATAAAAAAAACTGAACACTATAGCCAAAAATCTCAAAATAGAACATTTAATCGAATGATTTGTAGACCCACCTATGCTATAAAACAAACATTAGGTATATCCAGTTCAATCTAGTAATCGAAACTAAACGTAGGCTTAGCTAAAGTCGTAAAGTCCATATCGGGCCCATCATTGTTTCGGGTACACTCGTAAAAGACGAACAGACGAATAAAGTGGCTAAGTTACTGGTGTACCTACTGCAGGAAAACAGATCGATAAATCTGTCTTGCTGAGGTGTGAGAGTTCGTTAGTTGGTGGCTTACATTTACTTATGTTTATTGTTAATTCTAATATTCTATAGTGTATACTTCATACAGCTTTTTTCTAATTCATTTTTTCGTGTCCACTTGAGAATCCTTCATTTTTACCATTGAATAAGTCTACTAAGAAAACTTTCTCTTACTTACGTTAGGATGGCTAGGTCATTTAAAACGCTAGCTAACAAACCTTTCTATTTGCAAGTCAGGGTCGTACTCCAGGAGAGAGTGGGACCCTTCCTCGGTGTATATCTCTCCACCCTCTCAAACTAACAAATTATCATTCACTGCTGTTGTTCAGTATGATGGTATGACCAGCCTACTCATGCCGTCATCACTCACCACTGTCAGGCAGCGAGTTGAAGTCCCCGCACAGCAACAGTTGCACGTTATCCCGCTGCCCCGCTAGCCGCAGCGTGCGCGCCGAGTCGTCCAGTATCGTGCGCAGCTCGTTGCTCAACATCATCGTTTGGATCAACTTCACGTCGCAGAACTCAGGGTCCCAGTGGATGTGAGCTGTGCAGACTAGGATAGGCTGACCCAGCATTGATGAGTCTGTTGGTAGTCCTGGAATATTGACAAAAAAGTAATTAGGCTATGGGAAAATTTTGCGTTGACAACATTTTTGGGGAGCGAAATTGAAATTTTATTGAGTAGAATCAAAAACAAATACAAGCATTTTGAGAAATCCGTTAAAAATACAATTTATTGTTAGATAAATTCCGTACAAAATTCCGAAAGCCTATATAAGTTTACAAGAACAATATTTTAAGTAAATTACATGTCAAATTCGCGCAACTACATGTTCAAATGAAAATCTAACTCATCTCGCGACTAAAATTGCGTGGAAGACAAATTAAATACATACTTAAAACATTCCTGGTAATTTGTACACACGTGTTCACTATCGTACAACCTCGTAAGACATCTCGTTACATGTAAATTATTACATAATTCTCGCGATTATTTGCTCAGATAATATAATTAAATATAATTAACTGTGGAATTTTTCTATAGACCTGAATTTTGAAGACACAATTTGTGTTTGCCTTGGATAGCCAAGAGGTAGGCTGAAAATGATAGTTAATCTTGTCTGGCAGCAGGACATAGGAATTCATTCCTGTCGACTGTTATGAAGCGATAAGTAAGAAACGCCGATGGCATCTCAGACGCTGCGACGATAATCATGCACTTTAGAACGCACTTTACTTAATAGCAAATATCTTACTTCCACGTTTAACTGGGAGTAAAAGTAAAATGAAATGACTAATGGTGGGTCCGGGCTTGTAATGCAGAGTGCAAGGGTGCGTCTACACAGGTAAAATTAGTTATGATTGATAATATTTTGGTCAAGTGTAATTAAATCGAACATTTATCCGAAATTCTCGAACAATGATTACGACAATGTTGATAAGTTTTATCTACATATATTGATGAAAGAGATACCTACGTTCAAAAATAAATGAAAAACCTAGGAAACTAAAACCTAGGATTATAGAATAACGGTTAATAAAAAAAAATTGGCAAGGTTAATTATGAAAAGTGATCTAATTCACAGTTAATAATTATGTCGCACTAGTCTAAACCACCCTTAACGTTAGCTAGTTATCAAGGCGCGCAAGTAAAAGCCGATCGAAGGAAAGTATTCACGTTGGCAGAGTAGATAGGCGACCCATGCCTACATAGTGCTGTTTTATCTGCTTGAACTTTCTGTTTATGCAATAAAATATACTTTATGAACATGGGTGTATATTTTGACGCAGGTTCGTGCATTAATGTATGGAACACTTTTAACGTGCGGTATGTAATGAAAAAATTTAGAGATTTAATTTCTCCGATCAATTAAGTCAGAAGTGTAAGTAGGTATATTATTATAAAGTAGATACCAACAATTATTTTGAATTACTTAGCAAGTAACCTCATAGCCCGAAATAAACTATGACTCACGATCGATATAATAATTTAGTGTCGATCTAATTTCTGACAGCAAAAGCTAAACAAATATAAAGTCATTTTATTCTCATCGGCTACTGTACGTACGTGTTTCACGTACAGAGAAAGTACTAACTTACTAAGAAATTGACTGTGGTTTTCAGGTTAATAGACATCCGATAATTACACGACAGAATGACATAAAAACGGACACGCTTTTTATCGCACACTTTTAGAAATTCGCGACGGTCGATGCTTCTACAAATATTTTTTGCTAAATCTAAATGAAGCTATAAAATTTTATTTTTTATTAGTGTGATACGAATTGTATGCAAAGTTGTTGGGCCACGGAGCGAGCGATGCCGGGGTCGGACGGAAATGGGAGTACCTGCGTACATAATCCGATGACGGTGAAATTTCGCCTGTTACTTAAGTTTTTTGTTGGTTCGCTTCAGACGCAGGGCGATGCCGCAGTGGAGTTATATATTTATGAGAATGAGTGGCGAAAGAGCCCTCGTAAATTCATATTTAAATTACAACGTTTGCGTCAGCGGCTCAATTAAGAGCTAAGAGCGTAAGCGTCCGCTCATACTTTATTTAATGTTAAGAATTTCGGTATTAGTTAAAGCATCCACGCTTTCATCCAGTGAATTTTTAATGGGAACGGTTCACTATAATAACTTTAACGTTAACGAGACTTTATATTCTAATTTAAAGCTAATGCATATTATACTGCGTTTTTAATTAAATCTTAAACCATTAACGAGTCAAAATTAGTTTTGGGCTCATATGAATTAAAAATGATGCCTTTGAAAAATGTATCTTGGTAATGAGATTAAAATTAATTATTGATTTTACAAAAATGTGAATAGATAGAGTGGCAGAGGTAGACCAAAGAAAATACGGATCGATTGCTCGAAAGTAGACACAAATAAGAAGGGGGTGGATGCTGGTATGATGGCTGATAGAGAGGAATGGGAAACGTACGTAGGAAAGTAAAAGGATATTTCCAAAACTCATACTTTTATAATATCCCAACGCCGATTTAAGGGCCACCTGCAGTAAAGCGCATGCAACAATTATGTACTCACCGTTTTCCCAAGCCGCCTCTTTAGTCTTGATAAGGGCGGCCAGCCCTATATTGTCCTTCGGCATGACACGATTTAACATATTATCTGATCCCTCACTGTTAGCCATTGCCAGTTGGTTGAACTCTATAAGATGTTCCTTCACTAACGCGAACCTGAAATACAAAGTTGACATCGAGATCTTAACATCTTTTATAGAACAAATAAAGATTTTATTGGCACATTTCATAAACGGCGCGACGGAATGAAGTCATAAGCTTGAGTTTTTTTTTTCTTTTCTTTAGTCAGTAAAGAGTGTATTGACTTATAACCTATGCGTAAGGTAAGCGATATGTTGTGGGGGCGTATCAACATCGTCGCTATTATGAAGATAAATCCGAGAGCTTATAGTCATAATTGTAAATTATTAAATGTTTTTATTCACTCTGTGTTCTAACAGGAAAACACAAATTGGTTTGTTTACACATTTGAGTGTTTATTGTGTGATTGTAACATGTGTTAATAATGAGGATCCCTCATCCTGTGTAGACAAGATTACCTTTTCATTTGTCGCAAATAATTTATGTAGGGTTTTATATATTCAAAATATTTAATATTCCAATGTCTCTAATGGCCCTTACGTCTACATTCTAATCGAAAATTCGAAATATTTCCGAAAATAAACAAAAATGTATAAAATGGTGAACATACTTAGCAGATCTGAAGAAGATGGCGCACCCGTCGACATACTTCCTCTCAGATTCGCCCATCGTCTTCGCTCGGGACTTGGGTGAGAATATACCGTCGTAACCGTCCTGTTTCAGCTCTGGCAGGAAGAAGTTGTAGAACTGGTCTGTTTCCACTTCCTAAGTAAAAAAGTTCAGTATCAGTTAAGGTTTTTGTAATAACACAATAAAAGAGAAATACTATATAAGTAAAATGTTCTTAATGAACATGATCATTAACATTAAAACTCATTTTGGAAACGGCACACATGTCAACTCAAATCTTTATCAAAACATACGATACGATGACACTAAATACAAAGATTTCAAACTAACAGTAATTAAAATAATTAACAACCTGTAAGCTGATGATGTCGGCGGAGTAATGTCTGATCTCGTCGAGGATGCCCTTCTTCCTGTAGTCCCACTCGAGCGCCCAGCTGGGGCAGTAGCCGTACATCTGTCGCGTCGCGTACTTGTCACATAGCACGTTGTAACACATCACTGTGAATATACCTGCCAAACAAATACACACAATATTTGTACAGACGCTAAAACAAGATATAATTTTATTTCTCTATAAAAACGAGACGAACAGTAGGATGAGTCGACAAAAACAGTGCTGATTGAATACTGGACGGGACTATTTAGTCTGAGGTCAGAAACTATTTTCCGCTTCAATAAATCTTTATATCTGGATAAATAGGTTCTAGATAGACCTAATTTTCGACAGCACCGTATATCAGTGTTCTAGGTAACGTTAGATTACGGCAGTACATAAACACGAAACGAAGATGCTTGTGAATAAGTTGTAATTCTTTCAACGTCGGTGTCGCCGCGTCGTTTATCTCACGACACCATGTTGGGTGAGCATCACCCGCCAATTAGTTGGCTCCGACACTTTGTTACCAGTGTCCGCGGTACTCGCGTGACAGATAAAAAATGTTCCAATTAAAATGAGACTCGTATTACGCTCCACATGCGGCGGGCACGCGACACAATGGCTTTGCTTTTTCTAATCATATCTCACAGACGGCCGCGGCGGCGGACGATGCTCCGACCACACACCACACTCGATTATTCTTCACGGTTGTTGTTTTAGGTCGCAAATTGAAAATAGTCAATAGTTTCCAGTTTCGGTGTGATTTTGCACTGATTTGTGACGTTCCACAAATTGAACATGGATGTCTCATACATATGTGATGAAGCTATTCCACACAATGGAGACATTCATTTAAAACGGAAATGTTCCCATACAAACTGGTTGGAACAAGGAAATTGGGCATCATAAGCGTTCCGCGAGCTAACAGCGACGGATTCATTTCAACGTATCCACTTATTACGTAAACTAAGGTGGCACGACCGTGCTCTCTCACGCTCCACACCATTATCTCAGATTTATGCGGACGCGGCGCGCTCGCACCCGTCTCATTACGCGAATCAAAAGGCGCGCTGCGCAGGACGATGAGGGCCGCTCGTCTAAATGTCAACTTCGTGGAAGACCTTGGCGATGCAATTATCTAGATTTAATCGAGCCGGTCCCAGTCAATCAACGGACAAAGAACCGGGAGTGGAGGTTGTAAGACAAAGCAGCGCTGACGGCCACAAGACAGCTGGAAGGACAAGACAATGCGAGGAGATCGGCCGCGGAGCCGTACTCCGGACAAATTGATAACGATCGCGCGGTGCGCTCGCGCTCATGCTAATCGACACAAAGTCAAAGTCACCTGGCGACACTCGGCGACGATCAATACGGCCGCAGCACGTGCTTCAAATACGTCCATTGTATGCCCGATGCGAGCACGCGAGACGCGGCGCACATGCCAAATGTCGCGAAACAATACACGCATCGATAATCGTTCGTTGTTTAAGGAACTACGGGCGAAACGAAAGCTCCACACCAACACAATAATAAATGGTAATGTTGTCGAACATGTGGACGCGTGTCTTCATTTCAAATAAATCGACGACGATGATGAAATAGTACGTGTACGAAGCACAAACAATGGGAGAAGGTGACACTAACTGCGTGTGGTTACAATATTCCTGATAGCTATGACCATTGTGCGCTGTACGTTATGGTTTTAGCGCCGAAGCGTGGGCATATCAAAGATGTCATGTATGCGTATTGTAAAGTAAACTTACTAGTGCGTGGAGTAAAAATATAAAAGTAAAAAGGAAAAGGCGTGGCGACGGAAGTCGGCCGACTAGTAAGGCATGTCACGACGACCCGCCAGGTATCTGCACCGCTCGCGCGGCACCGCAACACGCCGCTTTTCACCTTCACCCCGAACATCGTAATGTACTCATGTAGCACGTAATGCCTACATGAACACTGAACACACAACTCGCGTTCAGTGTGTTCGGTCTCCAGCAGTCAAATCATGAGAAGCGATAGTTACTGTTAGACTGGAAGGTTATAGTCACGTTCCCGAAATAACTGCTAATATCAATATGATTCGTGAGAGATCAACACGTACCTTTTTTGCGCCCTGAATCCAGCTCATTAAAATCGATTTGAGTAGATAGGTATTTATGCAAAGATTTCTATTTGGATTGGCGTTATAAAGAACTCATTAGATCACGCTCGGTCAGAGCCCGATGTGATCGACAATATGACGTAAGAAGTCTCAATAGGTGCTAACAAGATGTTGTTAGTGGGAGTTGAGATGTAACATCGGTACTTGTTGCCGACCGCACTGCTTCATGGATTTCACCTTCAGCTAATAGGAGCGAATCATGCGATTTCACTCGAATTCTAATTTGACTTCAGCCGATAGGAGCTATTGATGTTTAAGCTTTCATTATGACTTATTACTTACTATACTTACTTATCATAGACTGATTTTACGAAGGAACAAAAAGGTAAGGTTTGCAAAGTTCAGAACATGAGTCACAAGTAATTGAGTTCACAATTTGCATATCAAAGTGTATAACTATTATTGTGTGTAGTTTGTATGGGAAAGTCCTTCTGTTATTGTATTTTTCTAAAAAGGTAATTACACTTTCACAATAATCACAGGTGCATCTTTATTCCGAACGAAGTTAAAAGTATTTTCCTTTCTCCCAATAAAGTTATAATAATGAAGCACCAATCAAAGCTAATCATAACTGCACAATGAATGACAGCAGTTATTGGCTCTATTTACTACAATTACGGATATCATCGATTAGAACACTCTAGATAGAACATAATACTAGTGAAAATGACAAATAGCCTGGAGGTCTCCGAGTTGAGATGGACGCCATGTATCAAATCGAATGTGTAGAGAGTCAGAGATTTCTTGCAGAATTGCTGACAGGTGTAGAGAGCAAAGATGCATTCGCTAAATCATGAACACACATTAATCAAACAAGTAGGGGTAACGGCTAAGCTAGCCTCGGAGTCTGCGAAACGTGCATGATTTAAGAACAGGCGAGATGGTGTGAACAGTTATTACGTTGCGAGATTGTGTCGATCAGAACATCTCACTCTAGTGTTTATGTTGCCAATAAAAAAAGAAATAAACCAGTTAGCTATCGCATCTCATCTGAATATAATGGGGGGAGGCGCACAGCCGTCTGTTTATTGGCGATGCCATTACGTGGGCATTTTGTATCACGACAGACATAGGAATTATTTATTCAAGTGTTGTAAACGTCTATTGTTTCATGAATTTTTACATAAACTGACTTAGAAAGGTCACCTATCAAACGTTTAAGAAAACAACTGTACGAAGTATGAGGTTGAAGGCACTCGTATAACAGTTTGAGTCATGAACAATAGAGACCTTACTTTGTCCGGAATGTAAACACAAGCCATGTTGGAATATATTTTGTCACAATCTCGGAGCAATATACCTCGCAGCCATCAATTGATTTTTATACAACGCATTTACGAGAGCGAAGGAGTCTCAAGGTTTGTCGGCTGTCGTCTGGGAGGCTTGTTTACGTCTCCATGTGATTTATGCACTGTCTGAAGAGAGTAAGATATCCAGTTTTAATATAACATTTTTGCGGGATCTGTGAGTTCACGGATGCGAGGAGGTCGCAGCCAATGTCTCTCATTGTGCATTGTTTATCCGCGAATGGCGAGACGAAGGGCATTTCCTCTCTTCCCGTGTAATCTGACCATGAGAGCGACTAAGCGCGATCGGCTGAATCGGTTTCTAGGTGTATTGTAGATCGCTTCCTATTCACGGTCGATCGATTCTTAAGCAAATACTAAGTAGTCACCATGTAACAAAAGGTCGAACGCGTAATGTCGTTCGTTGTATAAGTGTCCAGCTTGACGGCTGGCTGGTCTGATTTACGCAATGCACCGTCTACACAGTTGTTGCAAGTATTTTAACAAATCAGGAATGTTATATGTGCAACGATATTAATTATTTGCCAATAGGTGTAAGGTCTTCGAATGCCTGCTAGGCTCGAACGTCCGCTTTGATTTATGTAAATTGGGTACGCGCATCGTGCGTCGGGAAGCGGCATGAGTGCCGGCCAGGAACGCGTGACGGGATCTAAACTCCGCAGGCACACTCCTCACGATAAGTTCTTACTTACAAATCCATAAAATAAACAGCGAGCGTAATAAAGTGCTTTACGAAAAAAACCTATGAGAATATATGCTTTTGCAGTGGTATTGAATAAAGATTTTCTATTCAGTGTGTTTATCTCGTTCCGCGACAGATAATCTTGGTATAATCACATTGCATCTCGGTTATATGGGTAATGCGGCTGAACAAGTAGGAATATATAGATGTTAAAGATATAGCAGAAAATGTTATTAAAACGCTCAATTGACTATCCGAAAATGTAAGCACAGATAGGTGGTAGAGAGGGACATATTCACAGTAATATGTATACAGATATAGATTGGCCTAAGGGCCTAACTTGATTAGCGAAATAGTAAGATAAATCTATAGCAGACGAGGAAGCTCCACCTCTTGAAATTATTCAAATGTTAACTGTGTAACGGTCTCGGATGAAAGACAACAAGTTAGGAGCGAACCAGGATCAGACAAGTATCCCTGGGGTCTCCCATGGGTGGAAACATTACCGTTGCAATGGTAGGGCGGTCTCTGGTTGATTATTTATGAGACGGGCCGCGTGCGCCGCGCCCATACGTGCCACTATGACACTTTATTAATGACGAACTTGTTGCTAAGCTTTTTGTTATCGCTATTAAATAATCTCGCGCCGTTCTTGGCTATGAATCGTATTACTACGATGAATAAAAAGGCGTAAGTGCGATGGTATCGTTTAAATTAATGTTTGGAGCCGTAACTGCATACTCATGTTGTTATGGTAAATATTTGTTTTGGAGAACTAATTGGGAGGTAAATATGTTGCTATAGGTAAGTACTTACAAGTAGGACGCGTCCTGTTCGGTCGGGTCAATGGTATCCAAGGCCTCTGTGGCGGTAGAGTGGCAGAAACTGAAACAAAATAAAAAGAACATTTACTATCTCAGAAAACAAGCAGGTATCTCGCAGAGCACAAGATATTCGATTTTGATTTAGGTACAAAATAAAAGCAAAATATCTGAAACGGATTGTGGATGAAATAAAGTATTTGTATGCATTCGCAAAAAGTTTGCGATATCATTTCAAATTGTAAATCGTGCATGTATATTCATTACTGAAAGCTATTATCAGAAGTGGCGGATTCCCCACACCTAGTATTTCAACGGCGAGAACAAAAAGTTCCCACTTCATTTGTGTCGGTTAACATCTTCTATCTACATTGCTGTACGAACAAAGACACCTAAAAAACTAGTTCTATTGTTCTGTGTAGTATACGCAACGAAACATCAATTCGAGCGAAAAATCAACAAGCGTGCGGCGGTCTCTACCACAACGGTATCGGAACCGCATTTGCAAATACTGCTCCGAGCAAAAACTTAATGACTCGCCTCGGAAAATCTATGGAAATACAATTAACATGTCTGAAACTTTTCATATAGGACAAACAACGGAAATATGTTGAGGATGCTAAATAAGCAGAAAAGTACTACCCACTCAACAAATTAATTTTCCTTCTAAATTAAAAACTTATGCCTGTCACTGGAACCAGTTCAGTAATTTAATTAGCATATTGATACTGTTGAAAGAAATTAATATTTGCCGTCGGGACGTGTCATGTATGTTGATGGCAAGATGATCGAAGTATTTCATGCCGTTCAATGAAGATTAATAGAACAGAATTTTGTATGTCCATCACTTACCATGTGACGACATTTGGTCATGAAAAAAAGATGGCGATTTACATAACTTGATGTATGGACTAAGCTCGCTTAAATTGCTTTCAGACAGGCGATGGTTATCTTACGTTGTTTTTGATTGATTGTTCAATGGAATATAGATGACAATTTATTTGTATGTTTAAAGACTTGATTACTTACAAAAAACGGTTGAAACTAAATCGTTTGAGATAAGTTGAACATTCGAATGCAAAATTAAGTGTAATGGTATTGCAGAGTGTTTTTGCCAAAGTTGAGTGGTAGCAACGGACCGCGGCTACTCGTGCGTAAATCATAAATGAAAACGCCTGTCGCTGTGTAATTATGTAATGGGTTATACCACTAACAGTGTGCTCGCTTTTTGATGCTCAGATAACTATCTATTGAATGTTGTAATGAAAATATTAACTCGAACATGGGCTTCGGGGTCTTGTATTGATGTTTGCGATTTGATCCTAGATTAGATATGGATATTAGGAAAGTTCTTAGTCTTAATTGAACGCTACGTTTAATTATAGACTTGCTGATCAGAGTATTATACTTATTCCTTTTTTATTATGAGTGTGTGCCATGTGTACGCACATGAGTGTGTGCGCACACGTATTTTGTGCACACTTTGCCTTTTTAGACATTAAACGGACTAAACGTACGTTCAACAGATTACCTGCCTGTAGACGTTTTATTTCTTGTGAGCGTTGTCTGTAAATCAGCTAATCAAGCTTGTAAATAGAATAAAAGTTCTAACCTAGGGGAGGCGCCTCACCAAGTTAGTTATTGTATGTCAGGAGGCGGGCGGTTAAGCGAAGTCGCGGGCGGACGCGAGCGCGGGCGTTGTCGTCGCCTCATTACACTTTGTAATTAGGCCCGTGGGCTGCGTACGAGCGGCCCTGCACTAAATCACGACAGGCTCGCTTTAACATGCGCGACCGGCGCAACCGGCGGCTCCCCAACACCAACACCCATAATCCATGCCGACACAATGGACGTTTATGGATGTCTTATTGAATATTAAACGCTAAAAAAGCTGTTCCGCCTGCCTCTGGAGTGACGTACTTTACATATTTTGAGGTAAACAATGTTGTACCTATCTCGGGTTGCGTGCGACTCACAAACGTAGCAAAAAAAACAAAGTGTCGTGCTGAAACAACTTTCACGATAAGTCATCGATTCTCCTCACCTCGTCACAATTTCCGACAACACTAACAAGACAAGACAGGCACAAACAAAGTGGTGTTAGGAGCGACACGGCAGCGTGGCGGCGGCGGTGAGTGAAAGTCGAATGCACTACAGCCACTAGATAGGCTGGCAGTGATAAGCATCGACACGCTCTTCACATTGTTCGCGCTCCGATACATGAGATAAGGCTTTCTCTGTTCTTCTCTCGAGAGCTACCGTGAGAATGCCCCTCGTAACATACGACTTGACATTTGCAAAACAGGAGCATTCTTTATCAGATTGAATATTAGCATAACGACTATCTGTCATATCAGAAGTTTAGAACATGGAATGCGCTCGTATGGGTCACGGACAACGTATGTAGATGAAGTAAATGTACATACATGGTCAAAGTTATTTTTGACGACAATAAACAAGGCTGAAACGTTCAAAGGTTCACCTAGATGATTTAAGTATATAGCAGAACTTAGTTCTATCGTGCTATCGAATCTCAGCGAATAAAATATATTACATAAAAGGCATAATAATAAGATAGGAAGTGATTTCAAAAGCCCCGACGCCACGGGGTTAATCAATTCCATGCAAAACATTTTCAGTCCATTGACTATCGTATCTTCGCTAGACACCGGGGAGCCGATCGTGCAAAAACCGGTATCCCTTGTTGCATCGCATTCTAGACCACATACTAAATTGAATCTTATTTCTTGGTTATAAAAAACACCAACTAATAAATCTATTTTGATTATAAACGCATTGATATAAGAAAATAATTTTCAGTATGTCGCGCACGCTTCGTATAAAGGATCTCTTAGCGCATACGTGACTAAATCGTTTGCTCATCGGCATTGTCTCTCGGCATTATTTTATAAGCGAAAATACAGAAATACAGTCCCCGAGCATATCATGTCGTCTGCGTGATCTGACTCCACAACTCCGGTAAATGCTGTCACTCTGGACATTTATATGATGCTGTTGCATTTATCCATTTTCGTAATGTGACATTAATGTATGATATGTATTGTGCATTCAATAGGCACGTACCACATATAATGCGAGACAAATTGTCCATTAATCCATCGAATTGTTCGACGTTCGCTATGCATAGGTTAATAATTCATTTACAAGTTAACACGTGAATTATTTTTATGCGAGGTTAAAAAACAAATAAAGTAATATAAAATAGAACTGTTTTCGTTGGACGAGAATTACATTGGAACAGAATAGTCTATTGATTTCGTTCCAAGCTTGGGTATGTTGGGGCGAGCGGGGCACGGCTTTCATCATGTTATTTTACGATTATGTACATGGATCGTGGCCAGGTAGAAGTTGCTTAGCTTCATATGTTTGTGCAGGAAAATTATTTCTTATCATTGTAGTTTATGCATTGCGAGTATCACAGTTTTGAAAATCAGTAGAAAATACGGTACGATGACCTGTGTCAATGATTTTATCACAATACGAAGAAGATCGTAAAAGTATATTTTTGCGAAAAACGTTAATTCATACAACATTCGCTGAAGATACGTGAAATGGCCAGCAATAAGAACATTAAGAAAGACACTGGCTGTAAGAAAAGCGAGTTTCCTTACAAAGATGAACTGAGTATGCATTAGTACACGTCAAAGTGCGTACAATTGTACGGTGCGTGTAGCAAATAGCTGTTTATTGCGAACATTTTGTAAATAATTGCATGTGGGGTGAACAGGCGAGTTACGCAACTGAAGTAGTAAGCAAATGTGTGTTTATGAGCACGCCAGCGGATGTGCTAGCGTCGAATAGGTTGGCTGGCGCACGCCGCCGGTGGGCGGACCTAACGACCTACCTACCAATTGTTGCAATGACCCAAATGGACCCCGTTCAACTGTTAGCGTTAACCTAACCTTTTAATGGCGTCTATTGAAAGGTGACGGTGATAGAAGGATCAAGGACGTGTTCTAAACACCATGGTGCAATTGACATGCATTGTAACCGTTTTATCAGATTCAACAATAATTACCACATTCTTAAACCTTGTAATAATATATTACTCATGAATCATACCGATATGTCACACCAATCGCTCAGATATAACATGCATAGCGGGGGGTGGCTGCAAATACTTATTTTTGTTATTTCTCATACAACAGGTAATGCCAAATTAATTTCTTCGAAATACATTGTAAAAACTTAAGAAACACGCGTACATATTTATATTCTAAATGGGATTATTATTCTAACTACATCTAAAGATGTGGTATTTTAATTTAATATGGGTAGTTTTTTGTGCGATGTCAAGTAAAACATTCGTGGTATGGACACAATGAGTTTTTTGCTGGGTTGTTTCAAAATTCTGCGGTACGCTGTGTAGCCACCGTATTTGCCCACGCGCAAGTGTGTCCTCCTGCGCGACCGTTCACGGCCAAGGCCAAACAGATAATAAATGCGTAATGACGAACGATGTGCTACCGAACAAAAAAGCAGCGCGCGCGCATGCCCACGTGGGGAGTCTTTATGAATCTCTCACAAGATTTAATGACTCGGAAAATTACACCGACTAATAAACCTATTACAAATGAAAAACTATTGCGTGACACTGCTTCATATAGAGCCTCACAAAAAGTAAGTATAATTCTCAAAATAATTTTTGCAGCCGTGTCATCCACCTGAGCATAGGAGGATTGTAAATCACCATTAGATAAATGTTAGCTGTAAGTGGCTGACGGCTACCGTATGAGTGTTTCATTTAGAGATACAAGGAGCCATCAAGCAGGGCGATGCTCGTCGTAAATCACTGGCGTGCTACACCTCTGTCACTAATGGACTCCTGTCAACTAGAAAATCGTACAACACAATGATTGTTAACTAAATTGAACACTACCCAAGAATGTCTAACACTTGTGTTAGTTTATAAAGCGGGCTATTTAAATATATTGCGAATTAAGTTCTCTATAAGATCATAGGATTAGTGTCTGTATAAGAGGACACACGGGCTTAGAATTTGCTCCCTTTATAATGGTTTTACGGTCCTCTATGAATAACTACTTTGTTATAAAAGTGATTACACAGCCTTGTTACAGGAAAATTCAATTTGTCCGCGCCGTTTCACGAGGGTGCGGTAGAGTACTCAGAGGTTTTTACGTTCTGATAGAATCTACGCTGGAAAGATAATCGCTAGTGTATTCGTATCACGCGCTCTCATTCCTCCAACCTAGCGCATCGTACTTGGAAATGTGCATAGTAGTGCGTGTGTGGGTCGCCTCCGACGCTAAAATAATGCACGTTTAGACCTTGAAAGGTGAGGTGAACGAACCGACTGACTAATAGGTGAACATTATGTTGATTGATTACCAAATACAACTAATGGTGTTGGTGAAGTGAAAAGTTACTTTATTCTACGCTCACGATCATATTTCATTTGTTGTGCGTTGAAGTCAAGTGTCTGTTATGAACGCTTCATTTGCTATTCCTTTCGTAGAAACAATACAGAATGGAGTCATGACCGAAACGGTGCGTACTTAAGATGTACGCATAGGATAAGTCGTACCTACACACGGGTTTCTAGAAGGTGGCTATAGACGTCTGTATGTAAACAGAACAATCTACCATCAGAATGTCACAAATGGCGACGTCAATGTATCCGTGTCCGTAGGGCCAGCTCGAAAACGGCTCAGTCATGTCATTCGAGCAGCGATGGCACGGCCGACTGTGTATTACCCACTTTACCGGACCTCCCCAGAGTTAGGAATCTAGCCATCTACTATATGCTCGGTGACTAATATTCTGAACATTTACAAAGGAGGGACATTTTGAACTGCATACATTCACGTGCAGCACGCATGAGCGAATTCTTATCTTCGTATTCGTAACAGCATTTGAATAACGGTTATGGACAAGTTATTTGAGCATTAGCATAAAATAAAAGTTTGGGTCTTTACATTAAAATACTCGAGTAGCGTTTACTTGAAAACGATTAAGATTATAAAAGTGTCTGCCCTTAATTATCGTAACGAGGCTAACGATGGACAGAACGACGGGAAAGCGTTGAACGAAATATAAATCGTGGATTATATTATTGCTCCTGGCAGGACTGGCGGGGTTTAAAGCGATCATCATATATTCAGTGACAGATGGTGAAGTAGTTATCATGATATCGGTTATAATTGCCAGGAGCGCTCAGGTGGCGCAGGTGTGCATAAAATAAATCGTCACCAACAAATTGCCGCCTCCAATCGGGCTGGTATCAGCATACCGTCGTATCGGGCGCGTCGCCGGCACGACAAACAAGGCAATTGCTCGCTCGTTCACTCAGATCGCTATCGCACACGCCACGGCGAACAGCCGTCGACCAAATATCGCCTGCGTACCTCGCGTTATCTGGGGGCCAATATGTCCACGTTGAAGCCATCCATTCAATTTGTATACTCTTATTTGCATATCGCTACACATTTAAAATGATACATCTTTTTGTCCTTATGCTTATTTTGTAATATTTTATCCTGTATCTAACTAAACCGCTTCTTATGACGTTTCATTGTCATAAAATGTTGGTTTAGAACCATTCTCGAAATGGCGTAGTATGAGCATTTCGGTAGCAACATTTAAAATGCAATAGAACAGTAATGACACATAAAAATGCAATAAAACCGTGACCAACTTGTGGAATTAAGTTCAGCGGTTGAAACTGAAAACTGGCGCAGTAGTAGCAAAACGTGCATTACAAAGAACATTAACGTCCATACACAAATCGTGTCTAATGTGCAATTACAGTAATGTCTTCGTGAAGTACTTTAGAAAAAGTACGATACTCCTTAAAAAGTAAATATTGAAACTATTTACTGTTTCACGTTTCGAGTTTTTTTAATAAATGGAAGTTCAGTCAAAAAATATGATTTGTCTATTTAGATCTGAGTTCAAAGTAAGCTCGTGAGATGACGATCAGTGCAAATTGGTTAAACGCAAATTTAAAAATGTATTAGTCCCCGTTACATACAATAAATATTAAAATAATCATGTCAGTGCTTTCCCTGCGCAGTCGGGACTAGGGCATGCAATTTCGGTAAAACAAAAATTACCGGTAAAAATTCGGTAATAAAAATATTTTTACCGGTAAACCGGTAAAACGGTAATTTTTGTAATTTTTTAAAAATGTGTTATTATAACAATAAGATTGGGTAGTCTTAAAGCAAAAACTAAATAAATATGCAAAGTATAAGGTGGTAAACGTTTTTTGTGACGTGGGCCGTAACAAAATAAAACATGTCAGTACCATCCGTACGCGATGTCGCCTACAAAATGCAAGAGAAACGGCTGCGATGGTACAGACATGTAAAATGGAGTGACACCTGAGGACATCGGCAGTGTGTATGTAATACTCAATCTCAATATACCCGGTCAAAGGCGCAAAGGCAGGCCGAAACCGTGGTGGTTGAGTGTCGTAATGAATGTCATGAAAATCTGCGAACTCGAAGAGGAAGATGTCTATTCAGGAGGATAGAGTGAAGTGGAAGAAAGAAGATACGGAAAGCGGACCCCGTCACAAGACGGGATAAACGCTAAGAATTACCGTAAAAAAATATATTTTTCATTGAAGTGAAAGCCCTTTTTTATGGTAAATCATCAAATGACAGACTCTTTCTGTCTAAAACCCATGGTTTTTTAGTAGACGTTTTATGGACCAGGGTCGCGGTAACTCTTTCGAACAATCCCGCGGCCCCGGCAGACCTTGGCCCTGCTGGGCCCCACTAGGTTTGCTGACATCTCCCTGAGGAGCCCGTGGAACAACGCGCGCCGCTGACACGGGTCTGTTGTCTATGCAGACGGTGGAACGATGAGCCACCCGAACTCACCGCCCACAGACCGACGCCTACGGTGGCCGGGAGTCGTCCCTCGATCCTTGGCGCCCGTGGTGTCTTCCTGGTCCACTACAGCGGCTGGGATGAGAGGTGCTACTCGCAGTCGCTCCGCCGTCTCCTTCTCGAGCATGACTGCTTCGCAGAAGGAGGCGACGGCTTCCCATTCCCTCTAGCTCCGGACCATGGCTTGAACCAGGGAAGGATGCGAAAGGTCGCCGCTGCCTATTGCCTCGATGACAACACGGCGGTACCCTTCCCAGGCAGTGCACACCTGGACTGTGTGCTCCGCCGTGTCCTCAGAGCTGTCCGCATGGTGGTGAAGTAAAAGCCCTTGCTCAGTAAGGTCATAGAGTAGGTAAAATAAGCATTAGCTACATTTGTACCTAGTATGAGCTGACAGCTATCAGGAAAAACTGAATAACCGGATGAATACAATTTGTTTAGATTTTATAAATTAAGATGAGAAAGAAGAGTTGTATCTAACCTAGAGATAGTTAACGACACACAAGTTTACTTTCCTAAAAAACAGCAACTTTAACACTCTTACAATACGTAATGTATGCAACATTATATTCAGGCTACATCAAAGATTTGACGTTAAATGAACAATTGCTATATTTTATCAAAAAAAAAACGTAAAAACCGGTAAATTACCGGTTTCATATTATTTTTACCGGTAATTTTAAACTCGCAAAAATGGGCGATTTACCGGTAAAAACGAAACCGGTTAACCGGTATTGCATGCCCTAGTCGGGACCTATTACTGGTTCGACCTCCAATCACATCATATGCGTACGATACGTTATAACGACTCTGTAGAAACTTAGAAAGTAACAATGGGGCATTAGTATGCATTTGAAACTTTTACTTCATCAAGTCTCGTTAGCTATTGTTGACGTATTGTATGAATGGTAATAAAATGAGTTGTAAATGACAGTTTGAGTAATGAAGAATGATGACGGTTGGAAAGTATGAACACTTGTATTTCGTTTCGCGATGTTGTACGAAGTATTCGTTTTGTGCAGATCTTCACAATGCTTTGGGAAATTGAGATTGAAGTGCGATATGCGATTTTTAGGCAGTTTCTCAGTTTGATACGTCAGCAGTCATATTTTGAGAATACGACTCTCCAGATTACATTTAACAATAAATTTATTTTTTTAGAATTTTGAAAAATTCATATGTAAGTAATTTGAAATTTTCCTCATGACCAAAAAGTTGCCCAATTGTACCTATGGTATGTAATTGCTTCTTTAATTTACTCCTTGAAAGATAAACACGATAAACTTAAGCACAAATGCCAATCAATTACACACCTACAAATGTCAGATCCGCTTTAGCAACTCGCACTTGAAATAATTCAAAAGGCATATAAATCGAAATATACATACTTAAAGCAAGTTCTCAAGAGTTACAGGTGAAACCACATGACTCATGTTATTGCTAACCAATTTTGCAACAGATCAAAAGATCACTGAAGATAACTCGATATGAAAGTTGTTGCACGTCCGACATGCAACTAATCACGCCAGCAAACGGCCATATACTATGAAGTACTTGATGGTAAATGTACTAGGCGTTTAGAAGGGACCTAAGTAACGAGACTTGGAAAGCTCTTGTATGAAAAAGCGGAGAAAACTTGAACGGTTTCCTCACAACAGTACGAAGGCTGTTAAACTAGCTAGTAACTTTTACTGTCGTTAAAGGTTGCCAGGTAATTAGTATCTAAATGAGCAATAATGGCCGAGTGAGTGGCGTGTTTGCACCGCATAGAGTCATTGTCCCACTTCTCCTAACATTACCCTGAATATAATTACACTATAGTTGGTGTACAATTAGCAAGTGTGACATGGCAAAGGCCGGCAATATCGAGTGAGAGTACTAGCAGTAATGATATTTATGTAAAGGTCAATTGAAACTTTCCCGTCGTTTGAATACCAGTGGCTTGGGAGTCTGTGACGATCGTGAACTATGGCCGGTCGTGACCAAGAAAGGCGAAAGTGAACGGGTGAGGTGTATAAGGTGTATTGTATCAGTGAGCTAATATGTTGTACCACGTGAAAGTGCCTACTGATCGATTTCCTATTCACCTGCACATAGTACATACTCTATAAACATGTGCAAGTCATTGGTGGTATGTTCGTTGATAGAAAGATAAATGGTAACAGATGCGGTTACATTTATATATCAAAATGACAAACAAATATCAGTTCACGGAAAAGTCAGTACATTCGTCAAAAAAGTTACACGAGTCAATCGGGCGTGTTGAAATGTTTATATAAAATACTGAATATCGTAGTAGTCACTAGCCGCGGGGTATCGCACGTGTCTACTTCGGGAAATCATTCGTTTCCATGAATTGATTGAGTCATAACAAAATGGCCACTGCTTAGTCGTCAGATCGCAAACACAGTAAAAGAAGAATTAAAGGTTTAATCAAAACTTCAATCAGAGATTTAAACTAAAAATAACTATTTGCAAGCGTATAACGGAAGCTTAGACAAAGCCGGTGTAGCGTTTACACCATAAAGCATATCAACGCTTATCTGAACTTGTTAGAAGCGTTGTTGTAAATGTGGTGTACGACTCTTTTTCTGCCTAGTTGAAGAGATAATGCGAACGGAAGCCCGCTTAACACATTACTGTGACGTTTATAGGCTGTTACTGGTATTCATGTTTTTATAAGCTCTTAACTTAATTACGGTTCGAATGACAAATACGTGCTACATCCAAGCCGCCGTCTGAGGAACGTCTTCCTTATCTAAATTCAATGGAGTGTTGTTGCATTCCGTGCTAAAGTTATAAACACTACAATTACAGGCGGAGTTGGAATATGAGAACACGTCTAGCCGATTAAAATTGAAATAAGCAAACAGTTAGCTGCAAGTCTTAAATTACACGTTTCACTATCCAGCATTTACACTACCGAAACAAGAATCCAGTCTTGAATTTAGGTGCAATAAATTCGACTTAAAATAGCCGCCGCAGGGTCTTTGATGTCTGCCTAAAATAGTATCCCATCATGTGTCTAATCATTGGCTATTTGTCTGTCGCTAATGAGCATGCAGAGTTCAGGACAGACGATGTTAGTTAACAATTTCACAGGCGACGGAGCACAGAGGTGTTAATAACTAGTGAACTTTAACAGTGTAACCTCTCACCGGGTAGCGGCGAGCTTCACTTAATCAAGCGAACATTCGCTCGGCTTCCGTAACTAATTCATGTGTTTACGTTTGTTTATTTTCTGTGTAGTGCTTGTTTTGAATGCGGCTTGAAGCGTACTTAATTATTCCTTTGTTTTTTATGTATAATTTGGCAAAGTGGTGATGTTCAGTTTTCCTGCCATGTTAGAAAGATATGTGCTGAGAATGGTTAGATAACACAACAAGACTAGTGCAGATTTATGTTAGCTATTTCACTCTGACTCTTGTTCAAAAATAAAAAGGCTACAAAATAATCTAGACGCTCATTTATACAAAAGTAAACAAGTAGATCATAATAAGCGACTACCGATTGTTGCACGCGGGTTTTTTCTGGCAGTCAATCAACACAGTTAATAATGTGTGTCAAATGTAGTCTAAAAGGTAAGACCACTGTTTAGGGTTTTATTTTGTACAGACTGCTATTGGAAACAAGTTAGACTAGTAGCAAATACTATTAATTGACCTAGATGATGATAATAACGAAAATTTAGAGTGGAAAAGAAGAATTTAAATAGCTTCTCATATAATTAAAATTGAATCACACACTTGAATAAAAAATAAAATAGATCTTACAGTCTTATTATGTGCCAATTATAAAAAGCGTCGGGATCGTGTCGGCCTGTAAGGTTGCACATACGGTTCCGTTTAGAGTATAGAACAAGTAAATGTTAAGATATTTTTAATCCTTTTCTTTTAAATTTCAGATTTTACATTTATTCATTCTTAATTTGAAAAGCATGTAAGGCTAAAAAAGGCATCAGAAACTTTAAACTTACATATAAACTTATCCATTCTATCATATGTCGCCGCACCAATAACAGTTCAACTAAACGGAACCCTAAAAACAAATGACAGTTGATTCTTAGCACCGCATGATTTCACACAGCGCTGACACATTTACGCTAAACGTTCTTCCAGCTAATAGAGTAGGAAAAGCATAACTCCACGGAGTGACGGCTATCATAAAAAACGTTGGCATTAGTTCGCTTAGAAGATAACGTTAGTGCGTTGAACCTAAGTAAAGGTTCAGCAGAATATTCCGCGGTCCAATAGTTCACAACCCCGCGTGCAGAGGTCGTGCGTGAGCCGGGAAAGTGTCGGATGCGTCAACTGCAACTATGCAATTTGATTTGTGGGCAGTTAAAAGGCTAATTGGTTACTTGTTTCCATGTATGATTTGTTTTGAAATGTTACATTGCGTTGCCGCGATGTAAGCAATAGATATTTGCTAGTGTATTTAACTATCTGGTAGTTGAATAGTTCTGATTATTCGAGCCAATATTGCTATGATTTAAAGTTAAAAGACCATTATTTAAATCTCGGTACTCGTTCAATTTGTTCAGACGTAATTGTATTGAAGCATTAACGGTGAAAATCAATGGGGTACGTGACTTCTGATTATATATTGGTTTAATTACGCTCAGCCTTACAGAACCATTTAAATGGAAGATAAGGCTCTAATACTGTTGCGTTTAATTCCCTCAATACGGATATGAAATAACGAGCAATTATCTTTTAGTTCGATTAGCTTGTGTTCTCATAAAATTGCGAAGAAACACGTCATTGTATAAGTCTAAACACATGGTTAAGGTATATTATTCTTTATCCTATAATCACATCAGATAAAAGAGCTTTGCAAGAAAATTCTCAATCTTAAAGCCGTAACCTTGTTGCTACGCGGTTACGAAGGTTCGTAGTAATTTGGTTGACGAAAACATCCAACAAAAAGAGAGAGAAATGTCTTTTTAAGTTTTATTGGCATTTAAGTTAATTAAAATTTATACAACAATTGAAAATGGTGGCTAGACAACGCTAATCAGCCATAAATAACATCAAAGTTCAAACCACGTGGGATAAGCACAAACTTTGTCCAAAATTCAACTTCCCTTTGACATGTTAATATTAAAATATGATAGCTATTTGCGTAACTAATGAGTAGACAAAAGCGAACAAGGAGCTCCACCATAAACGTGGGGTTAACCTCTCGTCTATTACCAGTAATTGTTTTGTCTAAGTAATGGTGCATTGTAATTAAAACGCCGAATATAGGAGCAATAGCGTCTATTGTGTACCCACGCTCGATTCAATTATTATTTTAACGAGATACCGCAGATAAATGCTTGTAAACAATGGCAGGCCAATAACCTTTTAATAATACCTAGTATAAGTATAGAATATATCGTTAAGATGTAATACTAAGATTATAGAGGAGGAACGCTAAGTTGATTAGTTTTGCAAGAAATTAGTAGAAGTCGTGGAATGGCCTGGAATCCGTTTGTGGCAGTAAGTAAGCCGCAGCCGTTTGACATAGAAAAATAAGACAATAGGTGACTAGACTGATGAAATATTGTTTTGTGACTGACCTGCTATCATTTTACGCCGTCACCAAGGCACTTAATGTGATAGATAGATACAGTTTACGTTTCCCTATAACTGAAGAAAAACGTGATGAATTTCTACAATAGGTACAACTTAAGTATCTTCAAACCTGTTAATATGATTCTCTGAAATCGGCAAAATCTACAGAAGTATAATGGGCCTATAACCATTTCAAAGCTTATTTCTATTCAACCGATGTAGCGGAAAGAAAGGCTTACTTAAACACGTTTCAAGCAAATCCTTCAGATAGCGAATATCACATTAGAGTAAAACGGAGTCCCTTGACACAAGTACAAAGTACGCAATGTATTTTTTAAGCGTGACAGTCGAGATTGATAGTTCGCTAGTGAAAGTGAAGTCGTGAGCCGACTGCAAATACGCGATAGGCTTTTGAACAAATCCGGAGTCGGAACTGCGAGTTAAGCCGAACGCTTTTGTTACAACACTATATTTTCGACGGGACTACGTTAGTTCAAAAGTCGAATTTGTTATTCAAAAGACTGAATATCTGTAGCCTTTTTCTTTTCGTATTCAAAAAGATGTTTATTTGCTCGCCTTTTTCGTTCAGAAAGATCGTTGACCGTCTTTTAATGAATTATGAATTTTGTTCAGTACATATTTTACCATGAAGATTGAATGCTTCAGAAAAGGTGACTTTTGTATGAGAGGACAATATAATAATCAGTTTCACCAGACACCAACGTATTTTAAGCACATTGTGTTAAACTGAAAAAGATGTCGAGGAGGATGCAACGAGCTTCACGGCTGCCAATAGTATCCATTTCTGACTTAAACGATATAAAGTTACAGCTGTCTCTTCAGTCATATCAGATTGAAAGGTGTTCTGCTGAAAATGGAGCTATATCGTAGTTCGTGATTCTACGAATACATATAGTATTCCAGCAGTCTGCGTGCGGTGTTCGATAATAAATAACTAAATCATTAATTATTCCTACGCCACAGCGGCGACGTGAAATATTTAGAAAACGTCCTCCTACGCTCAATTTGCGTGAGAAAGCTGCTAAAGAGCGACGCTAAATTAACTTTTGCAATTAATGTGTATATCCGAGATTACTCACGACTCTACACACAACATTTGAGCTGTAGGCGTTATCACGTTAACTCGCTTTTAATTAAATCCTTAAGAAGTTATGAAATCCAGGCTGTAGCAACCTGCCTGCGACTTTAATGCTGCGTACAGGAGTAACCTTTCACACATTTGTAAAGCTGACTATCTTGTTTATGCTACATCATTCTCTTGACGGGCAAGTACCAATCATCATTTATTACGACTGTCGTGTAGTTTTCTTGTTTTATAAGTCTGAAATTACCAACACAGTCGTCTGTTAGTATCAGTGGGATCTGAACCACATCATGTCGTAGCAATAAATCTCCTACTTTGAATATTTATACGTCGGAGGGAGCTTGCCAACGAATGTTGCCCTCTTTGCCGTAACTGTTGAACGTGTATCAACGTTACCACTCGTAAATACTAAAATACATCGGAACGTTCACAAAGCAATAGTCCGTGAACTATTCACGAACTGTACCTGTACTTTGTACTTTTGGCTTTCAAATTAGGCGTAGCGCTGAACTCACACATTGTATTTTGTCATGCGATGCTCCAACTACAGCGAGCCTCGTGAAAGGTGAATAACCTAAAGTTCTCGTTATCTCAACAAGTAGACACACTACATTAGACATGTGACATCATTATTGTGACAGCGCGGTAAACATTTGTCCTGTTTGTTGTGTACTTTGTTTATCAGTTTGGACATAACAAAATCTTGTCATTGCCCTTTGTGTAAACACGTGTGCTGTGTAAATCGGCAGATGGTCAGTTAAATAGGTATGAGCGATCCAAATGTAGGCGGAATTAAAACAATGATATGTATGGATAATGTGTCACCAATAAAAGTACCACTTTCATAAATTGGGGATACCAAGCTGTTTGTATTCAATTAATGCGCATTGTTAATGTTGATAATATACGATGTAAACACGCACATCAAGAAGTCAATAGACCTATCAGCATAAAATATGGATCTCACGAAGTAATTTCCCCACAATGAAACCGCCAGTGGGTGTAATGTAACCAAGTGTCACGTTTGGCGCCCATTAAGAATCAATAAAATGAGCAAGTCGCAAGTGAAACTCGCTGATCGTAATGAAGCTGTGGAGGGTTTTGGCAAATGTTGTTGGCGGCAGTAAAGACGTCGGTATTACCACTATCGCGTACAAGCGTTCAACATTTGACGAGGGTTCATTGTCACACGATAGCCAGCCCTCCCAAGAAATGCCACAGTACGTTGACTTTGAGCAGTCGAGCTTCGGCTCAAACTGATGTCTAGTGTCGACTTGTCTTTACAACGAGAACAGTTGGTTGGTAAAGCGATTTGAACTTTTGATCTCAACAAAACGTATTTCAAATGAATGGGTGGCAAAGTTCTATCGGTTCGTTCACATTTATTTTCTATCACGTTTCGTGTTGTTTCATGAAACTGACGTTCGAACTAAAATAAGAAACCTTAGCCGTTCAGTTCTGGTTTACATAGACATAGTTTACCGAAACCCTAAAGAGATGAGGTATAACAGTTATTATATGACTGCACAAGAAAAACATGTAAGTAAGATTTTATACAGGCTACGATTAAGTACATTTAGTTCTCGAAGATGCGATTAAAATCGCAAATGGCTTTTAGCTACGTTTCATCGGAACAATAAACCTGCACCACATTTCTTGGTTTTGTATCTTCTCTGGTAACAGGTACCAAATGTGGTTCGGAAATCGACCGAAAGCACATTCGTCCACAAAAAAAATAATCTATCGAGGAAGCTAAGCCGACGTTTTTGCGGCTTGCTATTAATCGTGAGACATTGATTGCGGGCGACGACGCGTCGGCTCCTAAGGAATGACCATTGGCGCAGGTGTAGGCAGGAAATAACGCCATTTATGGGCAAGTCAGTCGCTCTAGAAAAAAACTTGGCGGTACACACTGACTAAACTCGTGATGAGGGAAAAACTGATGGTAATAGTTCAGAGAAAAAAAACCCATTGAACATGCAAAATCGCTGGCAATTCAAATTGAAAGGCGAGTTGAAAGCTTATGATTAAATAAATTTTAGGCGAGCACCGTGAACGGTGTATGTTTTTATGATGTAACAAAAAACGTGACGACTTCAATCTATAAAGGTAAGCATAGGACAAAAAACTTGCAAGTCGATTGTATGGGAATTTGTTTATGGGTTTTGATGAATTTAATCATTGCTTGAAGCGTTTTTTGGCAGTAAAATTTAATTTAGTAAGCTTGTAAGGCTTAGCAACTCTACTTGTTACCGAGTTACGTTTTTTATGACTATCAAGATTTTGTACACTGTTCATAGTATTATATTTGCGAATTCCTTGATGTTTGTACAAATGGCTGTCCATACATTTACATGTAATGGTTTTATAGGCATATAATAAAGCAAAGATAAAAGCAGCGGTGTGTTGTATGGTTTAAACAGTCGTAAGATGCGGCTTAAGATTATAGCAGGAAAATGCCAAACGTGTACCTACTATCTTAACGTACAGAAATCACCAATTCCCAGGATGTCTTTATGAGAATGTGTCATGAAATTATATTTGCGATGTGACTTGTGAGAATATTGACTTCTACAGCTTTTTACTTCACAACCGCAGATCCCTAAAAGAGTTCAAGTTAAACGAATATTCAAATATGTACATTTAAATGGTGTATGTACCCACTTATCATTGCGCGTTGTAACCTCTTAATTTTGGCAGCCGCACACTTTAGAATGACTATAATCACCGCGAGAGTCGCCTCGTAAATCTTAGTCTAAATTACAGGTTAGCATTTCACGTCACGAACAAGTCGTCGTTACCGATGAGTCAGTCCGCATCTAAAGCTGCGTTTAGATAACACGACCGTAGAGAAATGGAGCTAGAACATAACATTCTATCTTTTAGTATCTGCTTTATTAAACATCATATTATATATTATATTCTGTGTATAAAGGCTACGTTTGTTACAGAGTTTTGAGGTAACGTTCTAGAATGTTATGCTATTTTGCGTTTGTGTGTTAGTTATCAAAATTCGGCTAGTGTATCCTAAACTCGCCTTAAAGCAAGTTCCCCATGTGAATTAATTACAAACTAAAGAGTTCATAACTCCATACATATAAAATAAAACGCTTTAATGAATTCAGCAAGTGTAACTGATGCGGTTTGAATCTGAGGGCACGGCAGTGCCCCAGCCAAGACTCGAGCAAAGCGGGCACGGCCGTACCATCTTTTCTCGAAGCGTTTCGCGGCTATTTCAGCCCCCTGTATCTTCCATGTGAACAAAGCTAGGAGTTTAGGTTTTCGATGACCAAGAGTAAGTATTAGAACAAGCTCAGTCTCAAAATTACAAGACATTTGAATAAATAGTTTACGAGTTATGAGCAATCAAAGTTACACCATTTTGTCACTGACTCACTCACTGACCGATCATCAAAAGTCTAAGGTACTTCTAGCAAACTTAGAACCTTCAAATTTGGCACCAAGATAGGTTATTAGCTACATATAAAGGGAAAATTATAAAAACCTTAAAACTTAATAAAAAAATAGGAAACAAATTTATATTTGCGGTTTTTCAAGAACATTGTGTATGAATTTTGACTGCATTGATAACTTTGTTATTTATTTATGTACAAAACGTTACTATTTGTTTTACAACATATGAATAAAAAAGCTAGGTTTAAATGAAATGCATAATGATAAAATCTTTCATATTAATGCAGTGCGATAAACACTGCATGCTCGCTCGATAGATGGCGTTGTCCTGGTCTAAATCGCGCTATGGTTTCGTTACATAGCTTAGTATAAGTAGTACTTAAAAAAAATCAAATAATTTGCCCCTGGCTGGAGGCCTTAAACTCTAGGCATCCACAGGGATTTGACCGGTTAAGCAGTCAACAGCCTCCTAGGCTGAACTGCGAGATGCCATTCAAAAAAAAAAAACTAATAATTTAATGTGATAGCGTCATCTACCTCTGAAATAAATCTCTTTTATTCTAAAAGATATTCGATTAAAAAAATAGACAATTTCGAAATTTTTTTAGGTTAAAAAAAATATTGTTTACGTGCTACTTTAGGTGTACATATTTAGTTTGTTATATATTTAGTTAGTTGCATGTAAGTTAATTTAATTTGTTATATACTTAGAGAAGAAAGAGACCTACAAAAAATAAATTAGATCCCACCAAAAACATTAAATGTAAAAAAAGCCAATCCTCTACGCAATTCCTCCACAGTAAAAAGTTTTGAGATCGCATAGAAGCCAAGTCCTGTTCTACTTTATTTGTAATAATAAATCAATATTTTGTGACGATATCAATAGTTTTCTTCTCATTACAATAATACTGTCTTGGCCATGAGCACAAGTTAAAAGTCGCTCCTTGTAATAATGTGTAAATACCATTGAATTGATAAATTCTATATGGACATGATTTTACGATTGGACTGATTATGGACTGATTGGAATTTGAGATCACCATGGACTAAACATGCGCCATAGTACATGTGCAGTTCATTGATGTTGGATGATACTGACTGTCGGTCATTTAGTAACAATTGAATACACTAAAAGTATTTAATTCTGTGATATTAAACTTCATGTTTGACTTTCACCTCTCCAAGATATGCTGTATTATATTTGTAGTTTATTGTGCTCATGGCCAAGTCAATATTATTGTAATGTGAACAAAACTATTGATACAGTCACAAAATATTGATTTATTATTACAAATAAAGTAGAACAGGACTTGGCTTCTATGCGATCTCAAAACTTTTTACTGTGGAGGAATTGCGTAGAGGATTGGCTTTTTTTACATTTAATGTTTTTGGTGGGATTAGTTAGACTAAGTTTATTACCTACTTATTTGTATGTGAATTTTATTTGTAATAAATACATTTAGTAGATCTAAGCAGACTTGAGAAGGGATTTATTAATTGTTGTTAAGTATCTTTTGTTTTATTACCATTTAAGGTAAATGAGTATTCTTTAACCGTCAAATCCGTAGCGGACCCCGATTGGGGTCTGAACATCAATGTCACCGTAAGCTCGGTTTAGACCCCAATCGGGGTCTGCGAATGAGTCATACACTTTCCTAATTATTTACGCTCATATTTATTTTCTTTCCAATCAAACCGTATTTGTGAGTACTAAATAAAATAACTAAATAAATTTAAACTATTTTGACGCATTCAAACCTTTCATATTTAGCATCCCTTTAAGTAATATACCTTTTGAAAATCCAATCGTAATTACCGGGAATTCTGATCGAACTCGCCATGTTTGTTTACATTTGTTGTTTTTTTAAATTTGAAGACGCATAGACAAGATGGCGACGGTGATAGAAGTTTTGCATCGAATGATCCGATTCGTTAAAATAAAGAATCGATTTAATAATTTTATATTATTTGATATTATAATATTACTAAATTGCACTTTTGTATACTATAATCTGAAAATAAATTAGGAAAAGTAAAATGACTTTATTTATTTTGAAAAAATGCTAGAAAATCAGTGGTAGAAAATACGTTGTAGCCGGAATATTTTTTTTTTCGGTTTTTAGGATTTCTGAAGACCGCAAATTTTGAAGACTTATTTATTTTTTCGGGTGTTTTATGTACAATTAATTAAGAATTCCTGTAGTCCTGCCAAACTTAATGGCGGTTCGTTACTTCCGACTTTTTAACTGAGCGGCAAAGCTATTTGACGAGAGCTGTAGTTAGGTGTAGTTATCGCAAAATTTTATGACGATTTTATTGTTTGAAAGGGCAAATAGGTAGTCGGAACTGCTACTCGCTGTTCATCGAAAGCTGGTCCAAGATGGAAGAAAGATGGCCGCCGCTGACTTATTTTTCTTTTCACAAATCTGTCAATACGGGTATCAAATAAATTGCATTGACTAGTAGAACAAGAAAGATTATTTTTGACCGACAAGCTATAAAGAAGCGCGGGGTCGCTACTCCCCGTCATCCGCCTCAGATCCTCAGAAGTCCTGCGGGATCATTAGGATCAAAAATATTAAGTCGATGCCTAGAGGAATGAAGCAATTTTTTTTCGCCACCAAAGGACAATGAGCGTTTTGATCTACCTCTCCTCTAGCATTAAGTAATACATCAATAGAAAGCTTATGTTATATAAAGTATTTTCTTGTACGGCGGCGATTGTCATTTGTTAGTATTTAGGGAGTTGGACCATGTTTAGTGAAATAATAACTATGTCTAAAATCTACTGTAGCTTCTTAGGTACTGACAATTTGTTAGAGGTATTTAAGTACGAAATGTTCGATTTAAAAAGGCCTTTCCAGTGATATATAATTAATTACTAGAGAAGGAATCTAAGGACTTGAAACTAACTATCGATAAAAAACCTTAAACATGTTCTAACATCTAAAGTACTAAGAATTGGTAAGTAGTATGTAAGTACAAAATGTAACGCTTAAAAAGACCTTTCAAATGATGTATGACTCATTACTAGAGGGGGAGTAGACCAACATTCAAACATCTCGCCCAATGTCCTTTACGCCGCGCAATGGTGGCCGAATCATTGTTGTGACTCACGCACACAAAAACCACGGTCTGCTCCGATAAAACTTTCCTGAAAGACCGTTGATGCTATCCCCGCACCCCGCGCGCCATTCCGGCGCGCCATCTGAATTTTATTCGAAATTTAAAATTCAAAGGACTTATGGGACACCCAGTAAGTATAAAAATTTTACCTATGCTAAAAACTTTCATAAAACTTTAATATTTTTTCTTCACAACAAAAACAAATTGAACCTATAATTTAAAATTAAGAAATAAAATTGAAATAAGTTTCTATTAAAAAATATATATAAAATTGGCATTCGATTATTTATAATAAACATCCGATTTAGGTATCGAATGCACACCGCTGATTGAAAAAAAAAATTGTACTTTTTTTTTTTTTTTTTTTTTTTTTTTATCGACGTAAAATCATCAAATGACCCCACCCGCTGTGGGTTAGCAGCGGTGAGGGAGTGTCAGACTCTTACTGACTAAAATCGTCGTGTTCCGTCATAGGCCTTTTATGTACCAGGGCCGCGGTATCTCTTTCGAACAACCCGCAGCCCCGGCAGGCCTTGGCCCTGCTGGGCCCCGCTGGGGTTGCTGACGTCTCTTTGAGGAGCGCGTGGAACAACGCGCGCCGTCGACACGGGTCTGTCGTCTAGGAAGACAGAGGGACGATGAGCCACCCGAACTCACCGCCCACAGACCCACGCCTACGGTGGCCGGGAGTCATCTCGCGACACCCGGCGCCCATGGTGTCTACCTGGTCCAGCGCGGCGGCCGGGATGAGAGGTGCGAACTCTCTGGCGTTCCGCCTCCTCCTTCTCGAGCATGACCGCTTCGCAGAAGGAGGCGACGGCATCCCATTCCCTCTCGCCCCGGACCATGGCCTGAACCAGGGCCGGACGCGAGAGGTCGCCGCCGCCCAAAGCCTCGACGAGGACCCGGCGGTGCCCTTCCCATGCGGGGCACACCTGGACTGTGTGGTCCACCGTGTCCTCGGGGCTGTCCGCACAATGGTGACACCCGGGCGCCTCCTCACGACCGATGCGGTGCAGGTACCTCCCGAAACAACCGTGTCCGGTGAGGACCTGCGTCATGCGGTACGTGAGGGCGCCGTGACTCCTCCCGAGCCACTCCTCAAAGAGGGGACTTACCGCCACGATGGTGGCGTGCCCTGCACTGGGTTGCGATAGTCGCTCCCTCCAGGCCACCATGAGATCGCGCCGGAGCTCCGCCCGCTGCGCGACAACTTGCCGCGGCAACGGGGTTTCTCCCCGGCGCTGAGCCTCCTCGTGCCAGTCGTACAGGCGCAAGAAGACCCTCGCCTCCAGATCCCACGGTGGCAGTCCAGCGAGTAGGCCAGCTGCTTCGCGGGAGATCGTGCGGTACCCCCGGATTAGCCTAATGGCTATCACCCTTTGGGGCACGTTCAGGTAGTGCACAGCCCGCGGCCGTGCCGAACGTGCCCATACCGGGGCCCCGTAAAGGGCCATGGACCGCATGACCCCCGCGTAGAGTTTACGGCAGGGGGCGTTTGGGCCTCCCAGGTTGGGCAGGAGCCGCTTGAATGCAGCACCTGCCTTCTCCAGTTTGGGGCCCAAACGTCGGAAGTGCTCGACGAAGCTCCACCGGCCGTCGAGGACGAGTCCCAGGTACTTCATCGCCCTCTCGACGCCGATGGTAGCCCCCCCCACCGTGACTTGGGAGCCTAAAGGTGGCGCGTTCCGAAGCCCATGAAAGCACATGGCCTCGGATTTGTGCAAGGCCACCTCCAGTCCCAGCAGCTGGATCCTCTCGATGACTATCGCAACCCCGCGCGTCATTATGTCGGCCGCCTCCTGGTGCGACCTCCCTTGTGCCAGAACCAGCGTGTCGTCAGCGTAGCAGACCACGCTGACGCCGCTAGGGAGGTCGGCGCGCAGCACCCAGTCGTAGCCGATGTTCCACAAGAGCGGCCCCAGTACCGACCCCTGCGGAACACCGCACGACATCTCTCGCCGGTTCCATTCCCCGTTGTGACCAGGGTAAATGATGGACCTATCCGACAGATAGGCCTCGACCACGCGACGAAGGTAGGTCGGCACCCGGTGATACCGGAGTGCCTCCCTGATGCAACTCCAGGGAAGGGTGTTGAAGGCGTTGGCGATGTCAAGAGACACCGCCAAGACGACCCCCCCCCGGGACACAGCATCCCCCGTCGTGAGAGCTCTCACGCGCATGATGGCGTCCACCGTTGAGCGCCCCTTGCGGAAACCGAACTGGTGGTCCGCAAGGTCCGGCCCTATCCCCCCAAGGTGCGCGACGAGGCGGTGTGCGACAACTCGCTCAAAGAGCTTGCCCACCTCGTCGAGCAACACGATAGGCCGGTATGCGGACGGAGAGTCCGCAGGGCGCCCCGGCTTCCGTATGAGGACCAGTTTCCCTGTCTTCCAACGAAGTGGGAACTGGCCCCTCTCCAAACATGCGCTGAGAAGCCCCCTAAGTCGAGGCCCGAGAGCCTCAAGGGCCAGGACCCAGGCCTTGCCAGGCAGGCCATCAGGCCCTGGGGCGGTGTTTTTGGCTTTCAGCCTAGCCACCGCCACTCTCAGGTCCACCCCAGTCACCTCGGGGACATCGTCGTCGTCGGAAGTGTGGTCCGTACTTGACACCGCGGGTTGCAGAGACATGGGCGGGGGAGAGTGTTCCCCGCGCGAAGGGAACAGAGCGCTCACCACCTCCTCCACCAGCTGAGGCCGAAGGCTCTGGGTCAGCGGGGGGGCCCATGGGCGGAGCTTGCCCCGCACCATTTTGTACGGGCGCCCCCACGGGTCCCTGTCCAGAGACCCCAGCAGCTCCGCATTGGCCACCTCCTTGGCCTGGACGATGGCCAATTGGAGGGCGGTCTTCGCAGCTCTGTAACCCTCGTACAGCTCTGCTTCCCTGGCCTCTGCATCCGGAGGGCGGATGCGCAGCCTGCGGTGTCTGGTGTACAGGTGCCTCGCAGCGACGCACGCCTCTCGAAGGGCGGCGATCTCGCGAGACCACCAGTACACCTGGCGTCGGGCGCGTCCTGGCGGGACTCGGGGCATGGCCACGTCACAAATCTCGGACATGGTCTCCCGGAACCACTCCGCCTCGTCGTTGATGTCGGCGGGCCTGTCCGGTGATGACACCCAGGCCTGCACGACTGAGGCTTCCAGGAGAAGCTCCCGGTCAAGGTGCCTCAGCGCCCAACGTGGACCACTCGGGGTCTGCAGGACCGGCGCGCTAGGGTTCTGGGCGGAGACGTCAAACCGGATGTACCGGTGATCGGAGTAGGTCTCCACCCCCTCCTCCACGCGCCAGTCAAAGACACGCGGTAGCAGAGCGGGGCTGGCGAACGAGATATCCACCACTGACTCGCCCCGCATCCGTACACACGTGGGGACAGAACCCCGATTGAGGACGACCAGGCCTGCTTCCAGCGCCCAGTCCTCCACCATCCTACCCCGTGCATCTGTGCGTCGGGAACCCCAGGCCAAGTTCTTGGCGTTGAAGTCCCCTAACACTATCACGGGGAGGGAATAACTTCCGACGACGACGGACAACTCCAGGAGGGAGTTGTGGAACTCGGCGAGAGTTCGGCTCGGGGAGAAGTACACCCCCACGACGACTATCTCCCCGAACCGTGCTGCGACGCAACCCCTTCCACTCTTCACCCCTTCGAGGGAAGGAGTACCAGCGGCGGCCGACGATATGATGGTCACTGAGCCGCTAAGGTCCTTGACCCAGTCATCCCTGGGAAGGACAAAGTACGGCTCAGCGACCACGGCGATGTTGATCGACCACTGCGCCATGCTTTGGAGCAGCAGATCCTGGGCACGGGCGCAGTGGTTGATGTTCGCCTGGAGGAAGCGCAATGGAGCCAGACTAGCACTCCATCACGTCTTCCTCCTCTTGAGACGCAGACACGGGCGCCGCGACAGCAGCAGTGGCGACGGCGTTGACAGCGGCGGCAGCGTTGGAGGCGGCGGCGGCCGCAGGAGCTGCGGTTGTGGCCACTGCGGAGGTGGTGGTGGTGGCGGCGACGGACGGCCGGCCCTTGCCCTTACTCTTGGTCTTGGCGGGTGGGGCACAGGACTTGCTCCCCGCCCGGTGTTCGGCCGGCTTGCCAGCCGCCGCGCACGCAGTGCAGTGCGGCGCGGCGCTACAAGCCACGGCCTTGTGTCCGGGCTGACCGCAGCGGAAGCAGAGGGCGCTGCGGTCGACCTCCGAGGTGCAACGAACACCCACATGATGCCCGACGTGGCATCGGAAGCACCTCAGCGGTCGGGGGTCAAGCAGCTTGACCTGCGCCGACACCCAGCCAACCAGCAATCTTCGGCCGTCTACGATGCGCTTGGCCGCCGTCACGGGGCAGCTCACCGTGATGGTGCACGTGCCCCTGAAGTCGGGACGTATGGTGCCCGCCTTCACTTCGTCGGCAGAGCACCCACCCGTCCTAGCGACGGCGGCCACCACCTCCTCCGCAGTAACTGAGTCGTCCAGGCCCATGATGCGCAGATCCGCACACTTGTGGGGCCTGGAGACTCGGGCATCGTCCGCACTTATGGACGCCCTAAGCCTCTCGGCTAGAGCGTCTGCGGCGGGCCCACTGGCCGCTCCTGGGACCTCCAGCATACGGGCGCCCGTTGCGGTCACCCTGAGCCGGAGGCCGGAGGCGATACCCAGCTCCTGCAGGTTCACCGCCTCCTTTGCTTGGGCGAGCACGTCGCGGTACGACACGCCCCTTTTGACCGCGTCCGGCTGTAGTGTGACTACTACAGCCGCGGTTTTG
Source organism: Helicoverpa zea (assembly GCF_022581195.2). NCBI lineage: Eukaryota > Metazoa > Arthropoda > Insecta > Lepidoptera > Noctuidae > Helicoverpa > Helicoverpa zea. The sequence continues at coordinate 2,447,275 of NC_061462.1, forward strand.
GGGGCGCGGAGTTTCGCCGCGGCGGCTCGCTCCCTGCGCCGCTGTTTCTGGGCCTTCTTTTTGGCCGCTTTGGCCGCCCTCCGCCTCTTTTTCTTTTCCCCCACCACCTGCCACTCAGACTCAGTGGCAGAAGAGGTAGGGGCCGCAGACGGTGTCGGCTTTGGAGGGCGTTTCGCCACTGGTGCCGATGACGGAGCCGGTGCTGACGTTGGCACCGGGGGCCTCTGCGCCTGGACCGCCCTTGCGGTCTTGGGCTTTGGCTGAGCGGGCGCCCTCCTGGTCGGTCCGTTCGGCGCCGCGACAGGGGGCTTGCTCGGCGGTCCCCTTCTGGGTGGGGGTGCCGCTGCAACCGCAGCCGCATAAGAGGCCCTTTGGGCCGCTGGGGGCTTCGGCGCCGCGAGGGGAGGCCGTAGGACCCTGCCCTCCAGGACGGAGAAGCGGGCCTGGAAGGCCGCCATCTCCTGCCGAACCAGGGCTAGGACCTGGCTCTCCACCGGGGAGGACTGCGGCCGCTGTGAAGTGGTCCCGCTGCGTTCGGCCTCCTGCTCTCTCATCTTTCTAAGGTCCGCCCGGAGACTCCTGTTCTCCTCCAGGAGCGAGTTCAGGGCGGACGTGAGACGAGCCACTTCTTCTTGCAGCTTGGCCAGATCGCTCTTTGGAGCCTGGCCGAAGCTTGCTTCGGCTGCCGCAATGATTGTGGCGGAGGCCGAGTCAATCGCCTTCCGCTTGCTGGTCCCGAGACGCTTTTGGGACACGCCCTTGAACGCGGCCGCTACCGTCTTGGCGAAATTGGCCCTCCGCTCCTGGTCAGAGCCGACGGCCGCCGAGTCCTCCTCTGAGGAGCTCTGTTGAGCTGCTCCTTCCTTGTCTTTGGGCGCCTCAGCGACCCTCCCCTTCTCCGGCCTCCGGTCGGCCTTTTTGGCCGGGGCCCCGCGGCCGCAGGAGGAAGACCCCAAGTCGTCCTTCTTCCTCTTTAGGAAGGCATCGGCTCGGTGGTCCTTCTTACTTTGGGGGACCCTAAGGTCTCCCGCCGTTCCATCGCCGGACGCGGACTCAGAGTCCGAGTCCTCGTCCCACTCCCTTTCATCATCTTTGTTTTTATTATTTTTTGATAAGGTATCCATACAGTTCCCACGATTATGAGAGCACTAAACGTCGACCCCGGCAGTGGCCTCATACCGGGGCAAGCCTACATACTGTTGGGGGCGGCTGGCCCCAACAGGGGGGAGCGCTAACGACCGTGTCCCCCACGGCCATTCATCCCCTCGCCGCGCTCCCAAAACTTGGGATTGGGTGGTTTTTTATCTAAGAGGTGTCCTTCCTCTGGGCCGGGCGATTAAGCCAAGCCCTCGGCGGCGGCATTAGGCATGCCTCCGTCTGCTGTCCAGCCATCCTGGCTCAGCAAACCCGCCGAAAGGTTTGCTCTTCGTTGTCCGAAGAGCAAACGAGCACCGCTTTAGTGCGCCTGCACCTCCGCGGGTATGGCCGCATCCTTGCCATGTCCACAAGCGTCGACTGGTCAGGAGCGGCCCCTCCCTGGGTCCCTCTTTGTCTGGCCTCTCCCCTGAACCTTTCCGGCATGAGTATCTCTACCGGCAGAGCTTCAGGATCATTGAGGCACACAAGCCCCACCACGACGACAACGTGGGGACCCCCTCGGTGGGGAAAAAAAAAAAAAAAAAATTGTACTCTGTTCCAAACTCTACTTGACTTTGATCTTGTAAATTGTTCATTTTTATTGTGTATTTTATGTGCTGATTTTTTAGTTATGAATCATAAATAAGTGCACGAAATGTATTGCAACGGATTGAAAATGTTATAAATATGACGTTTGTGTTGTGTTTGAGAAAGTGATGCGATTATTTATCGGTAAGTTTTCACCAAATTTGAAATGCCTAACTTTTCGATAGACTTAGAAACACCGTAATTATTATCTATTTCTGAATTAACTGACCCCATTTGACCTTCGCACGTTGTTGTCAAATAAGTGAGCTCTAAAGTTATAGTTAAAATACTTCTGATCAGGCATTACGGACTTAGAATTTATGTGTTGAAAGTTAGTACAAATTTTTGAGTTCCATGTCGCGATTCAAAATATTCCGCCGAATCAACGGTAAAGTCATATGTCAAAACCTTGTCGAGCAGAGGGGTTAAAAGCTGTTAAAACGTTTGTAGTAGGTAACAATAATAACCGACTGCCAATGCCGTATGCGTGACTACGACTGGGCATCCAAAACTTAAAGTTGTCTGATATCGACTCACCAAGAAGAGAAGAATATTTACTATTACTTTTCTCCAAAAAACATATTGATATTATAGGTATAGATAAACCCATAAGTACTGAATAGCCTTTCAAATATTCCAGAACAATGGCATGTCTATCTATCACGACATTGGAAAATTGCGGTAGAGACATGTAATGCAGGGATGCAAGTAGCGAAGTACAATTTCATGTCTTCGTAATAGACTCATCAAGAGAGAATGTTATTCTGCTGCGAAACAGCGGTATTGTGCCAAATACCAGATAATGAACGTAGGTACCTTTCCAGCCGCTTTGCCATCTAGGCCTCAAGTAACGGGTGAGGAGAATTCGCTAAAATTGTAATGAATATACCGCTTGTGCTTAGCAGATTGGTATGAACACGGTAAGAATTTTTAATGAGTAATTTATGCCAAGTTGCCTGTCTATTTCGTTTTAATCGGAGATGTTAAACCGGCAAAATATGTTGCGACCAAGATCTAGACCAACATTATCAGCCATCGAACTTTATATTGATATTTTCTTGTAACGAGGACTTTGCAATTCATGTCTGCTAATACTTTTTGATGGAGCTAAAGTGCAAATTCAATTTCCCTTAGCTTTCACGCCACAGAAAATTGACACAAAATTCAAAAGACTTTACTTTTAATATTTCATAAATATTCATTGAATTAACGAGCGTCTCTTATCTAAAGCTGACTTTGACCTGTTTTAACGAGGAAAAGAAATAAACTTAAGTTCATGAGTTAAGTTAATTAGTGAGTGTGTCAAATACTGATTCGCTGCGGACGTGAACATTGAGTGAGGAAACGAGGCTGCACTGACTATATTCACGGCGAATTCGGATTGGATTCTCTGTGGGTCACGATTGTAATGCAACGACAAATTCGAATTAGGATTCTGCGTGTAATTTATAACTGTACCCTACTTTTGCCGAGTAATCAACTGTTATGTTTCAAGGAAAGAACGGAAGAGACACGCTTTCAACTTGATTTCATAAATGAATCTCTTCTGAACGTGCCCTTCTGTCATATTCTAAGACGAACGCCGCGACGCTTCTACGTTGATAAATTATTTCATGGAACGTCTGTTCTAGAAATAGAAATATAAATACGACACGATGGGCAATCCGCAAATCGGTTGTTGACCCACAACAGCTGTGCATCGAAATAATATCCAAGAATAGTTAAGGTGCATCATCCACCACACATTGGTTGCCTACTTTCGGAGCAGCAGTTACAGGCCAGACGTGCCACCGAGCAGCCAGCCAGCCGATGGAAGATAATTAACAACGAAATTGTCCGGAGACAGCTAGGCGCCTTACTTCTGTGGCCCGCGTTGCATTACGCTCCGTAATAATAACATACCACACAGCCACACAAGGCAATTAAAAAAAGTTGGAACGCCCATTTCCCACACATTACTGGGTGAATGCTGCGACTGTATTGCAATATGAGCACTTAATGCTACAGGCTACGGCAGGACCCGGCGGATTCTGAGCCGGAGGAAATTGTTTGAATTGAGGTGAAAGCGGCCGCGGTGGATCCGACAATTACCGGATAGTAATGACTGTAATGACAACAATATTGCAGAAACCGAGTGCAGTCGCCTGCAAAACGACGAGTCGATTAGGCAGTTTCCAAACAATTTTATAGTGTAGGCGTCGACTGACTACTAGGCTCACGCTCTGATTTGCATATCGCCAACGAAAGTGTAGCGTTGAGTTGGAGCGACCTACATACTCGCCCGAGGCACACGCCTTGCAGGTAGCAATTGTTAATTTTATACATGCATACTTTAAAATATTTAAATTAAATGACGTCGGTGTCTTACATTTGATGAGAAATAATAAGAATATCTTTTATGTTGCGAGTTTAGATTATTAAATGAACTAGAAAACTAGTAGTACATGCAGAACGGCGGCGTCTCTACGTCGGTTCGAGCAACAGGTATTAGTTGATCTAAAACCGGTCCATTTGAATATTAGTCGCTCTAGTTGTCGCGTCTCGCTCCCGATTGTCGTGCGAAAAGATCGCTTGAATTCCCGGCGCGAATCGACGGCTCTCTAATGGACCCTCGAGACAGCGTGGAAATCAACTTTTATGGATTAATGCGTTGCTAATCGGCAGCAAACAAATTATAGATTGGTAAATCCAACAGCGCGCAGCGGGGTAAAGTGGGACGGTGAAAAAGTGAAGTTTCGTCAAATGCACCACTTACCTAATTTACGAGAGCGGAACCGAAGCCGACAGAAGCATTGTGTTGGAGTGCTCAGCTCGCTGATCCATTGTGGGAAATGTATTAGATAACGTGTTCGCGAGAGCGCGCACGAGACAATCACAACGATTTCGTTCGAATTTAAAGAGTGAGAGCGATTTCTCGGCACAAAAACAGAGCAAAAACAGTAAACTAGAACGGGATCCACAAACTATGTTATTATTTTCATAATATTTTCCATTATACACGTAAAGATCAATGATTAGGGGAGGTCGGAACTCTGAACGCGAAGTCCGATATAATCAGGAGCGCGTGAGACCGATACATCGGCGGTAGTCTTCCCAGAGCATATCGTTGTTCACACGCTCTTGAGATTTCGTGTTCTGTCACACACCTACGCAAATCTCATGTTTTGAGATCGTTGAATCATAGTCTGGAATGCCTTGAAAAAGACTGATTTTGCACGCTTCTTAGCTTAGCTTTAACATAACTGGATCGTGATCATAACAGTATGTCAATAAATCATCAGTGCAGTTGAGGTAAACGTTTGATCGTATAGCTCATAGGTAATCCTGTCAGTGGTCCATTAGGTCCGCGCGCAGGGCCCGGCGTGGGTGCCACAATGCCACTAACGAGAGGTCCGATATCATCTGACAGACAGGGGACATTAGTTAATGCTCGAGAACCAACACAAAGCGGGATAGATAAGAAAAACTGTACAAAAAGTTCAACTGTGGTCTACAATGAAAGCTTTGATTATATATATGTCTAGATGGAGTGTCACCATACAATCCCAACAAAGAAGCAGAGACAAAATTGTTATGCATGTGTGCGTGTAGGTGTCATTTTACACTGCGCGTTGACGTAAATAATGATACCAGCTTCTACGATTCTTCCATAAATAATGAAAAAAAATAGACTAATCAAATAAGTTTGTATACATAGTGTTATTCGGTTTAGCTATAACTTTATAGAAAATTGAACCTTGCTTGGCACTGCTCCTTTCGTAAGTCTTCGGCGCCCTATCTTGTCGACAGTAGGTACTCATGTCCTTGCTACGGAAGTGATCAGAACACACTACGGTATTTTTTGTTGGTGTCCACATCGCATCTCCACGGCTTTTTTAATGCAGTCTATCCACTGACTCCTAACAATAGGATTACTTGGAATTCTATTAAAAAATGATGTTACGTTGATGACCATAATTTACTAATCAAATAATAGTAGATAATATTTTGGAGAATCAGAAAATGTCTATCCGAGCAATAAAAAATAGAAATTATACCTATTATTTTTTTGCGCAATGCTTAAAAAAATCTCCTTTATACATAACATATAAACGTGAAGTTGGGAAAATGAAAAACAGAAACTGGCAACACTTATACAATATGGCGTGATTTAGTAAACATAATTTCAAAAAACATATATTTATTTTCTGGGTCAGTTACCGATGATAGATGATGTTATTGGCACTTTTTAGCCTTCCTTTATAATTCCGGCAGACTTTAATTGCACATGTCGTCATTTTAACTCTGTTATTTGTATTTTAGTTAGCGCGCGTAATACGTTTTGACAGTTAAGCGGCACGATCTGTTCTGATTGACGGGAAAGCTCCTGTCGATGAACAGTACATGGACATTTTTTTCCACGCTTGCGCGCACTCGACGCTACATCTAGACATATATATAATCAAAGAATGAAAGAATGATCTGTTCTGGCGTAGCATATACAAAAGATTGTGAAATGTCATGCGCTGCACAATAGAGAGAGCGACACGAAGAGCGAGCATCATGCATTACTAATCATGGCAGCATGCGACTCATAACAATCTGAGCCAGCTTCAATGCACTGCGGCTGTTCGATAAGCACGACACGCCAGGGAGACGACGACCGGGCTATTTATTATTTGCATCATTTGTTTAATCTATATTTTTCAAACCCAAAGCAGTACCATGAAGTCATCATTTACAAAGTAAAACCAAAAACATTATAACTGTTACAACATGCTTCGAGGCAACCCAATAGATTGCATCAAATGAGTTTAGTTCATTAGCATAGTTATGTGGAGAAGGAATTTGGTTTATTCAGAACAGAATTAAAAAGCTGGTTTATACGGGCCTCCGTTAATGTAACTTAAAAGGATCCAGTCACTATTCTGAAATATATGGCACTTAACCAGTTATTTATGTTGTTTTCCAATTCTTTGTTTGAATGAACTCTTAATTATTTATTAAAACGATTTAAATCAAAGCAACGGTAATAATTGTCAAATTATAGTCTTAATGTAAACCAGTTTTGAATCTATCGCTACCGCAGTCTACGTAGCCTTAGGCGTATTTAAGCTTTAATTGGAATTGTCAGTGCAGATAAATAACAACGGTGGAATTCACATGGTCATCTTTCACAGTAAATTCAGCAGTCATGTCCAAGGCTCAGTACAAGTTATTACATTGAGACCTTGCCTCATTCTTACGTACTGGACCACTAACTAAATTACTAACCGCGCAGCGACGATAATCACATACAAATGGGACATTGTCGCGAGTACAGTTGACAAAATGCAATTTGTTGCAACATAATCTACATTTAATTCATATTCATGGGGTATTATACAAACAAGTTGAGCGTTTAGAGCACGCGCCTGAAAATGATAGCATTCGCAGAAGCGTTTGTAGCGGCTATTACGACATTTCATAGTCGCTTTCGACAATACAATGTCTAATGTAAAACAGAGTGATTCTGAATTGTCTTGGAACGTTCCATCTGCGAGATTGCTGTAAAGAAACAAAAATTATTTTGTTCTGAAAACTGCTTTGAATAAAATACAACTCGGATAGCCTTACTAGCCATAATTGTTAAAATTAAATCTTTCTTTCACGTGTTTGCTGTAAACTTAAGTGATGATCACACACCAAAGTGACCATAAACATAATTCATGTCAAATCGGTTAGTAAAATGCTAGGGAAGACCGAATCGTGAAACCGTCATGATTAAAGAGATACCACTAGCAGTGACTATTAGAGATGCTAAAATATTATCTGTTTCGCCACACTTCATCGGCGAGAAGGATGGTTTACTGTTATGGAGGTCGCATCGCAACGCATCGATTGCGGTACAATTACATGACTCGACACCGCGATAATTTACTGTCATTATTTCGCACTGTACATATTTATGTGTCGCATACATTTCTACAGCCTTGCCTCGTGATGATTTAAGACAAATCTGGGCGTATTTCGATCGGAAACAACGCAATAACAATTAATCGCCGTCAGCGGTCGGATACGAAATGTTCTTGGAAAACTAAGATTAATTTTGTGGGTGAACACGAAATAATCTCGATACGATTAAGCTAATGACTGTCTTCGATATAACTTGTATATGAAATAGTTTTACAAGTCATTAAAGAATATACCTCTACTTACTATAAAACGATTCAGCTGTACACTCGTTAAGGTTGTCGGCGATAATAAACACGGTTTTAATGTGGAATCAATTAATGGGAAGAGCAATCCGCCGCCAACAAACAGCATGAGCATGAGTATAGAAAACTAATTACTATATTTTATTCCTGTAATGGGCGTGAGATTCTCGCATAATATTCTGCATGTTCGGAGCCAGCTTTTCTTGATTCAAAGGTTATGACGAAAGCTTAGTTTTAAGTACGTTAACATTCAAGCCTCTTTTATTGATGCATTAATTATATACTTGAAAGTGGAACATGTCGCTCTTGACTGACATTTACTGGTTCGCGTATAGCATATGGTACGACGTATAAATATGTGCAGTCGTGTTGTCGGTTGTACGTCGGTGCACAAACAACGGTCGCTGCGGCCCACCACAGCGTTCTAGATACATTATTCGCGAGACTCGTCATACTTTTTCATGTACCCTCGTTATATAGTTTAAATCGTGACTGTTTTATAATTTAAGTGCGATATTTATACGGTACTAATGCTATGGATTTGATTTTAAGACTTTATATAGGGGGACGGTCAATAAATACAGAGTGAACCTGAGGCGGTTTATAAAACTTACAAATTGCAAAATGAATCATAATAATGATCATCATGATCATGATCTAGAACCTAAAATAATACAAACGGGAACAAATCGTGAAAATCATCCTAAAATCATAATTATTTAATTATACTCCTCATTTATAGCGTGTACTTGCAATTGTCTGATTAGATCTGGATTTCAGGTAACAGTGGGTAATTAATTAAGTAAAAATTATTTTACAAAGTGGCGTAAATTGAGTATAGTAAAAGTCTTTACTAGCAAAGTCAATTCAATAACTGAGTACTAAATCTGAAAAGCGCAGTATATGGTTGATTTTATAGACAGTACTCCTAGTTGCGGTGCGCGAGCGCATTCGCCTCACTTTCACACTTTCACTGGGGCGACGCCCCCGCGAGCCGCACGCGCGCCGCACCGACAATGCGACCGAACGTTGCAAAACTGATTATTCAACACACACGTCAACAAATTATAATAGAATTGGAACACGACATACTATTGATACGCAATATTCCGAATAATAACAGCAAATCCCGGTGGAGATACACCCCTAAGTGAATTCTCAAATTCTCAGCGTGAAATGTAGAAACCGTTGCGTTTAGTCACGACCTTTCTTATCCCAACAGCAAATAAGACTATAATCCAATTTAGATAACTGCAGATTAATTTTTTTGGAGATGTTCTTAATGCGGCCAATAAATGTTGCGATCGAATTGTCGACTTGTTACTAGTATACATGATAACAGTACACGCTCGTGATGGCCGAGATAAGTATCATTTTAAAATAACACAAAAACAACGAGTTCGACAAAAGGTACAAGCTCAGAGTAGACAATAAGGTTTTACAGTGAATGGGACCATTGAGCAATCAACGGTAAAAATAAGCGAGTAACGCAATGAAGAACAGATTGAACAGTAACAGGGGCAAATAAAAATAATTTGAATCCTTTGTCTTCAGTACATACACTAAGCTCGATTCTTGGGCATGATAGCAATCACGTTGTAAAACGAACCGTATTATAATGTAATTAAAATCAGCATTTATGAAACGAAATCACGAGACTCGGTGTACAAACAGAAACGCACATGGCGAGCATATTAGAGATAATCGCGATGCATTCGAGTGAACGTCGAATCACGGCTTGTCTGAATCATGCCCCCTATCCGTATGTAACCTTGTTTAGTTCGAAGGCTTTTTGTGTACCTATTTATTTTTACTGCATGTCGGCTGCGGTCGGCCGGAGCGGCGTTGCTTCAAGGCCCACTTGTCCCTTCAGTTCTGAATACGGACCCGGTTTACCTCCAAAGATACAAGTTTCATTGTACTACAGTAGCTCTTTTGAGCACGATTATACAAAAAAGGACTACGTTATGAGGAAGGGCACGCAATGAGAGGTTCTCAGGGTATAATTGCATCAAGAGTTCAAAGTAAGATTACAGAGATGCAGTTTAAAAATGTTGAGATCTGCAACTAGCTGCTTCGAAGTGAATTAAATTGTAGATGAGCGTTCATTTCAACCCCGAGAATAGTCTACGCCGATAATGTAATGCTAGGTGAGAACAATACGATTCAATCATAGCGAACCACTACCTATTGTATTTGTGAAGCTAATTGTAAGTCAAAGCAAATTTTCAATGTAAATAGGAAACGTTTTAGAAAGTACAGCTATTATATTATCTAAACTCGTGTTACGCGCAGTAAACGCTTTCGTTGCACCTGAATTGGAATCGACTTTCAATTACTACGTAAATTGCTGTTGCCTCTGAGACTTTCCACTTCTCTTGATTGTAGAAATATTTTGTATTTAAATGGCCTTTGCCTTTTGTCGAGAGATTTCGGAATCAAATTTCAGCTCCTGTATTGTAGTAGTACTATCTGCTTTGGTTAAATTTTATTTGAGAATTTATTCGTCGATTAACGCCATGCCTTCTATCGATGCATGATATAAAGATTTTGAAGTATACTATATTGTTCGAACACACATTGTTCTTTGGGCCATGTGAGTCATCGTAAAATAATTCTTTCCTCGAACTATGACCGCCGACCATTTCATTCTGCTTATCGATCCTTGCAGTTGGGAATGCAGCCACATGCTATTTTCCAGTAATACGTTCTTGTGGTGCAATACATAATTTGCAGTCCGTTCGTGTGTTAGAAAATACACGTACATTTTGATCTTAATTAGATGGTGCAAGATAAGTACATTATGCAAACAGGTCTTTTGTGTACAGCCGTGGCACAAGGACAATAGTAGTATGAATTGGTTAAATACAGATCATTGTGCTGGCACCGGCATCAAAAGGATCTCTTTGTATACGGAAAACAATAACACACGTCTGTTTGGACCACATGAATGCTAAATAGAGGACTTCAATAAATAATCTTAATAGTTCATCGTATTTCTATACTATCGAATCTATCTGTTCCCATTTGAGTTTTATTTTAAGTTAGCGAGTATCAACATCCCGTTCGACGTTGACTACAAAAACTCGTTTGTTTTGCAATAGTTTCGATACTTGTGGGAAATCGCTTTTGTCAATAGTCTCGAAGCATGCAATAACGTGAATAGTGGCCGATTTGTCATAGTATATTGATGTTGCATCGTTGTGGATATTTATCGTTCAAAGTACACCCGTTCCGTTAACCTGTATAAATATGCTACTGCCAACCTGTCTAGTCCATCCGTTTAGCGTAAGCAGTCAAGCAGATTGATATTACGAAACGATTGATTTTCTTGCAGATTGTCGTACTCTGGCATGTCTAGGTCCATGGAATCTTCCATTTTCTTTTCTGGTAAAAAGTTTTAATGTGGATGGAACATTTGAGAGGGTGAAGAGCTTTTGACCTTTACGATTTAGCAAGTCCCATATAATTTGGACAGGATATATTCAAAAAAGGTACTCAAACAGCTAAAATCGGACCAGAAGAAAAAAGAACAGTGTTCTCATTTCAATAATTGGACGCGCCTGTTCACTTAATGGTTTAGCCGGACGATGCTAATTGCGTAAGAGGCGTACGTAACGAGGTCTTAATTGGAATGCGCCCCAATTAATGTGGACTACGTTCGTTCCGTGCGAGTCCATTTTGGAAATTGGAACGTATGTTTACGCGCTGGTTCCCGGGTGAATGGCCGCCGGTGAAAGTCGGGACGCGGATATGGGTCAGGTGGTCATTTACCCTCAGGTAACAGCCGATGTCGCGTCTCTTTATAAATACTCAGTCGTGAATGGTGTCAAATTATACCTGTCTATGTGCTAGTGGTAAAAATTATACTTCATTTTTCAATTTCTGTTTCCTTCCTGGAACTTTGTCAAAATCATTGTGGTTCGTTGTCCACCCGTTTTTTTTTAATTTGTGAAAGCTGTCAATTGGGTGGCCTTTTTACACAGAGGTAAAGTTAAGTTTAAATACTGGTAGTCTGATACACAATTTAAATACACAATAGTATTGCTAGTACTCGCATTACTGCATTTAGTCTTACTTTACGGACCGTATCGTTGGCCGGAGTTAAAGCTTTTTGTAACAGTAAACAACAATAACGGTAGATATTAGCATTTATTTGATTTTTTAAATCGACCTCATTTTATAAGCAGACTCGTCCTGTTTTGATTTAACTTGTCTTTGGCAAAATCGCGATATCATCACGTCACGTGACAGCCGAACAATATTTCCTGTTCTTTTATTCATGTTTGATATTATTTTTCAACCAGACCTGTGCATCATTTATCGATCGTTGGGCCCTCTTGTAACTATGAAATGGGTTGTCTCGAATTTCGAGTGCAGCTCCAACTTCGGCCCCATGCGGCGTCGTTAAAAGAATTGATTAACATAATAGTGATGGTAATTATTCTTTCTGTCTGTTTTTGGAGCCCTCGACCATGAAGGTGTATGTATGGTAAAAGCCTTGGTACAAGCTATACGCGTTAAGCAACTAATGTTTTTCTCTTATTTTTTGGGCACTGACTATTGTGTGGCGTAATTCCAAAAAAAAACTTGAATGGATTCTTTTCTTTTCATTATCACGGTGGGAAAAAGTGCAGTAAAAACTAGACACTCTTCCCGCCTTGAGTTTCTTACGAACATTAGGGACTCAAGGACAAACGCCCGACTTTCACCTCCCACGGTGCTAGAAGAGAAAGCTCACTTTTTCGGGCAAGTTATTTTTTACTGGCCGGACTGCGTATGCGGCTTGGAGCGTCAAGGACAATCCAAAAAAGAGATCTAGATTTAACCGTCAGTATTGACTTATCAAAATAGAAGTGTACTAAACTGAAACACAAAATGAAGCTGATGGTAGCCTACCTTCGCATAGCGAGTGATCAAAGGATAGATAAAAAGCGTATTTCGCGTGAAGGATCGAAAGGATTTGAAAGCACTCGTGCGTGCGGCAATCGCTGTAGATCTTGGATAACGATATATTCAATTCATCGAATGATGTTTATCGTTAGACGCAGCGTTTTAATGAGCCTGATGACTGATAATAAAAAATCTGATCTCGTATCTACGTAAGCTTAACACTACAAATGGATGACCGATTTAGTTTAATTCAAGGCCGCTAGTAAACGGAACTGTATTCAATAAGGACGCTTCATTTGAGCGGCTCATTTTAGTGCAGATTGCCACCGTATTTGGAAGGAACCGTGATTTTATTGTAGACATAACGCCTTCCTTATTGCAGTCACGTATTACCCGTAATACGAGTCAAACCTAGGGTCACCGTTTTATGTATTTTCCTCTATTATGTTTACAGCTTCATGATCGTTTAGTCATTTAGTTTTTGCACTTAACAATTTCGTTTATCAGGAAGATCTGAAAAACGATTTAATCGGATACTTAACTTTAAGTGTCAACGAGGAAGTCATGCACATTATTGCACATTGCAACTTGCAAAATCGGTACCTACAACATTTAAAATACTCAGCAAACATCGCTAAGCAAACAAAGATAATTCGCAAAGCTGACAACAAAAACTATGTAGCAGATAAATAATACAAAAGAGAGGAGACAAGAGTCACATCAGTAGCAATCTAAGAACAGAAAAGAATTGCACAAATGCATGCAGGAAAACAGGAAATAATTTTCTAGAAAATCTGAGGTCGGTAACACACCATCAGAAACTCGATTGAAAACTCAGTTGAGACAAACAGACGGCACCATTTGTTGGAAAGTTAATAGTAAATAATCGACTGTTTGGCGCCAAGAGTTAGAAAGCGTGCTTCAAACCACAGACGATGGGAAATAATTCCTTCATAGTTTATATCAAAATAAGTAACAAGAAAATACATCTCTACCTTCCGTAAGCTGTGATAACCCACTTCAGTATTACGTAGGCTACGCACAGGTACCATTTGTATGCGACAACAAAAACGTAATTACGAACGTGCACACTTAGACATGTCTTAGAAAAAACCAAATGACAGTGATAAAATACAATCACTTTCGAATAGCATACCGTGCGAGTTGAATGTAACTTTTGAATGCAAATGAAAAAAATAAACACAACAAACAACCAGTTTAGAATACGAAGAATTGATACAGAGGTAGTTTCATACAATGAAATGAAGTTGTTACTTTTAAAAATAAATATTCCCCGATCGTCAGTTCAGGTAACGACGTTACACAAAACAGTGAAGAAAAAAAGGTCCAACCATAACAATCTATATTTTAAAATGTGGCGCCTCTTTTTGTAGAAGATGATAGCTTTGAAAGAGGTTAGGCTTACCGTACGCTCGAGTTTCTGGGGCTTACCTGTAACAAAGAGTGGATTATTTAATAAAAATGCTAAATGTGTAATCATCAGATACAATAAAATTACAACTTAGAATGGGTCAAAGAAGCTTAAAGGAAATAAATATTTTAACACCATGAGCATACAAAGTCACCACTCTATGTTCAATGTCAGAGGTAGCGTGGGAACTTTTATAAATATGACTAAGATAGGTCATGATTATGATACAAATATTTTATTTACTTGAACCAGATTAATATGTAGCAAGTCGCGCTTCGATTGATTTATGCAAAATAAAACTCAACCGCTTATTGTGTGTGTCAAGTCACGATGCTGCAAAACTCTACAAAGGATATTATAACAATTGAAATATGAGAATTCCAATATATGGGTTAAAAGCAGTCGACGGTAATTTATAATTGACTGAACCTGAGGTGCAAAAAAGGTAAGCACCTATGTGAATGTAAAAAAATGTGCACAACCTTATACAATTTCACAATTAAACCGGCCTGTTATACTATTTCTTTCAATAAAATTGAACTATTCTATCCAACATGTACGAAGAGCAAACAAAACAATAAATCCATAGTAGCGGTTCGGACATAACAATAACTTGGTCAACATTCAAGTGCGCCAACGCCCGCTTTCAGAAGAGTTCGGCTTAAATCAACGTCACAGCGTCGACCGACAAGAATAATGGTGACCATTAACTTTCATCACTTCACACACACGCGAATATTTCAATAAAACCCGGATTTGAATGGGACAATAGTTGAAACATTGCTTTATTGCTTTTCGAACGTCGGAGTAGAGACCTACATGGTTGTGAATTGGTAATGCCTTGTTTATTGTCTCTATCTGCATGCTTTATGGGACATGGATGTCCAAATCAACACTTGATTAGAAACTAATATTGTTGATTTAGGTACAAATTCAATGTCAAGGTACTAAACATTATTTCTACGGTTTTGTTCACGAGGGAAATCTGATTTATACAAGCGAAATTTATAAAAGCAATAATAAAATATTTGAATTTACGACTTTTGGATTACGTTGTAGTAAATTGAATGAGTAACGGTGGCAATTTAAAAAGAATAACGTCGTGAGCTAGGCGAATGAATATTCATGGAACGGAACCATTTGCATGAGTAATTGATAGAAGTAAAACATTACTGTGACAGGTTAATCGTGCTAATTGAACTGGGCGACATTATCTTGGACCAAGAAAACGCTGTATGCACGCATAGCGTTAAATGGAATTGTATTAACGGTATTATAAAGTTTCACTTATCTCCAAGTGGACACTTGAGATTTTTTTTGTAATTAATTATCGGTTAAGGCGGAGGTTAAAAAGATACCAGACTGAGCTATCAGTTCGTTATTTCATTAGTGCATCAACAAGAGTCCTGTTCATATTATATTATGTTTGTTATTTTATGTTTCAATGTAATATGTTAGACAACCCGTCGGTACTCCGTACCAGGTTACGTTACTAGGATGCATAGAACACAATGAAGCAAGCGTTCACATGAGTTTACATAATATAAGAGGTTGTGAAGACATAACAACTACTAGCTAGGCTAGACAACAAACTCGACGACAGATATATCCTTCCAAGGAAAACCTACATAAAGCCGGTACGTTTATTGTAAGCTATTATCTTTCGTACATCTGTGTTCGACGCGTGTGAACGACAACATAGGAGTGCATCGCATGACTAATCTACCTTCTTAGCATTCACACAGCGAGCTGAACTTTACCGATAACATGAATCGCATGCATGGTACAAACGACAGACAACCGGCACGGCCGCTGATGCATACGACTCGTATTCTCATGTCTTTATCTAAACTGTTATCTAACACTCGATCATCTGGACGTCACATTCACGTATTGGCGTTCAGCCAGAGATATCCTAATAACAGATGAAGATTGAGAGACTGGATTGCATCTCAATGATGTTAAAAAGCTTTTGTATAATATTGATCAGCGATTTGACCTAGACTGTCCTTTGAAAGAGACATTTTTATGACCTGTATAGTAGTGTATAGACCTCAGTGAACTGCCTATCCACCCACACTGAGCTAGTTTCTGAATTATAACAGGGTACGGGCAGCATGTAATGTTCTTATTGCAACAATGACTTCCTTACGGGTCTTGGAATTTATCATTTGTATTGTAAGCGGTTAGGATCAACTAAATCTGGTTGCAGCGTAAACAGGAAGTTGAGTCGGAGGTTGATACGCGTTGGATAAATCCTGTTGAAACAGAGTATTACCACAGATAGTACAGACATGTACGGATATTCTAGTGGCTCGTTCTGTGGATAATTTATTTATTTATTGTTCGTGTATTGTGTATTAACAAAGCGTTGGCGCCACCTAGTTTAAAACATGCCTATGAAAATAATGTATTTACAAAAATAAATGTTATCATTTATCATGAAGTGGTCACCATTCGTCAATGATGCGCGGCACGCATTCGTCCGAACAAACAACATAGAAAACCTCATTCATTCCAACACAAGTTTAGAGCGATGAGCGACACGCTACAGTAACAGTACGTGGCCGTAAACACGTGATAAACACGCGCACTACGATAAGTGTATTTATTTGATTCGCTCGCACCCTAGCGCTTACGCGCATCGTGCGAAAGAGATGGCTGATCCGGGCACTCATTGGTTACTGCAACGCGTTCATGCGACGTCAGAGCGTAGGACAGCGCGCCGGCCGCCATTTTGTAACCAGTATAGCGTCCGCATGGAGCCGAATCAACGCGAGTTTCGTTGCAAGTGTAAAAATATGGTTACAGCCTTGAAAGACGGCTGGACTGAAGAAAAATGCATACAGCTAATACGAGAATACAGAATCAGACCGCTTTTGTGGGACCAAAAGAATCCGTTATTTTATAGAAAGGACAGTAAGCCGAAGGCTTGGGAAGAAGTAGGCAACGCACTAAATACTTCACCAGATGTATGTAAGCACAAGATGAATACGTTGCTGTCGTCTTTCCGACGAGAAAAAGCCAAAATCATGCACAGCATAAAGGAAACAGGAGGTATGCAATCAAAACATTTCTTTAGTGTTATTTTTGTCGGCTTAGTTACATCATTCATAGGCATTTATTTATTTAAATTGGTTCACTTCAAGATAGTTGTATCTTAGCTACTTTTTTAGCAAACTAGTACTAACAAAATTAGCAGATCAATATATTTACTATATATCATTTATATTTGGTTGTTTACAGATACATCTCAAGCTCACAAAAGTATATGGTTCGCATTTAAAGATATGTCATTCCTTTTGGATAAAGAAAATGAAAGAAAGCGACAGTTAAATGTAAGTTTTTACAATTCATTCGTACCTAATTATAAATATTAAATTATTTTACTAATAAGTATTAAAAACTTCAAAGTTTATATGAAAACTGGCAGCAATCTCATCTAATCAATCTTTTTATACGGATGTCGAAAGTTTCCTAAGGAAGCGGCTGAAACCGCTAGTGGCAGCTAGTTTTAGGGTTAAAAAATAGGTTAATACGTAGTATTGTTACGTCTGTCTGTCGGTCTGTTCATGGATAATATCAGTGAACCACATTCTTGGCAAATTTTTAAACAATGAGGTATGCTTAATTATATAGTAACATCTAGCTCGCCTATGACTATAGGTTTCTATGTAATTATTTGTGTAACACCCGTGTAAGTTACATTTTAAAATGTTAAAAACTACATACCTATGTAATGATTTCAGAGCACTGATGACGACGTAGATGATGATGATGATGACGATGACGATTCTACTTCAAACAATCATTTGATAAGAAACCTGGAAACACCTGTGCCAATGAAGAGATGTCGACTATCACTGTCTGTTCGAAAAGAGCTAGGCCAGAAAATAGCGGACTTAGGACGAGCACGTAATATTCAACCTTCTTTACAACCAGCACCGGGACCCAGCCAAACACCAGAAGAAAGAGAAGAGGAGATTAAATCATTCGCTACATTTATAGCCAGTAAAATGAAAAAATATTCAGACGTTACCAAAAACGCAGTACAACAAGCCATTTGCGACGTTATATTTAAAGCCGATCAAAATCATTATGATCAAGATTGTTTTACTATAATAGATGACGACACAGATCCTCTCAACAGAGACATATATCATCTAACTGATGCAGAAATTAAAGTGCAACCTGACTCGGACAATAGTGATTAGTTGGTAGAAAAAGTGCAAAAATCCTAAATGGTTTAGTTTTGATACTATGGAGAATAAAGTATATTTCCATTTTTAATGTTTGTTTTTTCTTTATTAAAATTTAAAGACTGCATATATAACACGGGTATATGTTCTGCTTTCAACGTTAACATGCAACACAGAATGCCTTTAGGCTGTGGTAAATTTGTAGGGCAAGGGACGGGCACAATGCGGCCAAGGATATCACGTATTAAAGAAGGGAATCTATTTAAGCATTTACTCATAGTCGAGTTAGAGCTTTTGTCTTGATTTATAGATGTCGTATGTTACACGAAGTCATTTTATGATACGAAATTTAATAATGTTTAATATTATTAAGAAGGTGTACTCTGTCGTGAATATATATTATTAAACATAGATCATTAACATCCTACTTGAGTAACTCAATATTCATTTTAACGGATCTCCGACAAGTAATAATATTTCAATGACAGATTATCTTGCGATGATCAATAATAATGTTAATTGACAACGCTAAAATATGCGTGGACTGCGATTCAATGGAACTATTAGAATAAAACACAATGGCGTCTTATGTGGAATAGATTAATCGTAATTTGATCTGGCCACTTGTAACTATAGCCGCATGTTTAGCTTTAGCTTTAGTGACAAGTTAATAGCTTCCTTCATCATACTCGGTTAAATAGGGACGGGTTTGTTTGTAAAGGCTTACAGTAAATATATTTAATCCGATTAATTCAAAACTAGCATAACTAACAGTCCATCACAGTTTAGCTGAGAGTTAAGTAACAAAGTGTTTATTGTTCAGATATAGCATTCAAGTGAGGCGGGTTCCCTGGGGTTTGCATATGATTTATAATTAGGTAGATGTAGTAGTTCGTAGTTTACTGGTTTGTTTAAATCTAAACGTAAGAAGAAGACTAATCCGTAACCCCACAGCATTGAAGCAAGACGTGTAGGAATGTTAAGTCGATCACGATATGTCCAGGATTGATCGATATTTAAGGTAAAGAAGCTTGCTGTTTCACAAGTTTATGTGCGAGAACTTGATACGAATAAACCTGGAGACATTGTTGTCGGTTAGGTAAATATTATTATCAAATAAAGAAGTCACATAAACGTGACTTACCAATCATACTCTATCTCTAAACAAAAAGAAAATATGTTTATTAATTCATGTGAAATTTCTCATTCAATTGCAAATTAAATTCTTAACACGAAAAAGAAGTAAACCAATAATTTAATAATTTGTTCCGGCATCGTCGTGCTTACATGGTTAATTGTAAAAGGCGTAAAGCTATAATTAATTCATAGTCGCTTGGTGTTTACGACTGCTAATAAATATTACGATGATGTTTCAATGCAGGCCCGTACAGATGATTGATTTCATTCCCTGTGTGACTTTTATGTGCAGGTAAGTGTGATATTAATCTTGATCTAACAATGTTCGTCATAAATAGTTTTGTTGCGTAGTATTTATGAGATACTTTAAGGCTTTATGGTATAGCTGCCTTTATTCATTCAACACAAGTACCCACTACGGTTTTAGGGTCACGCGCGAAGAGTCCTTTAAACCTGTTTATCTACTGAGCAAACTGAATGAGCTCTTATTAGCTAGGCTGCTTTTGTGTCCAGCGTTCCGAAAGTGGGACATCGAATCGAAAGTCCCGAAGTGAGTCAGTTGGGAGCATTTTAGCTACCCTTCATTACTTAGCAGTCCCGCATTCAAGTTACGCGGGTCATTAAACAATTTCAATAGGACTTTGAAACGCGGTTTCCCACAGATCTAATGTTGCTGGATGCGACATGTAATGTTTAAATATTTATGAGGTGTACGTTTAATGTTTAAGAATACGGAGATCATGTTTTAGTGGTACTACTTTAACTGTACGCTTTTCAGTGAGAGCAAGGAAATTATAATCATGAGGTAGCGGTATAGTAGGCATGGGAACAATAACGGTATGACAAGCATGATAAATAAGCACGCTTAATTGATTAGATTTGGTGTAAAGGATTATAATAAATAAAATATTAAAGAATAAGCAAAACATACATGTGTAGAAAAACAATTTAACATCATGAGTATCATCATCATACTGCAAAAAAGTATCACATTTTTGACTTAGCAACCAGAATTTTATTCAAGGTATTACCGGACGCCACCCAGACACATATCCAATTCGATTTATAAAACGATCAAATTCCGAATATCCGATAGTCCTTCCAGAAAGACATTTGTATATCTTCAGAGATTTTAGGACATTTTCTCTTATTGAACTCAATGAAAAGGCATCGCGAGATAAAGAAAGCGCTCCAGAAACTGAGATGTGCTCTAAATTCAGATTATTATGAAAAAAAAAACAAAACTGTTCCACACTCTGGATTTGTTTGGTCAATTTTGCCGTTTTCAATAAAGATCTGAGAATCTGCAGATTCTATATCACAAAAATATTACCGAACGAATTGGATAACTCCATTTTAAAAGAAGATTAAAAAAAAACTTATACCTAAATATTTAGGAACTTGTTACATTTATTTTAATCAAAACAGTAGGTATTTTACAAATCCAATTTTTACCTTTAGTACATACTAAAAACTGAATCCACAGACCTAATTTTATGGAAGAATTGGTCCGGAATAAAAAAAAATAATTAAATCGGCCGGGGGATCGGCTGGGAGGATCAAACCGGAATACATCGTTTTCGGTTTGACCTCTATTACCTGATCGTAAGCAAATTTCGTAACTGGTACGCCCACAAAGCCCTTCTACGTCTGCAGGTGTCCGGTCCAAGGGCGGATCCACCGTTGTGGGCACGATGGGCATGCCCACAACCTTATTACCTAGACTTGTGACATCACACTTTTACGGTTTTTTTAAATCGATAGGCTGATGATAACACTAGGGAACAAAATAATACTTTTTTTTGTTGCATTTAATTTTATGACTGTTGTTTACTAATTCGAGATCACCATATTTTTTTTCTTACAGCTTTAGTTTTTGAGGTACTTTTGTGTCCCAAAACTCAAAAAAATTCGCGCTCGCTACGCTCGCGGCTTTTTCACTTTACGGTGGTTTAAGTCCAATGACGAAAACGTTAGATTAGTTTAAGTTAAAATTGAAAGTAGAAAAGGATAGCACCCCCATAACGCCCTCTTTCAGGACTTTCTGGTTAACAAGAAGCGGTGAAGAACAAAACAAACTTCCCAGCAACACAGCTGTCTATTACAATAAAATTATTATTATTTACAATAGTCACTATTTTACATTTTTTTGTACAAAACAGTACCAAAACTTAAAAAATCTCGCGCTCGCTACGCTCGCGGTTTTTTCACTTAGCAGTGGCTTTTTTTTTACTTGTTTCTGTGATTTCGTGTCCCAAAACTCCAAAATTTTGCGCTCGCTACGCTCGCGCAAATTTATACGGTTTTATACCACGTCTTTGCTTTTGGTTTTATAACTTGGTAACTACGACGAAATCTAAAAAATGTTCCGGCTTGCTACGCTCGCGCAAAAAACAAAACTACTCACAATCTTTCCATACATAGGGGTGCTTTAGTAATGATTGCACCCGGTACATAAGCTAGAGACGGAACTGATAGTGAGCATAATATGAGTTTAGATATATTAAAAATAAAAAAAACGTTTTTTTAGCATTATTAGATTGGTTCGTAATTTTATTTTGTCGTTTTTTTTTGGGGTGCTCAATAGGTAGCAGCCCGGGGTGCCACCCGATGCTATGCCGCCACTGGTAGTTGAGAAGTGCACCAAATGCGTCAAACCCTCCCTATATTGGCTTACTGGCTACTAGAAGTTATTGATTGAAATAGGTTTGGATCGAAACTATTTTTTTTTTATCGGGTCCAACTTCCTCCTAAGTTTATTTTCATTCCTAATGCCAAAGTCCTGATGCTCAGAAAAAAGGAAATAATTTCATTCAAAAGTTCATAAACGACTTGCATAATTTTTAATGAGCATGTTCATGCTCCGACTTTTACTTTTGTAGTAGCCGCTTCTAGTTCCGATTTTCTAGTAGCTGTGACCACAACCTTTTTTGAGGGCTGGATCCGCGCTTGGTCCGGTCCGTTATATAACATCAGTAGGTATAATATTGGTTACATATTAAATTGTATTGAATAAATTAGTGTCATATGGGCATATAGGTACGGTTGACAATAATATATTCTGTGATGAGGACCGCGCCCTTCGCCTCAGTCGCAGAGCAACATATGGAGACTTGTCATGCACTTCTACAGAATCGAGGTTACATTCATTTTGGTTCAAGACTACTTGACTATAAACAGCGGTCTTCAAATTAATTATATTTTCCAACTTCATATCATATTCATATTGAGTGTTCTGTTGCCACGAACATCAAATAATACGTCTCTTAATACACGAATTATATCTAATGACATAATAACAATAACAGAGTCTACTAACAACCTAACAACTTCTGCTTTTTATTAGACAAGCCAATTTACTTCAATTATTCTTACAACAACAGACAGTATGGGACCGTAATAGCCTATTACTTTAGCGAAACAAGACCAATTACGTGCTAATAAAGACAATTACTTCGACACAGAAAAATTCTTTAAATGTCAGAGCGGTCAGGTCGACCGCAGAATATTTCCACAGGGAGTCTTATCTCGTCAAAAATCTACAACAATCCAGTTAGTAGCAGGGCACACCCTGTCTCGAATATGAAACTGGCAACGTGCACGATCTTCATTACACGCACAAATAACCCCTACTCATAAAGGTCACGAAGTAAACG
Source organism: Helicoverpa zea (assembly GCF_022581195.2). Lineage (NCBI taxonomy): Eukaryota > Metazoa > Arthropoda > Insecta > Lepidoptera > Noctuidae > Helicoverpa > Helicoverpa zea. Next base: position 2,470,493 of record NC_061462.1, read on the forward strand.
AGTAATGAAAACAGACTCGAGATCTAACAAATGTAACTTATCGTGACATCGCCCACGCATGATAGCATCGCACCGACGACAATGGAATCGGGGACACATATTCTACTCGGAAACAATTTGTGTATGGCTTTTTATCTAAACTGAGATGTAATCATATTCATTTGAATAATGTACCTATTGTTAGAACCTGCTTGCCCCAAAGGTCTAGGTTAAGAGGAAAATATGTATAAAATGCTAGCTACCTTTATTGTGATCGATAAATGAGTGTTTAACTGGAAAGCACTCCCTGAAGAATTAATTGCCCTATTAATTCGTGTTCTAATATCCTAGACGCCATGTTACAATGAAGGCATAATTTGTTGTCATTGTTTTACGACGCGATATAAAGGGCGGAGTCCACTCGGTCATCTATCATAATTTGTGAGTCAGCAAAACAATGCGGACTGTTTACATGTGAGACAGTAGGTAATAACGATTGTCTTATTGGTTATCGTAATTACGTGTTGGGCGCCTTGACGACGCCTTTATTACACAGATTTATTCTGGGCGTATCAATAAGTCATTGCTGATGAATCAGCAAATCTTGTCATCAGGTAATGACTGTGGATCAAATCTTTGTGCACGGATCTTACCTGGTTCATCAAAAATATATTCATACGAGAAGATTGTTAGAAAACTAAGTTTAGACGAGGCAGAATTGAGGTCCAAGTGGGATTACGTTAACGAGCTCATAATAGGATTACGTACTTCGATGTGTCCCAGTTTCGACGGCGCACCGTTACCAGTCAACCCACACCCGTCGGCAGTCTGTGACAATATAATGATTGTGTGTTTATCGGTACAACACATGTAAGTGCAGTAGACATCCAAGGCTCGACTCATAGACTGTCTAGAGATCGGCCTGATATTTAAATGGCTTCAATATGAGTTCATAATGCCAACTGTATACCGCACTGTAATCTCGATCTTATCCTTCTAACCGCTATTGTGTTGTGATTACCTATTAATATTTTGATAGAAGGTGAAAGCTCGTGCATCTGTTATGAGCCGACGACAAATTTGAGTGGAGTACAATAATTTTCAATTCACATCACGCAGTGTAATTGAATGAACGGGCGGCGCGATCATGGACCGCGTGCCATTTCACTCGGCCGTGACTCACGAATTAGAGCTAAGTCGAGATCGTAATTATGCTAGAGTTATTTCGTGCACACCCACTCACCCAGACACTGCTAGATAACAAACGCATCATAAAACGCGGTAATTTAATCAGAGCTCAAATTAAGGCCAATAATGAAGAGTCCAATGTTGCTAAGTCGAAAGTCCGTAAAAGTGCTGAGTGCGTTTCTGATAAAGCAAAATATATTTATTTGTTTATGTTCGAGAATTTGTGTAAATCAGCTGTAACTATTGCCAAACAAGCAAAACTCAAGGTTCTGAGATAAATTCTTAGCATATTTATTAGAATTGTAAATAAAAGAAATTATGTGACATGACGGTGAAACGTGGAGTTACTACACACTAACAAGTCAAGAAATGGAAATTAAAACGGCGTAGCCAATCGAAGTCCACTTAAGCTATTCATACAGTATAACACGGCTTAAACGTTAGGGTCTTAAGAGCTTAGGCCCTAACGTCATTAAAACTAGATATGAAGTAGAGATTAGTTTAGAAAGTGTCGTGCCTCGAACAATAGGCAGAAGTGGAGCAGACAGCGACAGTGTTGCTCTCCAATTAACAAGATAAAGCGAATTGAGAGAAACAGCAGCCGAGCACAAAGATCAAACTAGTAATGAGGTGTTAGAAAGCCAACAATCGCTACTTAGATGCCATCTTTAATATGCGACGCGTAGGATGATCAGGCAGACCTTACTATACTGCAGTGAGCACTAGAAGATTCACAATATCAGATAAATACCAAAGATTCATAGGGTTCATGTGGGCGGCAGTAGTTATCTATGACGAAGCATCGACATTTGAAAGAAGAACTGCATTCAGTTTTATGTTCACTGTCTTTACCATTTATGTAGATAATGTCAAATGTAAAGACAGCTACGTATAAAAAGACCCAAATAAGGAAGAAGGCTTACGAATAACATCTATAAATATTGTGAATGAGTGTTAATAGCAACGACTTAATAATAAAAGATTCTCATAAAATAAAATGTTAGGAAAAGTTTTTCGATTTACAAATGTTCATCTCCAAAAACACTGTTCATTCCGAATTTCCTTTGGTTGTCTTTTTGAATAAAGCATGGCATAATTTATGGCAGTTAAAATGAAATCATTGCAGTCGGTCATTTCACTTTACAAACAGCATATTGTTATACAGTTGGGTGACCGTTGCGCTCGCGCATTTGTTAGAGGTGCGCCGTCACCGGCCGGCACGCCTGCGCCTCGTTGCACCGCCCTAATTATTTTTCGGTGCTTGACTGCCTGACTTTGAACGTCCCACCCTGCATTGTCGGACCAGATATTTGTATCGGTACTTTCGAACGACTCTACGCAGTGCGGTTCAGGGTACACGACCCTTTTAAATCCTTAGAGCATTCCAACATAAAAGATTTTTATGTATCCTGTCCGAAATTGTATTGATATGTCACAAATTACGCAAAATTTTATCGAATATACTAATAAGCTCTTCTTTATTACAGCGATAAAAAGGATCGCAGTTATTGTGTATTCATCCATTTCGTATAAAATAAATCGGATTTTGTCTCCCATGTGGTAAAGCATTGTAAATCTTATAATGACCGGAAATCATATAAAAACCAAGATAATAAAACAAAAGCTTAAACAAGTTTTTTGTGAAGAAGCTACTTCATTTAAATAGATCAGTGAACTAGTTTGAGCGGCTATTTTTAAGAGATGGTTTAAAAAGTTCACCACCCACGATCATTTTCTCAAAGAAAAACAAGTTGGACGGAGTTAAAGAAAAGAGTAATCCTAATAAGAAGTCGTAATTAACTGCCGTCATGAGCATAATCTGTTGGCACTATGCTCGATGTCAAGCGACAATTTTAAATTTTTTACAGAAAGAGTTGAACAACTACGTGTCACGGGAAATTTATTGTAATTATCCAGATAATTTAAGTTCGTCCTTTTACCGGAATGTTCTACTGTGAATACTTTACTAAAATTGGACGGAAATAAGCGAATGAATAATAGCTGTAATTATAATGATATTAGGTAAGGTCTGGCCGAGATGATTATACTAGATGAATTTAGTCAATCATAATCAGTTAGGGAACATCAAAGCAATTATAATTCAGGGAACGTTATCCTCGCAAATCGGTGTTTTATCACGGCTAAAACGAAACGGCGGGACGGAGGATCAACAAAATGAACATGATGTCACACGCAATTTATAACGACCTTCCGCTGTGGTCACGCCCTTCTAAAAACCTTCACGTAGCGGACAACATTAAAGCATAATTTGTATTATGTTCTTAATCAAATTTAAAATTCATTCGACGATGTAGATAACACATCATTTTTCATCATAATGTCGGGACGGCAGGTACGAGAGTAAATTTGTTCGTTGCCCGAGAGTAAACGGAAATTAATCAATCTGCTTTCAGCCAAGCGCCAGCGTTCGGCCAGACGTGAGGCGAAATTTCATTAGCTTACCTATAAACAATGACAGATATACGTACAATAGGTGACATGCTGCCAGAGATAATAGTTTCACCTATACTGAGTTAAGGTACATATTTATTTGTCTCGTGACTGGCCAAAGAGTGCAAATAACATGAATGCATTTAAGTTATGTGAATGGGCATGCCAGAGGATATGCGCTCCAGTGCGCCTGCCTCATCAGATGTCCCCTTTGAAAGTCCAACCAAACGAATACCAATTTCACCGCTGCCAACTGGCGCGTACGATGAAATACTGGGAGTACTTTTCAAAGGATGAAACGTTTAATAAAACGTGACGTGAGTTGATGACTTTTCTTACGATACCGCTGGATATTTCATAAGCGACGAACACTTTCGCTTTGCGGCTTCATAAATCCAGCTATCCGAACTAGGCAAAAACATGATGGCGCATCGAGAGACTTAGGAAATCGAGCGCAACTGAAACTTGTTGGGTAACCATGCCCCTGTGAACAAGCACACGGCCCGGCTCAGCACATCGACTTGCACAATGTGAACGATGATACAGAGACAGGAGCTTTGTCACGATTCGTGACACAAACACTGTGAAATATAATACAAGTGGGTTATTTAGAACGTGACCGCACCGCGATACATTACCTTCCATGCTGTGTGGCTATGCGCCCGTTTTAGGATAGAAATGGACACAGACCAAAACTGGTATAAAATATAAAAACCGGCCAAGAGCATGTCGGGAAAGGCTCATTGTAGGGTTTCGTAGTTTCCCGATTATAGCTCATACTTATCCCGACCCCATCTTTTCGTCTTTCGGAGTGATTCTTTCCGAAAATTTTAACATTATCAAAAACGTTTTTAGTAAACCTCTATTCATTTCCTTCCAAACAATATATTACACGTCAGGGTTGGAATAAAAAAAAAAACTCCCGAATTTACGTGGTTTACATCACAAAATACTTATCTGCACCTTTATTTTACCAAATTTCAGCTCTATAGTGACGGACAGACAGACATGATGGAACTATAAGGGGTCCTAGTTGACTAAGGCATCCTAAAAAGAACGCACGTTGAAACTACGGGATGAAATGGTTTTAGCTGGGAGTAATAAAATTTGAGTCGTTTTGAGAATTCCAGAGCGAATTCATAAAATTCCGTTTGAAAGGGCAAACTGGATTTGAGCTCTTATAAAATGTGCCATGGTATGAAGGTGCTTCTGGTTTTACGCCAAAAGCCATTGTCATAAACGACTGAGTTATAGATATACCCATAAAAAGGCATGATGTTTAGCAAGGATTTTAATGACGAATAAAATATTATGCATCCTTAGTTAAAATGTTTTTGGCAACAAAAGTGCAGTCCCTACGACGAAAATGGTGCTGCACAAACAAGCCAATGTCAGTTAATAATTTGTTGAGATGTAGTAGATAACCTTATACGTAGTCAAAGAAGGAAATAAGTCATCGTGATAGGAGGTAGGATTTACATAATAAGTGCGCTGACATCGGTTTCACCTTGACTGTTCAGCATATATAAAAAAAAACAAATTCATTCAATATTTAGAATTTACGCAGTATATTCTATAGCTGTCATGTATTATTAAGCCATCATAAATATGATACGTCGATAAATACTTTTGATACATTACATGATTTACATTTATTCGTGTCAAATTATCATTTGTTTAATGGACATATGAATACATAACCTACCTATATCTTCAAAGACAGTTAAAAACCGGAATATTTTATTCAATAACTTCAATAATAAAAAAAGGCTTGTTAAACGCTACGTAAATAGAAGTAATCCTTTCATGAAGCTGCAATAAAGACGCCGCATTCAGATACAGATCTGTTTAAAACTGGAACGCTCACAGGTGCCGCGATGGCACCTCGCATTGGAAACTACTGCGAGTTCAAATCAATAAAATAACGAAACATCTGTACGCGGCTACTGTACAAGTAATTATAACGTTTATTACGTTGTCGCCAAGTCCCTTTAGCCGATCATTTATATTCACATTCAAAGCCCACGAAAAGCAGTGGAATGTTACTCAACGTCCCTTCTCTAGCGATATCCTTGGCCGGAGCGACCTGGCCCATGCCCTACAGTATTAGCATATACCCACAAACTAATGCGCTACTAGTTGCATAACTTAATTGTGTATATTATGCAACCTGTTATTGTATTGGTATTTGTGAGGATTCCTGTAAACACAGAAAATTATTAAGGATTACATGTTGTGTTGAGAAAAGCGCTACTATTCGCAGGAATGTCATTTTAAAAGCTTTATTTATTTTGTACGGCCTCATGGATCTGTTGAGTACTTCAGTTTATATATTATCGACAATTCCTCTAGGAACACATAAAACACTAAAATAATTGAAACCTTTCCTTTCAAATAGAGAAATGAAAAACCGGCCAAGTGCGAGTCGGACTCGTGCACGAAGGGTTCCGTAAATTACAGTTAAATCAACCTATCTCAAAAACTATAAGAGATACTTTGATCAAACCAAAAATCGTTGAAAGAGTTAATTAGCATGCATCACCTCTATTTTTTTTAGAATTTTATACCCCGTAGTTATAAAAATAGAGGGGGGGGGGGACATACTTTTTACGACTTTGAGAGCTGATATCTCAAAAACCGTTCACTTTAAGAAAAATGTTTTTTAGAAAACTTTATATCATTTTAAAAGACCTTTCCATTGATACCCCACACGGGTATGTACATCGAAAAAAAAAATTTCATCCCTCAGTTACATGTATGGGGGGCCCCACCCCCAATTCTTTTTTTTACTATTTAGTGTCATATTTTTGTAGCGGTTCATACAACACATATTCCCATCAAATTTCATCACTGTAGTACTTATAGTTTCCGAGTAAATCGGCTGTGACAGACGGACAGACGGACAGACGGACATGACGAAACTATAAGGGTTCCGTTTTTGCCATTTTGGCTACGGAACCCTAAAAAACCAAGCTCAACCATAGATTGATCACATTACAGTCATTAGTCCACTTGATTAGCATAAAGCTTCACAAAATGGATTCGTCTTAGTCTCCTATCAAGTAAACAGTAATTATTAGTAAGTTGTCAGCACACGTGCATTCCAGGATTTTCGTCATAGCATAATAGGATAGGAATGAGTACCAAGCCTAAAGCCCAAGCTAGTGTTGTCATATAAATTGATGTTTACTTTAACGTGTTATTTTATAGCTCTCTGTATCTTATGTTATTGTGCGGTTATAGAGTCATTTGAACGTAAGTAACACTTAGCTTCAGTAAATAAATTCTAATGATATTTTGACACTATATTGCGACATTCTTCGGTAGATCCATCGTGAGGTTCACAGCTGTGCGATCAGAAAGCAAAGAATACATGTGTAAAGCATTTACCGTAGGTTCGGGCAAATGTTTAACACAATATGGTAATATTCTGAAATCGCACTGTCACAAGAATCGCATTCTCGTATTGGAGACACGCCAGATGCTAGAGATACGTCGGATAATTGGAAAAGCCTTACGATTATAGCTGGAAAATTCGCATTGCCAGTATTGCATCGATCTGTTCAAGCAAGTAGTTGTCAGGATTGCTCTTAATGATACCGCATTATCCCTGACGGCTTCTCCACATATAGTGCGAATTGGGTTCAGGGGATTTGCTGTATCACCATAGACATATTTTTTTTATAACTGTTCACTTAGAGGTAGCCGGTAGCGATAAAATTATTTGCTAACCAATAAGAAAAGAAAACCTCGATGGAAACCGGGAGATGGATCAATATTAACGGTTTCGACAATTCTCACGGCCATAATTTATAAGTCAAACCAAAATCTTGCAAACACAATACCTTACGAAGCTTTGGAGTTTTTCTTTCACGTAACGTTTAATCGTAACCAAGGTACACATTGCCACTTCAACTTGCTAATTTAAACAGCTATGTCGGCATCTTGCGTTTGTCTTGCCGTAATCTTCAGTAAACCAGTAACTGTAGGTAGTACAGACAGATTTGATTATTCCACCGTCCGTAATCCCGTCGAGTTAGCCAATTTGATGTGCCTACAATAGATCGCAGTGTGTCGGATTGGCTGTCTCGTCGTTTAGTGTGTTATCCGCATCACAAACTAGTATTCCCTGAACGCTATAAAATTTACTGAGCATTCAGCACGCCTGGATGACCGTCCCTAGATCTAATACAATTAAACTTTATTGCCCAAGCACTTCTCATATTAACCGGGTTCGTCTTAATAGCGGTACCGAGTATCTTAAAGTAGTTGGAGTCAAGTTGGTAATTACTCTAATTGTAATAGAGAATGTTCTTGTTGTGACACTGAGTGTCGCAGCGATAGTATATGGCGTATTTGGTTAAAACTGTCTTGTTTAATCAATAACACTTTGTTTTCTTATTTCGCTTAGTAAGTAGTTGTACACAAGTTTTCATCGAGCAGGTTTTATGTGTTCTTGTTAGGTTTACCTTTTTATGTAGGTACGCATAGTACTATCCTCCAGCTCTGCTCTGAATTATTTCATTAAGCTCGATGACAGTTCCGAGACTATTATGAGCATTTAATTGTCAGAATGCATGATAGCGTCAATGTCCATTTATTTTTTGTTACATCGTATTTACCGCCTCGGAACCATCGTGTGCAAGGACCACCGTGGCACTTTCAAGTGCATAAAATACTTCTTTAGAAAATAAACTCTAAACATATTCAGTGAGTGCCTTTTATGGGCATTTAGGATAATGCACTCGTTTACGTTGCAATGTTTTGTTACTGTATAACGGTAAATTGTTGCAAGCGGCAAAGCGTGGGCCCGCAGAGCGGAATTCGTGAATTTTAGTATACCACCCGATATTTAAATATTTATAGAAATAGAATCATGTTCTTAGAATATCGATAAAGTAATAAGGAATATATCTTCGAAGTATACATATAATCGGTTCGCTCACATACGAGCATTCCGAAACAAACGATAACGTTCCTTAGAATATTGAATCCAATCGATTCTCGATTATATGATCGTTTTCCTAGTATTGCACAGGACTACATCTCGAGGTAATGGAAACTAGAGTTATAAAACTAAACCCATGGTGACCAAGGAAGTTAAGATTTAAAGCTCGTATATGCGGCGACTGTAAAATAAGTTTCGAATATTTCCTTGTAACATAACTCCATCCATCAATAGGTTTTTATGTGTTTCATCGGTTTAGATAACGAGAATGTGCAGAATCGATTAGAATCGTCATACAATTGATGGCTCATATATTTTGTTTATGACTGTTCTGTGTAAATTGTGTTGAGTATTCACGAAAAAGTAACGTTCGCCATTGCGGAAATTGATTTTAATGAATTATTTTGAATAAATTCCTGCATCGTGCGAGAGTTCCTTCCCACTAAAGGGTTTAGCTATTACTTACAAGAGATTTAAGGCTTGAATCTCATAATAGATTGTGTTACAAAATTTAAAGCAAGGAAGTATCTTGTAGTAAGATAGTGTTGCAGTGCCTGGGAACAATAATAGCTTGTTAATGCCTAGCTCCTGAGTAATGAGCTTCCTCGTTATGCAGGCAGGCAATTGGTTTAATCGCCACGCAAACGCAAAGTAACTATTCACGCTACCAAATTAAAGGTGTGTAAATTATACGCGTATGATATTTATAATTTTGAAATAATAGGCAATACATTGCAACTAAACCCTGAGGGTACATTGTAATTGACCTAGGCAAACTAATCCAAAAACTACTTCAAGGTAAAACATAATCTTGTTTTAATCTGTTTATTTTGCGACAAATATTGCTTAGAAAGAAGGTTAAATGCTATCTGAATAAGGAAGGTCCTTGAGTGCTAATATTCAGCAAACAAACTTTCCCTCTGTAACATAAGAAGATATGATTACACACAAAGAAAGGGCTGTCTTGTATATCGCAGGTCTGCTAACAAAACAAACAGTGTTGAGAAATGGGGCCACACGAAGGGCCATACAGTCGAGTACGAAAGTGAATTACACGGCCCAAGGCTGACCGGTCTCTCCTCAAACCAAGTGACCTTTACCACTCGAATGATATCCTCGTTCCCGCGCCGCCATACTATATTGAAATACCAAATTGTGTTGACAACCACTGAAAACTGCTTTAAGGTAACTTCAGCCTTATTGTTAAATGCAATTAGAGCTTGCAAATCTGCAACAATAAGTTTGTTGCTCATAAAACGATATTCAACTTGCAATAAGCATTTTTATAGTTTTGAATTTTATTATTAATAGATGTTCCGAAGGTCTTTTTTAGATCTCATTAAAACAGCCATCAGTTTTACATGGTCCAGCTAGCAAAGCTCATAATACTTTAACTACAAAAACACAAAATACATTAAAAAGATAAATGTGTCATCAACCCAAGACGTTTCATTGCCAAACAATACACAAAATTAACCGAAGAGGTATTAAATATCTAAACAAAAAATGACAGATATGAAAATATTAATTATAGTTTTGAAGAAACTTTGCCGTCACAGATTGTCAGTCAAGATGTGTAACTTAATAATGATCGTGCACAAAAACCGAATGATAGCGATGAAAAACTTGGAACAAACAAAATAAATAGACTTTTTTACTGATGGATGAGTATTTGAGTAATCGATAGGTAATTCAATTGAACTCTTTCATGTATAAAAAGTAAGTATTAAGTATAATTGATTAAGCATTCGACGAGAAGACCTGGCACCACAAGGAAAATTACACTTAAGGAAGATGTGGTTTCAAAAAGCGTGTACATATATGCAAATATGTGAAAAGTCATTGTACCAACTGATCAAGTTGCGATACATACAAGTCTGGCATATCGTGTTATTTAAAGATTTAATTATTTACAGATGGAGCGTGAATGATGCTAAAAAGGACATTTTACGAATACTCTATAAATTTTTCTACATAAAAAAAAACTCAAAGCAAACACGTCATGGCTACAAAACAGGGTATAAATGAGCTTTGGGAATTCCGTTCCACTACCTACTAATAAAACGACGGCCTACACACAAACATACAGTACTTTCACGATTCCCTACAGTAAACGAAGTGTTTTGAAAACACTTGCACTTGTAGGTTTATATCATTTGAAGTATTTCGTACTTATGTATGCTTTTTAATATTCATTTTTCTGCTACAGCCAAAGTTACCAATACCACAAATAAGAACTCTATAAATCAAAGGGATGTGGTGTAGGGGTTTTTATTAGGTATCCTTCACCTCCAACTATCATCATAGTGTACCATACCATCAAATGAGTATAAATAGCGTTAATATATTATATTATATCCCGCTACAGGTAACAACCTTGAAAGATATCTCCAGTAAAATAAAAGGTATTTTAACTACGAAAAAGATTCGTCCCTTTATATACAGTGCCGCGATCAAGTCACGGTTTTATCTAAATATACGAAAACATGTATTATGGTAGTCGCAGAAAAATATTGACCATAGAAGCGAATAAAGTAATAACGTTGTTTCACAGTAGGTACATATATACCTATATGTGCGCAACCGTTTAGCAGTAACATGTTAAGTTCGATGTTAGGTATTTGTTTACAACAAGTAGTTAATACCGACGCAAATCATCAGGTTTTCCTCTAAGATCGATTCTCGAAAACTACGGTTTAAAGTTTGTATTATAAAACGTGTTAGGATCGCAGTAGAATTTTTGATTTTAAGACCAATAAAATCTATTCCAATCTATAAACATAAGATTATTCAGGAAATGTAAGCGTGGTTTCTGATATAAATGTTATTTATTCATTGGAAGCAGTGATCCCGTCGCATCAGTTATCCAACTCTGCTTTTCAACTGAAGTCCCGTTTTCTTTTTGAATGTCAACGATTTAAATCGAATTTCAAACGTAATAATGAATATTATATAGGTACATGTGTTGTTAAGGAAAATTGTTCAATATAGGCACATAATGAACTCCACCACTGTTGTTTTTACATAGCAATTACGTTTATATAAACAAAGACGTCAAGATTTTATTATAATGACTTGTGCATTAAAATAATCATAGGTAGAGCTTTACGATTGTTATTAAGTAAATTCAAAATCACATTTTATAATTTGATTATTCTAATTAAAAAGCACTCTCTGTGTGATGTAATAGTAAACATCAAAATTTAATGAGTTACTTTTCTCAAGAGAGCCAGAAACCACAATCCGATAGGAGACGAATGTACACATGTATATGTAAAATAAAAGTAATAAACTGAGAATCGACTCATCAAACACAACCTCATTAATGCAGCATGGTAATATATTTCCGTTGTAACACTAATCATATAATTAGTGATGCAGCTACATCGCTTGATAAACATAGAAATCGGATAAATAGTCCTAAACCAGTTGAGTTTGAAACCGGCACGAATCTCAGTAACGGGTTGGCCGAAATACTTACTTTAGGTAAAACATTATTTAATGATATTTCAACGGCAGAAATAATATACAGCGTAGATAACACTAGTTCAGTAAACTTTCTGTTAAACTAGTCACCTAGTTTTTATTGAGCGCGTATCAAAACAATTCCGCGTTCTGAATAAATTTGTTCGTGCAGTTTTGTCAATGGTTTATCTTATCGATGCTTTTGTCTTTATCCTGGTGAATGTTGATAACAATTTAAAAGGGGAGCATGGATAAGCTACAGCACACGATACATATTCGATTAGACGCCATTGCCTTTCTAATCATCGTATAATAAGTGAAATGGTAATGCGTCTATCATCACAAACGGCTCGTAACAGGCTTTAGTGTTGAATATTTCCCTTACAATGATAGCAGTCCGCCCTTATTAAAATATGAGATGCTTACAAACGCTTCAGAAGCATCGTTAATTGCAGTGATGTTATCAGATCGTAAATGGACGCTAATACTTATCCCCGGCTCATGAACGTCGGCTGACACCTCCGGATGCGACTGGGTTGTACGAGTAATAAAGACCACACGCGACATATATTTAATCAATCCATCGGTAACCCAGTACCTCGTTTGCACCCAGCACTTATCTACTAACCTGAAATCGATAACTTAACGGGAAGGCGTGTTCCAGCTACATAGACTACTTTGTAAATTATAATCACATAAAATCACGTATATGATTCAATTTCGCGGAATAACCGGGTCGCTTCAATATAGTTTGTGAGGTAACACGTAAATCTTGATTAGAATGGACACCATAAGGAAACTGCCATGGTTTACATGCTCGTTTTCCTTCTTGTTTGTAAGAACTAGAAAAACTATGGCGAGGGGACCAAACTTATTTATTATTTATTTTCAGCTGCATTGGGACTAAAGGGTGTGACATTGTTTGTCAATTTACATAACATAGAATTTTCAACAGGGTTTCCAATTTACACAAAGGTACATTTTGAAAAGCAGCACGTGTCATACTTTGAATAATTTATACTCGAATTAGGAACGACTTTACAGGTAGGTATTATACAAAACATATGTATCATCTAAATTGATTTCAAAAACTCCTTAATAAACCTGTTATTAGAAATTGTTATCAAGTTAATATGGCACCGCGAGCTAACGCGGTGTCCTGCGTGAGCGACGAACGCGACGCGACGCGACGCTGCGAACGCGACGAACGCGATCAACTCAAAGGAATTCCCTACATGCGGCCTATGTGACAGTCTGCGGCGAGACGCGACGTAACGCGTACTTGTTTTGAGGGCGACCAGACGCGACACCGCGAACTATTCAGAAGCGTTGATTGTTGTGGGACAAAAAAAACATAAATATTAAAGAAATCGTTTATTAGTACAAACAAGTTGGAAGATTGTTGCTGTCTGTACTTTAAATATGAACTTTCAAGCAAAATTGTAACACAACTTCTCCATGATTTGAGAAGTAATGACCAAAATCACGTAGGACATCTGTCGCGTATAGCATCGCGTCGCATTACGTCGCGTCGTGTTGCGTCGCGTCGCGTCGCGTTCGTCGCTCACGCAGGACACCGCGTAACAGTCATCATTATGTAAGTTTTCTTCAGGTGAGGCAGTGCCTCGGATTTTTTGCCTTAAAATCGTGCGAAATAAACGTGAACTCATTATTATGCAAGCGAGGCTTGTCCCAGACGGTGAAAATAGTTACATCACACACAGTCACGAGAACATGCGAATGAGTGACGACTTCACTGAATTTCTTTAACATTCAACACACTTTTTGGCAGTTTGAAACTAGTGTTTGTGTGCAGTTTTAACGTCGACATTCAAAACTATTATTTATTTTCTGACACTAGATATTAAGATCAACGAAAACGTCTTAAATAATTTCATTTACTCACAGTAATTGGACTAATTGTTCTTTCAAACATAGTCTGAACTGAAATTAAAACCAAATCAGAAACTAAAGCTCGAAGTTTAATCTTCAACTTTGTAGTCCTTGTCCCAAAATTGGAACTAGTTTAGAGACTGAATTTGAAACAAGTTTAACTATACCTTGACGTCCCAATTTGAAACTATTATCAACACAAAGAGATAATTTTGTTATGAAATTATTATTCAGAATACATAATTTATCAATTTTATCGTAGTTTGCAGACTCATTTAAGAGTCATCATAATATGAATGTACTTTAAGTCTTGGTTCAAAATTTATTTCGTTGTAAAAGTCAAGACAACAACTTTGGGTTTATTAACGAGTAAGTACAGAGGGAGTGCGATATAATTTTTAAACTGACATTTTAATCCCTTTGGCGAATCCCTTAAATGCTATATGTAATTGAATCTCGATGCGTTAAGACCAGCCATGAATTATTGCAATGGTAATTAAACACGTCTGAAGTATATTTCACAGTTTCAATTCGAAATTGAGTCCATACATCGAGCGTGGTTTGCAATAAATAGTGTACTTGTAACACGGCTATAAAAGTGGCTAGAAGATAGCATAACTGTCGGAGCGTCTGTTTGATTGAGTGTTTTTACTTTGTTGCTGTAGATTTCAATAATAGTCAACTAGAAATAGCATGGCTTACTTCATTTGCATTCTATTACTAAAGAACAATTATAATGATAACTTGCTTTTCAAACACAAATGCTATCAAACCTAATTTAAAATGTACAAACCCCGTATTAACACTCATTAATGTTACGATCATCAACACAAGCCTTAATTCCTATAATACCATTTGACAAATGTTGTCAGTCATTTTGCAAGGACATTGCGTGATACTCCAGCATTGGTCCACGCATTTAGACTAATATTTAGTTCGCACATCATAATACAAGGCCACTCTATAGTAGGGTTGCCATAGACCGGGTTTTCCGGAAAAGTCCGGAAAGATAGTATACATATAAATTGTCCGTATTGGGATACTTAAACCATCCGATTTTTTCATAATTAGGTAAGTGATGGGTTATTCTTCATACAATCGGTTGTCATTCATACATCCTTCATACAATTAAAAAAGTAAGTTTCTTAAGATGCGCAAAACTATGTATTTTTTTACTTTTGTCAGTTTCTTTAAATATATTGCAGAACAAAAAAATAATAATAAGACCTCAGTAAATTGCAGGTCCAATAAAATTTTTTGGACTCCTTTTTTCAGGATTTTTGGGTTGTTGATCTGGGAACCCTACTGAAGAGCTACATGCGAAGTTAACATTAACCTCCAAGGGCGCGGTGTCTGTCAATTTAATTTTACTGCATCGAGTGTAATCAAGACGCGGTGCCGCAGGTTAGCTTTGTAAGTTATAATTTAGTGTTTATTAAATGGTGTTACAGAGATCTGGTATTTTAGCCCACACAAATGTTGCTTAGTTCCCATAAGTACTAATACAATAACAAAACAAAAAGAATAGTAATATACAAACAGTAACATGCCTGCTATTATTTATATGAACAGGTGCTCGGACCTTTACAGTTTAATAAAATATATGATGTGTAAAAGGAAAACTGACTTGATAAACAATGAAATCACAAGTTTTCCCTTACACTGACCTTTCGCTCACCTCTAAAACCATTCTCACAAATTGAATCATTTTCTAACGAGCATTAAACTGATGAGTCACACGAAACTAGTCACTATTGTTATATGTTACACCCATAATTCGATCACGATTCAGTAATACCAGCAGATCAATGAAAAATAATCTACCATGAGGGATAAATAGGTGCATCATTGCACGTATTTTTTATATTTTATAGCGCACGTCAATCAATGAGTAAAACCGATAGCTGTAAAACGAAATAGACGACGCAAATGTAAGCAGTGACAGACATTATCAATGAAGATAGACACGCGACAGTAATATGTCGATAAAGGTTCAACACTACCATTACCCGAGCGTTCACAACAACTCTACCTTTTCTATTTTGCATCGCGACTAAGAAGTTTCATGAACAATTTATAAAATGCAAATGCAAACAATTAAACCAAGTTTTATAACTGAGTCTTCATTGTAGCATCAATTTCTGCTAAGATTATCTACAGTTAAAGTTAGCAACGGGGAAAGGTCGGTCGAAACCTTGCTTTAGAAGCGAGTGAGCACTGGGTTCTTAGAAAACAATTGCCAATTATCCGGGCGTATATTCCCAAGCGCTAGGTTTTTGCAAGAGCTCATACAACATGTCATTCTTGGGCAACGAGCGAACAAATGAAGGGGTAAACAATAAACAATGTCAATCGCACTACACAGCCGTCCTTGGCTCGGTGGTTGTGACAGCGACGCTACTGGACTACTTGACGAAGGTTATTCCGTAGACACTGCCAAACTGTCATACGTATCGCCAGACATTTTAGTAGAGTTGAAACAAAGCAAAAAAAAGGTTCTAACATTTCATTCTATGATTTACGAAAATTGTAGAGCGGGAAGCAAAAACATTATTATGAATGCCAATAGAACTTTGTTTACTCTTCTACCGTTTGTTGTTCCTCCATTGATACTTCGCCTCCAGGTGTGACCTCTGAGCCCTATTTACCTTCGATTAATAGCGTTATTTGTAATTCAACTACCACTGTAATAATATTAACATTCGAGTGTGATCTAACTACTTCAAGACGATGAGATCATTAAAACCCCACATGTCCGTCAAAGTTTAATAGATTCACCGTAAATTGTTGTCAAACCTAAATCAAACAAGATAACTTTACATTAGTCGACATTGAGTCTGTTCGAAGGAATCGTTACAGGTTTGCAATCAGGGTGCAGTCCATTGACTTTCATACCAGCAACGACCATCATTATTAAAACGGTTAGTGTACATACCCGGCTCCAATTAACCGTACGCAGTTGTCCGATGGTACGTACCTGAAATGAAAAAGAACCAGTTTACTTATCGATTCTCAGTACAATTAGAAGGCTTCGATTACAAGTCAATTACAGAATGCATAAAAAACCATGACAATGTTGATAATAACGCATCGGGATATTTAATATCGATCGAAAGATTGTGTGTTAAGGCCATCCAGATTTTCATGCGAGAGCCTGACATTTTGAATTCTTGAAAACCATAAATGTGTATATCTGAATTGTGCAATATCGTAATCGTAATATTTCGTTGCGAAATCACAAGCGAATGGTACGATACTCTTCGTTGTTGCGGCACAGAATCGCGCCCGACTTCGTGAGAGGTTAGATTGGTTCGAACTTGCTACTCGGCAGATTCAATTATATTTAATCGTCTCGAGATGACAAAACTCCTATTACTACGGCATCGCACTCTAATATTTTATCGATATCGATGACGTTTTCTATTATCGTTTATCTATTCAGACACGTAATTCGACTGCGTATTAATACAAATTCGATACAAATTACTGAAGCCACAACAATAAAATATTAGGAATATGTGTAGTGTTAGAAGTTTTTTATTTGTTATGACGATTCGCTGTGGTTATTACATTTGCATGAATTAACCAACAACCGGTCGTTCGACGAAGCATCCGACAACTTTAATGCCGAGCATCGAGATGTAGAAATCGACAGGTGCGTAGGGACGTCACTACCGGTCGCCGGCTGATAAGCGAATGTATGCCGGCCGTTCACCTGCGCCCACTGACACACTGTTTCATCTCTCTCGCTCTCGTTTGTTGCGATGCAGACTAAAAAGAGACATAAGCATCCATGCACGTTCCAGCATAGAAGAACAAAGAACTGCATGAAACAATCCAAACACAATACGTCATGCTACATTTTCAATTTGTGCAGAAAATGCCTGTATTGTGGTAATTAAAGTGACGTTATCCCACGGTATAACAATGTATTCAGTGACATACTGCGAGTTTAATTCGGTATTGTACTCAGTGGAATCTCATTTACAGTTTCTAATGGACATGCGTTGCAACTAACTTGAATGTACGCGCCAAATATATCGAATAACTATCAATTCTATTGTTTGTAATAGGTGCTAATTAAAAGCTCCATTGTTTCGTATATTTAAATTCTAAATACAACTCTGTATCTCGTTTATCTACTGGTGCGTCAAATAATAAACGTGTAGCTTAGACTAACCAGTTTCTTTTAATGATAGGTGTTTCGCTACATTATTTATCAATTTTATCTTATAAAAATAGAACAGACAGATGTCGTTATTCTTTGAGTATTACATGAAAAGCTGAGAAGCTGTGTATTGAATAACTTTATGCCAATTAAGCTTTTGTCATTGACCATTCAGACGGCTGCATTAACAAGGTTCCCTTCACGCATACAAATGCCATAGAAACACCAATTACATGTATGAAGGCGTTCGTATAATATAGTATGTTTCAAGAAATCAAAATTGAGCGATTGTATAAATTATCATATTACTGAGGTATACAATATTCCGAATCGCTAACAAGCTGACAGAGAAGCTCTACACGTACAGTTTACCATAATGGGCTAACAGCCCGGCCATCTTTACTTAAAATTACAATGTTTGAACTCAATATCTGATTGCTGCATGCCACAATATTAACGTGTCAGAAATTCTGTAAAAGATACACACGTTACATAAAATAAGTATTACATGAGGCGAAGAAATTGTATTCAATAGCAGACTGGCAGAAAAAATAATACAAAGACTCGATATTGGAACGCGAACGAACGCAGCTTACACAGTTAAGGCGCTTACGTAAGGTATCAGACACTCAGGCCATACTTAGATATTTATATCGCAGCCGAAATAGGAAGTGAACTAACAATATCAACCAGTTTTAATTATCAGCGTTTAGCTATAGAATTAATTATACCCGCTCAACCTTGCAAAATTGATTAGGTGCATAAAGGATTAATGATTGCTCGAATAGTCATGTCAGAGGTAATTAGGCAATGAAGCATCAATCAAAAACATTAATGTAAGAATAAACTCGAATATATAAAGGCTCACCTTAAATTAGTTTTAACTAAGGTCAATGTTATTATAATATTTTGTACATAAATTGCAACAGCATTCACTGTTAAAGAAAAGTTAATAAGAAACGCACAACATTGTATAACGGAATATTTAAATTCAATTTTGTACGTATAGTTGTAATTGAAATTAACACGCTTAATTAAATAATATTAGCGTTATTGCATTCCATTTAATAATAAACGGTTTGATGCTGTTTATTTAGTGAAACTGCAATTATACCGTGTATGATTACGAGCTAAGTGCAAACAAGTTACTATTCCGAGCCCGTTTTAAGCTTAACTTGACCACAAGTTACACAAACTTAGCCTAAATTCCTTGTTTAAATACTCTGTTTCAACGTATTTTAGGCTTCCACATAGATGAAAAAAAACATAAGCTCAAGATTTAATATAATCGCATTTGCGTTGGATTTTAGTCTGCGGTTTCGTGTTGAAACTTGGCCGGCGTTCAAAAGTGACTAAAGGGAATCCGGAAACAGTGGTTTAAGTTCTTTTGTTTTCGTGTATTTTTAAAAGCATGTATAATCCTTTTTTTATCTCCTTGATTTGTCGAATATGCAAGTAATTTACTACTGTATCGAGTTTATTCCCACAGCAATAATAACCGATTTTATAGCTCTAGGATGTACAAATTAATATTAAGATGACCTACTATTAGCAATTAAATGACTGTATCGTGACATACATATTTCTATTCGTCTAATATGTTTATTAATACTACTAGATAATTTTAATTCATTATAGATAGATCGACGTCAGTTTTATAGCCGTGAATAAAAATATGATTCCACGAGTTTTTTATTAATGAGACCAATTCATTGGCCTTAAATTATGTTCAGAGACATCCTCAATATTTTATGAAACACATTTGCGTAAATTTTCGAGCATTCGAGGAGGACAATAGATTTCAAAAGAGATATTATAGATACAACATTTTTCGTGGAAGCCGGCAAGGTCATATCTGAGGGCACGGCAGTGCCCCAGCCAAGACTCGAGCAAAGCGGGCACGGCCGTTCCATCTTTTCTCGAAGCGTTTCGCGGCTATTTCAGCCCCCTGTATCTTCCATATGAACAAAGCTAGGAGTTTAGGTTTTCGAAGACCAAGAGTAAGTATTAGAACAAGCTCAGTCCCAAAATTACAAGAAATTTGAATAAATAGTTTACGAGTTATGAGCGATCAAAGTTACACCATTTTGTCACTGACTCACTCACTGACCGATCATCAAAAGTCTAAGGTACTTCTAGCAAACTTAGAACCTTCAAATTTGGCACCAAGATAGGTTATTAGCTACATATAAAGGGAAAATTATAAAAACCTTAAAACTTAATAAAAAAATAGGAAACAAATTTATATTTGCGGTTTTTCAAGAACATTGTGTATGAATTTTGACTGCATTGATAACTTTGTTATTTATTTATGTACAAAATGTTACTATTTGTTTTATTGTTACGTAGTGTGGTATATTGTTATTATGTATTAAATATACATACATATGAATAAAAAAGCTAGGTTAAAATAAAATGAATAATGATAAAATCTTTCATATTAATGCAGTGCGATAAATACTGCATGCTCGCTCGATAGATGGCGTTGTCCTGGTCTAAATCGCGCTACGGTTTTTAGCTGTTAAAAAAAAAAACAATTTCATGTGATAGCGCCATCTACCTCTGAAATAAATCTCTTTTATTCTAAAAGATATTCGATTAAAAAATTCGACAATTTCAAAATTGTTTAATTTATTTTAAAAAAATGTTGTTTACGTGCTACTTTAGGTCTACATATTTAGTTTGTTATATATTTAGTTAGTTGCATGTAAGTTAATTTAATTTGTTATATACTTAGAGAAGAAGGAGACCTACAAAAAATAAATTAGATCCCACCAAAAACATTAAATATAAAAAAAAGCCAATCCTCTACGCAATTCCTCCACCGTAAAAAGTTTTGAGATCGCATAGAAGCCAAGTCCTGTTCAACTTTATTTGTAATAATAAATCAATATTTTGTGACTATATCAATAGTTTTGTTCACATTACAATAATATTGTCTTGGCCATGAGCACAAGTTAATAGTCGCTCCCTGAAATAATGTGTAAATACCATTGAATTTATACATTCTATATGGACATGATTTTACGATTGGACTGATTGGAATTTGAGATCACCATGGACCAAACATGCGCCATAGTAAATGTGCAGTTCATGATTTTG
The DNA here is from genome assembly GCF_022581195.2 of Helicoverpa zea. Taxonomy (NCBI): domain Eukaryota; kingdom Metazoa; phylum Arthropoda; class Insecta; order Lepidoptera; family Noctuidae; genus Helicoverpa; species Helicoverpa zea. The sequence continues at coordinate 2,491,687 of NC_061462.1, forward strand.
GATGATACTGACTGTCGGTCATTTAGTAACAATTGAAAAAACTAAAAGTATTTAATTCTGTGATATTAAACTTCATGATAGACTTTCACCTCTCCAAGATATGCTGTATTATATTTGTAGTTTATTGTGCTCATGGCCAAGTCAATATTATTGTAAAGTGAACGAAACTATTGATATGGTCACAAAATATTGATTTATTATTACAAATAAAGTTGAACAGGACTTGGCTTCTATGCGATCTCAAAACTTTTTACGGTGGAGGAATTGCGTAGAGGATTGGCTTTTTTTTATATTTAATGTTTTTGGTGGGATAATTATATGACTACGTATCACGACTGTACTTATTTACTCTTCAAGTAAAGGCAACTTTCATTTCGCTAGACAAAACAGGAAAATAACATGAAAAACAAATACATGTATTCTTTTCAAGTGTGAACTACAATGGAAATGGATCATTCAGTATTGAGAGTCTCGGTAACCGTTTAAGATTTCACTTTTACAATAGACCGAAACAGTTCCAAATTAACGACAATCGAGGGACAGTGAAAAGCGTTTACGGAGGTAGCATTCACTCGTTGTGTTGTTTGTCACCTATTTGTGCAAACAATAGTAGAAGTGAGCAACGGAAGCGTTTACGGAGCTGGCTTGCGTTGTTTGTCTTAACAATTCCGTATGTGTAGGCAAATAAAGCATCTGACGTGTGCGTAGGTTATGATTTATGAAGCGAACGAAGACTATCGGGACTTTCTTCTCTGTACTGTAGGTTTATGGGTTAAAATGTTAGAGAAAACATGTCAGTTGGCTAAGACCACACAGAGTAATTACATCGAAAAGTACCAGAACGTTTGCACATGAATGAGATGCCTACGATTCCGATAATTTATTGTAGTCGCAAAGATTCTTCTATTAACGATGTCGCTTTCTACGTATCAAAAGCATTCGTGCAAAAATAAGATAACAAGATAAGAATAAAGCAATTTCATGATAAATATTATAACAAGATCTCAATTATAACAGGATCCTTTCTTTCTAACGAACAAGTTAACGGGTTTATTAATTGTAATTTCTTTGCTATACATTAAATGAGCATCAAAGTTGACCTGCATTATGTCCAAAAACGAGTTTTTGTATAAATAGCCTGGTCGTTGCTATGAATTAAAAAAATAGTGTTTGCTAAATTGTTTCAATAATTTCTTGTAACTGTACTCGTCTGCCAGCGAAGCATTAACGAGGTGCACAGTCGCAACCGTTTTCGAAACTTCAGTCGGTTGCCGCGTCGCCGTCGCCGACCGGTGCTCTTGCGCAACTATGGTGCGCCGCTGCGCCGCGGGCACTCGCCGATTCCCACGCGGATTTCGTATAAACAGGTGGTGTTCGAATGCAATCATTATACCCGACAAATGTTGCCAATTACAGGCTCCTTTGTAATCTGCTATCAGCAGAAGAATAACAAACTGTTGAAACTACAATTACGGCGATTGTTAACATTTACAATATGAGCGCATTACAACTAGTAGTTAGTCTGGCATGTAGTTATTACATTACTGAAGGTTATATGAAAGAATGCGGTTATTTAAATTACCTAAGAACAGATAGTCGTTATGCATTATAAATAAATATTGTGCCAAGCGAAAACAAATAGTGTTTTGTATTAAATGTGATTTTATTACTAAGGCAGATAAAGATAATGTCAAAACAGTAGTAAATCCCACAGAGTAACAAGGAAACTCATGTTGTCTCACACGATGAGGATGATTTACAACGCGTGTGTTTGTACTGAGTTACAATAGAAGCTAGTAGAGAATTGGATGCAATAAATATGCAAGCTCACGAACTAAACACCTTAGAGGTCACCTGCTGCGCCTACAGATATATTTACGAGTCCGAAGTACTTAATACCACGCCTTTGCCCTTTAAGATTTACATTACATCTAAATAGCTTCGTGAATACTATAGGAGCAAGGCTACTTTTTGTGTTCATTCAATAACGTGTTTCGATAAAAATATTGGAGCACCAGATCGTAAAAAATACCAACATCATAAATCTTTTAAATTGATTATAATAAGATGTCGTTTACGCGAGAAAAAAGCAGAGCCATGACGCAGCGTGCGACCGTTATTGCCATTAATGTAATTTAAATCAGGACAAATTCTTTCACATAAAAGGTTAATCGAATAAGAACAGTATGTAGATTAATGCAGCTAGGTGTATTCGATGCCAGCCTAATTACGTCTTACAGTGAGATAGTTAAGGGCAGGAATGCAGCGGCGGCGTAAATTGCACGTCCGCAGCGGTAGGTGAGGTGTGCCGATCGACAACCTTCCATTCTCTAGCGAGCCTGACACCAATGCCGATGGGGCTATTAAATATTAACTAGTAACAATCACTACCTAGTTTAAACTGCAGTTCAAACGAGAGGATATGATTAAATGAAAGATGCTTGCCAACTTGCGTAACAACTCTATTTAATAAAGGAATTTTAATATTTGCTTTTTAGGCGAACGTGAGCAGGTATCATTTTATGATCTTCAACTAGGTTTATCTCACGCTTTTCAAAACCACAGTTAATAAAACTGAAAAATCTTTTACGAAATGTAATTCTGTATTTACGGCAGATGCATAATTTACATGTCGTAAATCGAACGTCTTGCCGAGATTATATGACGCTGATATGGTGTATTTTCCCTTTAAAGTTTTGGATTGAAATACAGCACTGCGAGTTTTATGGCAACATAAAACGGTTTCCAAAATCAACAAGCGCGGCAGTCGCGCAGCGTGAGTATTTAGACGTATTGAGTGAAATCGTAAACCTCGTGACCTCATTGAAGACAGTTCGGAGACAGAATTCACTGATTTCTCGGAGGGAAGCTAACGAAACACCATACATGGTTTAAAAGATTTTGTTGATGAGTCCGCGAAGTCCCTCTGGTACTCTGATAACAGTACTACGCAGTGGATGTAAGTAGTGGGAAGACAGCGACCTTGGTCCGGCACCAGCGACAACGGTCGCACGTCAATCACGTTCTATTAGTTCAAAGCCACATCTATAAAGTTCATTACCTCAATAGAAGGAATGATTTGCGTTCGTTCAACGCGACCTTTTAATTCACGAAGTGGTGCAATTCATAAAAAAGTATAAGACAGTGGAACTTACGAGCTAACATCGAAACAATGACATTGAAAATTCCCAGAGTTTATTTAGAAAATGGGGTACAAAGCTTATCTCTGCTGTAAACAAGAAACTAAACATAGACTATTTTAATGAAGGCAGAAAACGGGGAAGCTCTTAAAAGCTCTGCCTTGACACATATTGCAACATATTGGTAAAAGCAAGATTATCAGCCATAGACATAATCTTGGCTTCCGGCCAAGACAATGTTTCAAATAACGTCATCTAAACGAAGCGAGACGATATTGCAATAATGCTACAAACAAACGAATACTGTAAATAACATCAGTAAGCACGATTATGTTCTGTATTTCTTGCAGTCATTGTGACCAACATCAAAAATTGTTGCAAAAAAAAGAATCAAACATTTGACGACTTCAAACAAAGAACAATAAGTTTTGAAATTATCTATACATATAATAAATCTGTAAAAAAACTGTGTCTGTACATTGAATATATTAAAAAAATAATAATTGGGTGGGGTTTAGAAACAGTAATGGAGCACAAATCCAAAAAAAAAATTTTGTCTGTATGTCTGTATGTCTGTATGTCTGTATGTCTGTATGTCTGTTTGTTTGTACACGCTAATCTTCGGAACTACTGGACGGATTTCAACGATTTTTTCTTTGTTGTATCAGTATTAAGCCTGGTCAACATATAGGCTATAATGTATCTTCGAAACTTGAAGACCTGATGCAGAACACCAACAGACCAACAAAACTATAAGAGATACAAAAATGATGCCATGGCAAAAATTGTTTCATGTGATGAGCATTTTCAGCTGAGATAATAAATTTTAAGATCTGGAACACCTGATGTGGAACCCCAAGAGCCCAGCTTCTCTGTACCATATACAGGTATGGCGTTTTAGCAAAAGTTGTTCAATTTGATAAGCACTTTCTATTGACTTATACAAATTGAAGATCTAAAACACCTGATGTGCAACTCCAGGGGCCCAGCTAGACTATAGCATATAGAACTATGACGTTTTAGCAAAAGTTATTCAATCTGATAAGCACTCTCTAAAACACCTGATGTGGAACTCCAGGAGCCCAGCTAGACTATAGCATATGAAGACATGACGTTTTAGCAAAAGTGGTTCAATCTGATAAGCACTCTCTATTGACGTATAAACATCGAAGATCTGGAACACCTGATGTGGAACTTCAAGAGCAATACTGCACTTGAAATGTATAGAAATGAATGTTATGAAATAGGTATGGTGAATTAAAAAAAGTAATTCGTCCGTCTTTTAGATAACCCTAAAATAATGGAAACGTATTTTTCTTTTCTCTCTCTCACAAACAAATAATAACGAAGATGCAACAACGCTTGAATTTTGTGTTAAGTCACTGCTTAGTACAAATTTTACATATCTAGACGTGGCGTCACGAGCCCCCACTCTCCGACTTTGTTGCGTTATATCTCATTATTATTTTGTACTTATGTCTCTTCCATACCTCGGGACTACAGAGTTCCGAATTTTTGGGAGGCAAACGTGGGGCCGAAGCCAACACGCTGAAGAAAACTTTAATGAAATGGTGACACAAAACCGATGATTATCCCTTTATATACTATAGAAATGAACCCAAGGACAATCCCCGGTTCTGTGCCAAACTATTGCTAACTATGGAGGAAAACTACTTGGGCTATTGTGATGGGATGTTAGTGTACATAGTGTTAGTGTGTTTTACATAGTTACATGTAAAAATGGCAGGTGAAGACTCGCCACCTCACTTACTGGGCTCCCGGGAACCAGTCACTGAATAGCAACAAGAGGGCAACAGGGACATGAGCGGCTGAAGGGTGAGGATACCTCGGCGGACTTTAAACGCAGATTACGCGTTCCCTGTGCTTACCATGAGGCACCCACCCTCCGAGCAGGGCTACTAATAGTGCTCTAGCGACTCCACTCTGGACGGCCAAGCCAAACCAGAGGCGTGAGACCTACCCCCGTCATGGTTCACTCCGACCGGCCGGAGATGGGGGCAGTATACTCTCCCTGGAGAACTCAGTATATATAGCCCCGCGGGGTCGCTACTCCCCGTCATCAGCCTCAGATGTCCTGCGGTGCCTATATCTCATTATTATTGTCGTTATTATCTCAAGAGCCTTTGTCCCAATTATGTTAGGGTCGACTTCCAGTCACGATGCAACTGAGTACCAGTGTTTTACAAGGAGCGACTGCCTATCTGACCTCCACAACCCGGTTACCTGCTCAACCCAACACCGCTTGGTAAAACTGGTCAGACTTACTGGCTTCTGACTACCCATAACGACTGCCAAGAATGTTCAATGACAGCCGGAACCTACAGTTTAACATCCCCTCCAAATAACGGTCATTGGTATCCAAAATATACGTAGAAAGTACATACGAACTTAGAAAACTTGCATTGGCAGGCACTTGCCAGACCTGGAGTCAAAGACGCACGCTCATATTTGAGAGATTGGTTCTCTACCCACTAAACCACCACGACTTCCACCAAGTCACCACAACTTTGTCATCGATTTAATGTTTTTTTGCGTAATAATACGTGTAATATTTTTGCCACACACAACTTAAATGCGGACTAATTAGAATCACTACTTTTATCCCTATGGTCACGTCTATTGCGGTTCAGTTCTCAGCGTTTTGTTTAGTCTGCTGTGCTTTTGCCGTTAAAGTACAAAAATGAAATATATGGAACGTTTCTAATGGTTATGCGTATTCCGTTGTTTTCAAGTCAACGGGCCCTTAAAATTCAATATCAGACAATTCAGATCTTTGATTTTGCTGACCCCGTAGTCGCTGGCATAAGGGACAGGATCCGCGTACGAAGTCGCGGGCAGAAGCTAGTTTGAAATATTGCTCCAACAAAATATGACACTCAATTATTTTTATCAGGTCTCATTAATTCTGTTCGCATTTCGAGTAATTTTATTACGAAATGTTTGTCTAACAATGCAATGGTCGAACCGAACGCCCACGCTTCCCTCTTGTAGCTTGTTCGTGTCGTATCGTAGTTCACAATCACCTCGCCCTCGCCTCGATTGATAGAAAAACTAGTTCAATCTTGGACAAGGCTGGTAACAACCCCGCTGATGGAGCCATGGCATCGCCTATTATGCTTGACCTACATACACATCGGTATGGCTAACTAGACGACCTGATACATAAGGCGATCTTGAATAATGATTTATGTTAAGTTTAAGCAAGAGCAAGAGATTATAACCATTTTGACAATCCCAGTAAGACTAAGATCGAAGATATTTGAAGACCGTGTATAAGATATTTCTGTTGTTGTTCTACTTTTATCTCCGGGTAATAAAATTCATAACTTAAGCGGTATTATATTCCAATACCAATTTTAAGAGCTATAATTATAGTTCAGTTGTAGACCTTGAAGAGTCCGTAACATGAAATGATTCTTTCGAAGTTAAAAACAAAGACGATCAAACACGATAGGCAAGTTCTAAGTTCTCATAACAACATTTCTTTTCTATGCGTACCAAACAACCTTGCATTTGATTGACAATGGCCATCCTCAACTATAGGGCCATCATTCAATGGTTCTATTGTTATACTAATCATTGTAATGAATTAACAATCAATGAAATTAGCATTAAAAAAATAAACCGTTCACATCGGCTGACCTCATAATGGTTTGACTTACAACATATGAAATATATGTAACCGAGTTACAAAACCGCAGAAGGTTGGCATAACTTAACATATGTGCTTGAGATTGATATTAATTACGAAGGTCAATATCATAAAGATGTTTAAAATCTAGTCTCGGATGAAGCATATGTAGATCAGAAGTGATATGCAGTATATGATCAGGTTCTGCGATCAATCAGGTTTGGTCAATGAAAATTATTTGGTCATCATATACGGGTCACAAACGAGCGCATCGCGTGACCGACAAGTTGACATTTGCATTTCGGTGTGACTAATTACGATTGAGCATCATTGTAACGGTTGTCAAGTTGGTCGGTCATAAATAAAATGATGTTACGTCGTTTACACAATTAGGATTTGATTACAGGCGGCTAACCTTTAAATTAAATTAATGCCAAGGGGCACGATTTAACAGCGAGTAAAGAGGGAGATAAATTATTGTATCATAATATTCCGGGTGCGTTTATTTATTAGAAGATAAGATTTAAAAGAACTGTAGGCGTCAGAAATTATTTATGGGATGAGAGGGCGCCGATGAGACGTAGCTGTGAAACCGAATAAGTTAGTCGAACAACTCCAAGAGCGACGTTATATTAATGAAATTTATGGAGTAGGCGTTCAAAAGACAGTTCAATTTTACAATGAAGTAGTTCGCGGTGCGTGTTAATTATATTTTCAATTTCACAACGCGCCCGCTGCGCCTTAGGCCACGCGTAAGTCGAAACAATTTTGTAAGAGGGATATTTGCATTAGTTTTTAAAGTATTGCTTTTGGATGGCCACACAAATTGATCATTGAAAAATATTTATTGCTGAACTTAAAGGTTTACTGCAATTTCACTGGGCCGAGATTTATTCATTAATTTGAACGAAACAGCAATTGAAATGCAAATGAAAAGTTACAATATAATAAACTTCGTCCACATATCCGACTGTTTTCGAACATCAACCTCTTAAAATAACAACAACAGACGGGGCCATAGCAATGAAATCGACTTTCAGTAGAATAGTGGGCGGTGAGAGTCGTAAAGTTCCGAATTCATCTTCCATTTTGCAAACGACACAGTTCACCTGACACATTTCGTTCCCCGACCTCGGTATTACTGAAGTTTATAGCTAAACAAATGTCACTGGTTCTACACATACAACAAGTCAAATGTGACGTAACGATGGCGTGGATGGAAGCAAGTTAAACGATCAAATCCTTAACTACAGACTATGAGGTCGGTCGACAAACTGCAGCACAAAAAAGGATAAATTGCATTAAAATTGTTTGCGTTGTTAATGTACCGTCTGTCAACTCATAACAATGTTATATTATTACTGAACACTGGCCGCTCGAAAGAACTTGAAATAAAAGATCATCATCCTCCGAGCCTTTTCCCAATCATGTTGGGGTCGGCTTCCAGTCTAACCGGATTCAGCTGAGTACCAGTGCTTTACAAGAAGCGACTGCCTATCTGACCTCCTCAACCCAGTATCCCGGGCAACCCGATACCCCTTGGTTAGACTGGTGTCAGACTTACTGGCTTCTGACTACCCGTAACGACTGCCAAGGATGTTCAATGACAGCCGGGACCTACAGTTTAACGTGCCATCCGAAACACAGCCAATGGTGTCTAAGATATACTTAGAAAGTACATACAAACTTAGAAAAGTTGCATTGGTACTTGCCTGACCTGGGATCGAACCCGCGCCCTCGTACTTGAGGTTGGTCCTTTACCCACTAGGCCACCACGACCGAACTTGAAATAAAAGATAAACGTATAAAAAAGAAAGGCTTGGACTTTAGGATGAGCATGAAATTATCGAAGAACAAAAAATCTAAGTAGAAAATAGCCTAAGACCGGTGTGGAGGCGAGGCGACGCTACGGCTCGTTTTTCTCTTAATTGGAAGAGAAGCATAGCCTGTTTATGCTTGTTAAACCGGGGAATTCGTTAATTGTAATGATAATAATCAGTCATAAATACACATACGTGAGGTAAAAACAAATAAAGATATTTACTGGACATATTTATCGAACACCTATAAATGCGGAGAATTTGCGCTTGACCATAGAGTTTACTTTATAAATAATAAAATATTATCACCACATCATTAAGGTCGACTAGATGTGAAAATATCAAACAATCGTCTATGTATACCGGTATCATTAAAAGAGTTCTAGACGGAGTTAACAGTTATAATCCTTAATGACCCGGAAGCCGAACAATAATATTGCGCTGAAGGAGAAGCTTTGATGTAAATAAAAATACTTATAAGGACTGGTCACCACTGATCGTTATAAACAACAACCGGCGGCTCTACTCAAATGATAGTTGAATAAACGTTTTAACTCCTACTGTCTATAAAATAACTTCAATTTGTGCATGCTCCCTAGAGCAGAACAGAATAACAGACACTTACTAGAAATCGAGTCTTAGTAACCGCAATGTCAGTACATTTGGCATAAATGTTTACAGTTTAACCACTTTCGGATATTCCCGTAGCCGATGCCATAGATTAAATCATACGCGAACGGATCGTAATGGTAACATTTAAAACAAAACCGCAGATCACGAGGCGCTTGGCGTGGTTACTTTGCCCTATTTCGTCTACTCACGTTCACATTTAGCTTAAAGCCACATGATCGTGTGACGCATTAGGAAGCGGTTTAGGTTCCCTACGTAAGAACACGTTTGAGTTAAATCTGGAAAATATATTGAACAAAGAACAAAAAAGGGACGCGACCAGCCACCTCAGCTATTTGCAGCTGAAGTGAACTATATGAACCTTGTCGCTAGCGAGAGGAAGAAGAAGCAAGTGATGAAAAGACTCCGTATTGGATTCAAATTGAAGAAAAGGTGTAAATCGTTGGAGTTAAATACGAAGCATAATATTTTAAAATTATCGTAATAAATGATGTAACGAAAGAGTCACAAGATATTTTAATTGTGAAACAGTTGCATAAGCTTGATTTAAGACGAGTTTAGATGTGCAACTGTTACAAGGTTCAATTTGATCAGCGATTCAGTTGACACTGTTGTCTAATGACGAATAAATAAATCTTGAGTAAGTGCTGAGATCATTGCATACCTTTCGAATGCAAAGGAAGTGTATTGTGGATTCAATTGTTTGCACCGTTCATTTACTAACAACGAATAGGACAGCTCCTTTATTCTAGTTGGGTCGTAAAAGGCGAATTATGTCAACTCGTGTGCTAAGCAGAGAAGCGTGAAGAGCAGTGTTGGCCAGATGGTAACGAACGGTCCCAATTTACGGGTTGCATCTCAGTTGGCGAACTTTTACCAGAGCTCCTCTAAAAGGAGAATATCACACCACGGGAATTATTATGCTTTGCGAAATTGCAAATATAACTACATACAAACTAAGTGTATAACCACTAATCACTTCAGTTAACATAGACGAGTTAGTGGTCAAACAATAACAACGAGGAACATCCCCAAAAATACTTCAGATGTTAAGTCTACCTGTAACTAACAATAAAGATGACCCAAGTACCGTATGGAAAAGCTGTAATATAATGATAATAATTTTACTGCTATGTGCTTCTTCTTAAAAATAACAATTCCCGTTATCGAGTAACAAATTACTTTAGCCGAAAGACAAAGAAAATGTTGAGAAGGCGTAAATTTATCTTTAAAAAATGATAAATTGACGTGGATAACCAGCTCATTATAAACGGCATGAAGCAACGACAATACGTCAGCTGGTCTCTGATCGCGCGCACATAATGTTAGGATTAGCTGCACATCTAGTTTCAGGATGAGTAGTTTATAGTCGCAATCAGGCCAGCACGCAAGCTTTACTGATCTAAATTTTCACGATTTATATGCTAAGCTATCATAAGATGAAGATTTAGATATACAGCGTTTGTTTATAAATAAAGAAACTCTCAAATGATAAATCCTTTAGAGGATTTATCTGTGAAGGGCGCGCTTAAATGTAAATCGGTACCTTTGTCCAGAACCGGCAATTCACGACTGTGGTATAACAACTTATTATGTCTATATCACGTAGTGCAAATAAACTAAACAAAGCGTAATTCCGCTATTACTTGCTCCGCATACCCACAAATTGCTGCAAATGTTCACATTCCGAGTAACACTTGCAAATTCTGCTTTAACATTAAATAGCATTAAAGTAACCCGATGCGTGAGAAACAAAGCGTTAAGTTACAAACAAGCCCGAGCTTGGGATGCCCTGTGTTCGTAACGTTTCGAAGCCCTACACTTGTTACCGGACACACTTAACGGTGCAAACTCAACACGTGAACGAAACGCGATACACTCATATATACAGCGTACACGTTATGCAATCTCTGGCTGTGATTAAAAGCTTGACCCAATAAACACGTACAACAAAGTTCGTGGAACAACGCGGGCAAGTTATGTTCAAATGCTATATAAATCCATCCAACATGATTTATTTACAACTAAAAGAAATCTACGAAAATGATCGTTGAACAGTCGTTATAAAATGAATGTAGGTGCACACATTTATCACGGGCTCGATCGAAGGGTAACATTGTTCATCAGAGGTCAAAAGCTTTACAAATGATCGTCTCCGCGTTAACCTTCAGGATCCCAGCTGTGGAACTGTTGTTACAATGCAACTAGCGTTTGAACGGTCACGTCTTAACCATCGTTTTGTTCTCAGTACAATGCTGGTAAAACAATCGTTTAAGAACTAGCCTTTAAAAATTGGACATCGATGGAAATGAGATAAACGAAAAGCTACTCGGAAAAGTAACGAATTGACGGGAGAGCATTTGCCGGCTGAAGAAGCTGATTTATTGTCTCACGTTAGACGTGTCTCATTTATCACGAACAGTTTTAGCGGCTATGGTACACAAAGGATAATGCATTGCCGATTTAGTAGAATCGTTTATCGAGCTGACATTGACGAATCTAATGAGAGATAATATGCCAGTAAACATTGCGATCCGTTCGAACTCATATGTTTGTATCGGGATCAGTTCAATGAGTGACTCCCTTGTCGATAAAAACGCAGACAATTTTTATTAGGGAGCATATTTAATCCTCTGTATCCCTAGTTCAACATTTTTATTGCTTTCTTTAGAGACGACGTCGAATTACCGAAAGCTTTTACCCCAAAAGACCCTATTGCTATTGTAATAACCTCAGAAGTTTAAACAGTAAATAAACTTCTTACTATGTCGTATCTATCTTTATAATTTGTGGCAGAGATAAATTCAATAGAGAATTTAATGACCGCGTTTTTTATTTCGTCGGTAACTGAGAGGTTTTTTGAGACGAACAATTTATACGCTGTAGTAATCAGGACTCCACAAGTTGACTTTTATTTATTCCAGTAAAGGTTCTCGGAACTGTGACGCAATCGAATAACATAGTTTCTGGTTCTTAAAAATAAAATAATATAATGATGATTGTTTATCTCGACGGGTTATCAGCTCTGAAAATACCTATGTTAATTAAAATTATAGCGTCAACAATATAATAAACCAAAAACATACAAAACATTTCTGTTATGTAGCTCAGACAGACTTCCAGTATTAGTATTTATAAGTATTTTTAGGGAAGTATTAAAATAGCAGTAACGTAGGTATTCGTGTTTTAGGAACATCAACATAAGTGAGTCGAAGCTAACAAAAGTTAAGCTAATGGAAGTTAAGCAGTTCGCGAAGGGACCATGTAAAGGTTTCGCTGAAGGGAAGCTAAAGCCGAGTGATATGAACGCAATGATTTGCTGCGGCGATAAATCCACGCGGTAGACGGGGACAGACCCGCCCGCGGCCGCCACGATAAGTGTATCCAATTACTAAGATACCCTACACCGATGTTATACCATCGTGATGTATTACACCATAAAATTTATCGTTAAAAATACTATTAAATCCTGTGGCGTTTTCAATAACAAACACTATTATTTAATCGAAATAATATTGACTCAGACACGGTATTTCTTTCAAGACATGCCCATTTTCCTAGTTTTATTTATGAATATTTATTCATAGAACTTTAGCCAAACCGAAGACTATGACTATGGCAAGAAGCAAGTAGTGAATTTAACTTTCATGTGTCACCCCTGAATGACTTTGACGTCATAAAAAGTTAAAAGACTTTCGAATGTTCGTACAAGTCGGAAATTTCACCTTGTCCACAAAGCATGCATATGCAGTTAACCTTTTTCCCATGGTGCTTCTCGTCTCGTTTTACACAAGAAACCGTTGAGTACTTCTACCCGTCGATAATTAATTCTGTTCTGGGCTACTTATGTTACGACCGAGTAGAAACCACAGCGCCCTGTAGTGGTCAAAGAACATGTTCGATCGTTCTCGTATCAGTCATTTAACTTTGCTCCAATTTCACTGGCTACTACACTCCAATACTACCGGTAGAATTTCTTGTTCAGATGAAAATTAATTCGTTAATGGCAGGGAGCGGGCTGGATTCCCTAGTTGAGTAACTACAGGTCTCGAGTGGTGTATTTTTCATTGATAGTAGCTGCGTATCTCGTGTCTAGCCATCAATTTTGCAACTGAACACTACGTACAATAATGGCACATAATCAGATCGTAATACTACTCATATCTCATTGTGTGGAACTATGAATTACAGAACGAATATGCCACCCCCCTTTGACAAGCACATCCATTTACTAGGTCTCTGGGAGTCTTGAGATTAAGGTAATGTTACAGGTATAAAGTGGAAACCTTACGAGACCGGAAACATATTGAAACGATGCATTCAGAATATCCACAAATAACCACAACCCTTTCTTTGTATATAGGTAGTGTTAAGTAGGATTAACTGGTAGTTTTAAAGGGTCCATCGAGATCCGTGCGGTTACCGTCAACGGACACCGCGGAAGGGCTCCGGTATCGAGCACTCATAAATCAAGCAGCACATCGCCCCCGGCAGTCTGCCCTGACCCTGCTGCCTTTGTTTACCCACTACGTTACTTTACTGATCACCTTCAGATAAAAGATGTTTAAGAGCATACAATTTAAACGATATCCTGCTGAATATTTATGTTGGTTCGTATCTACTTCGACTATCGACAAAAAACGACATACCCTTTTAACATGAATGGATTCAAAGACTTTTTGTCAGCACTGACCTCGGCGCGTTTTCGATAATCGACGTCACACTCACGACCGATACAATCGCCACCTAAAAGGCCATAATGGGAGTGCGGCGATGCAGCGTCGCGATCGTAATCAACCGAGGCCGGTTGGCCGGTGTGTTGCTCCAGCGTCGCTGGCTGTGTAGTGCGTTTCCAACTTGGTCAGATTGTACTGTTCGCTGAATCGGCCGCGTGCTGATTCAGATCGAGGTCTGCCGGGTCGCTGGGCATCGCAACTCGCTAGTTTGCGATGCCCGCGGATCGATTATCGCGCGTCACGAATTGCTGGCGAATCAGGGTATGCACCACACGCAACATCGACTGTCGCAAATAACCAAATACCTTTCTTTAAATAAACATTTAATTTGCAGCAAAACTGTTCAACAGCTTTCCTTAGGGGGATATAATAACATAACTACTCCATAGACTTTTCAGTAGCGGTAATTTAACTTCTAAGACTACTACAATGCAAATTGTTAGCCATAGCTATAGATTTTATGTATGAGCCAACCTATATCAATTAACCCACTATACCAAGCAACTACTGGTAAGAGAAACCTCATAGGAACAAAGCAATCAAGGAGATGGGGCACAGACCTCTATGTACAGGCATTATCTTCCCAATTGAGGCGATCATGTAACAATATCCATTAACAATCAATCAGGTCCAGTGGATAGCAATTACAGCCTACGGCAAATACATCTTTATATTTGTATAGAACATCGCGCCAGATTATATGGCAACATAATGAAAATATAGTGCAATCATAGACTGATGTCATTTCAAATTGCTAGGCCTGAGGAGGTGAATATCGACGATTATTACAGGCCTTCGATCAGTCCTGTGTGTGTCCGGTATCAGTGATACGTCGATTCCCGCAGGGGCCAACATATTCGTTTATTGTTGTTTGCAAATAAACGGTTTAGTCCATCCATGAGACGCAGAAGTATGGAACTAATGTTACCCGTCATGTACGGTGTCAGTTCAGACGGCTCGCCCGGGGGGTTGCGTAACAGCCTAACAATAGTCATTAGCAATCAATCAGGCCGACTCTGGTGGGTGGCTCGGAAGGCTCGCCTCTAAAATTGGCCCTTGCGGTAACGTTGAGAAACGTTGTTTGCCGTGCTATAACATGATATAGACATATACTTAGTTACATGCTCGTGATCGATCTGGTACTTTCAATTTTGGTCAGCATAAAACTCGAGCGCCAACCGCACACCTCAACGAGATGATGCGATGAACACAGGGTTTTATCGAAATTGTGGGCAAAGATACGTCGATTGCTGTGGTTGGCGGCACGCGTTCTGAACACGTACGGGCAATTGAAAACAGCTCCGGTTATTGCGGGAAATTCAGGGGAATCGAGATGCAATTGATGCTGCCGGCCATACTGCACAATATATTAGACGGGAGTGTCGCTTCTCACGTCACGCCTCTGGTCGCCGGAGGTGTCAGACGGGATGTGCAGTTAACCTAAACGGAAAAGCAATTTTGTCTGCAGAATCCAAAATTTCCTAGAAGCTGCCATAAAGTGGCAAATATGGCAGATTTCAAATTCCGTCGTTGAAAAAGCGACTGTAAATGTAATTAAGGAGGACACAGCGATATAATGACAACTTTATTATGTTAGGAATCTCCCGGACCTTATGTACTGTGAGGGTTATTAACCTGAAGCGTTCATTATAAACGTCCGGTGGTCACGCGTTGCGTATCGAGGTACATGGGATATTGCGGCATAAAACTGTACATATCCACAAGTACATTTACCGTAAAAAATATCCAGTCAACGGTTAAGAAATATGTCAACTCCCAAAAACGGAGGATCGCGCTGTGGAATTTTAATCGATGTCATGCTTCGAATGTGGCCCAAGAAGAAAAAAGGTCTGTCCCTTGGCGCTTGGAGTAGGGCATTATCACGCATCATCGAATTCAAAGGATTACCTGTCGAATTTTGATGTTCGAATTATGTAGCTGATTTATTAAACGAAGCGTGTTGTAAGACTTCTTTATATGGCGCGACGACCAGCTATTGCTTCACAAGACTTTCTGATTGATACCGTACAATTAATTTAAGGCATTTAACGTGCCGCTTTTTTGTTGTATAAATACCACGATTTTTCTCAACATCATTAACAACATTTATATTTTAAATCACGCTGTTTAAAATACCTTAAATGGGTTGTTCTTTCTATAGGAGTGGCTTTAATAAAAAGTCATGAATGATGTATAGCATGGCGGTTATCGTTGTAATAGATCCATCCTATTAGTATTGTTTTGTTGGTAGTTTCTTTCGATATAATATCAACAAGAAACAATAGGGCGGTTCAGGCCGTCCGTCGCGCGTCGCCCGTGGGAAGATGCGAGATAACGCCACAATCGTACTTTCATCCGATCACGCATGATTTAAGTGCGAACAACACTACAATGGTAGCAAACAGTCACGTATGTCACTACATAATAATGGCCTGTATGTTTTTGATAGCTACTGCACACTTCAACATTCTAAAGACAAACTAAAATTATTAGAATTAAATACATATAAGAGTTAGTAACTAATCAAATTAACATCAACTTTAGCTATTTATATGCTTCATAAACAGCACTACAAAACAGGTAGCTATGTAAAATAGTCATGTAAGCACGAGTGCCAAAAACCTTGACATGCCATCCATTTCATTATTAACACTGAAGCAGTTCAGGGACGCGAAGGCATCCCCTCAAGTTTGACTACGTTATAAAAATCGTATTAAGTAGACAAATTTGGTAGGAACACCTACATGACATGACTGCCGTGTGTTGCCAAAGCGGCGATATCGCCGGGGTCACCGACAACCCCTCGGCAACGACCAAACTGTGACGAGTCACGCCACTCTAAGCTCCGATTTGTCATTGTACAGTGTGCTACATTGATTTTTGACAGCATAAAGGACTTGTCAAATGCCATGATGTCCGGCTTACTGTTTTAATAGTTAAATACAAACTACATATCATACTAACGGAGTTCAGAACAAAGAAAAGGGCAGCTTAATAATGAAGGCCTTTTAGATAAAACGAAATGCATCAAAAGAATTTACTAATAATATGATAAATAATGTTGTCTCATTAGTCTAGTGGCGACATGCAGACGAATTGAATGTGTTGTAACAGAGATAAAACTGGAATAAATTGTGAAAGCTGACAAACGTGAGAAACTAACACGGAATCTCCGGTTAATTGAGAAAGAAATTCTCTATTCGTATGGATTCCTGCAGTAATCAGCATCCAGCGTGCTGTTTCATTAACATTAAATAAATCAAATTAATAGTGCACATCCTTTCTTCACAGCTATAACGAGATAAAGCCTTTAATTGAACAAATTAAACTTTATCAATTACTTTCATATATTAACTCGTACTGAGTAAAGGGTTCGATAAATAATCGTTAGTGGTTTAATAACTAAATAAATAAAAAGCAATCGAAAGATCTAGATGAGCATTTAAATGGTGAAATCAGCCAGATAAATTAATTATCATGGTCAATCCGTGGGCATCTGAATGAGCAATTGTCTTTATTTATATGACTGTACCTGTAATCCAATATTTATTGCAAGGATTTCGAACACAGTCGTATGAAATGTATTTACAATCCTTTTTAGTTTATGCTTGCCTACATTAATATGCAAGATGCATATTTAAAGCCAAACCAAGCTTGAAAGACACGAATGCTTATCTGATTCAGAACTTTAAAAGAAATAAGACGAATATATTATTTTTGCATTTTAGTCTATGCTTAGATATTTAATTTTATGGATTGTTAATTAAAAGAAGCTATAAAAAGTCATATCTTAATTGAAACGTTAAACATTTTATAGACGAATATAAAGGTGTTTGGACATTTATCGTCTTGTCATTAGAACTGGGACGCGAAAGAATATTAAATCTCAAAAGGAAACCAAGGATAAGAAAACAAAGAGGAAAAAGTCAAACAACAAATATATCTGTACGCGTAATGGAAACTACTATCAACACCCACTTTTATGTACCGTTGTTTCGCTACAGACTTCTGCCATTAGAGCCTTTTTTCTCTGTCCTTTTCATCCGACATACTGACTCCTTTTATTTTCCTCAATTTGTGAAACTTTCTGCTGATAAACGCATTCTTTTACTTTAGCAAAAATGTTGAACATTCCTTCAGGAAATATGAGATGTTTTTGGAAAAGTAGAAAGGTTTGTTTGAAGGTATCACGTGTGTGCAATTTGAAACATTTCTGCACGTGGTGCACGAAAATAGATATTCTGCGCTTTTGGTCTATAAATTTGTCGGCGTGGAAGCGAGGGTTGGTATTATTTAGCTGGAGCTTTCATAACAAACGTTTTAGCTGCCAGTAACGAGCGATAAATCTAGTTTTAGTGCGAGGTCGATCAGTATGAAATCGCTACCGGCTGTGGTTTCACTAATGCGTACACTGCGCAGTAACTCGTTTGACCACAAAGCGCCAATGCTATCTATAAAAAAATATACAAGACATTTTTTTTTTAATATTGGTTGCCTTTAATACCGACCTTAAACAAGGCGCCACTGGTTATTTTGGTGTGGGATTTATGTTCTGTTGCGGCTGCAAAATTCCTAAACAATATTTATTTAAATCGGTTTCCAAAATTACAATGTTTAGCTGAAAACGTGACTTCAGGCCGTACTTCCGTCTGTAATACTTAGAAAAGCTTAAGCAATGTAGCAACAAAGTGTTTTTTAAAGTTCTTACCTAAATGTCTCAATTTTGGTTCAACGAATAAAATCTGACCGCGCAGTGTGTCGTAAAAAACAAGCTCTCGCGTTGTTTCGGGAACGAGGTTGTTGTAACAAAAATCCAAATAAAGTTTTGTGACTATCGAGTATTTATAACAGCGGTCCAGTTTCGACTTTGCCCAAAAGTCATTACTTAGGTAAATGGGACAGCGGTTAGTAACCTAGACATAGTGGCTCGACCTGAACGACGCGTATCATTACTCACCAACATTGACATTTACGACCGTGTTTTGATTCTGAACGTATAAAAAAGTTCTTCCAGCAATTTTTCAAACGACGAAAGATCCGCTATGTTAATATTATGTATTCAAAAACATAGAAAATAAAGTAACTCATTGACACAACAACGATAAGATTGTGTGCTCGCTTTATTGGTATTACGAAAAGCTTTCATTACACGCACTGTTCAATATACAGATGAAATCACCACGAGCCGGAGCGATCGAAACTCGTCCCAATATTCATTATGTTTAGGGTTTGAATTTCCGTTATCTAACTGTAGGCATTGAACTGTTACGTAACGTATATGATATCACGTTGCGGGGTAAACGATCCGACCTTCCACACGCATCGGTGGACTTTCCCGCAACACGACTACATTAGATACTTATGTTTATGACAAACACTCGCTATCTACAATATCATGGATACCATTAACCCAACAAGGGTAACAAATATTACTTTTTATTCATCGGGAGACTTTCGTCAATTGTACATTGTGAGTGTTGTTAATTTTCGTTTACTTCTAGGATAA
This sequence comes from Helicoverpa zea, assembly GCF_022581195.2. Taxonomy (NCBI): domain Eukaryota; kingdom Metazoa; phylum Arthropoda; class Insecta; order Lepidoptera; family Noctuidae; genus Helicoverpa; species Helicoverpa zea. The sequence continues at coordinate 2,511,171 of NC_061462.1, forward strand.
TCAACATTAAATTCATTTTCAATTTTCTCGACTAGAGCTTGACAAAAATAAACACTTAAGTAAAGAAGATAACGATTCTACTCCAGAATAACTGGTAGTAAGCAAATTCAGATTACAAATGCGATATCTACATAATTTGATTGCACTTATGCTAATAATATTAAAGCCGCAGATGAAAATCTTGTCTTTAAATAAGGATATCTATTGGGCGGTAACTAACTTTCTCTAAACGTTGTATTATACGACTCCTAACACAGTGGCGCATAATTTTGTGTCAGATATAACTTGCACGAAGGTTCCTCTGCTAAGGCATTTAATTATAATTCCAATAATTCCAGACGATGCGATATTAAATAAACATGGAAGCAATTGCAAAGTTTATTATACGTCAAGCCATGCGTTTGTAGGTCGCACACGCAATGCCGAAGGCAATTCAATTAAAACGTCTCATCCCCTCACACTTGTCTCAATCTTAGAAAGTCGTCAACGTAATATGTTGATAGAGCCATTTGTCCGAATGTAAAAATAAATACTGGTAAGTTTTTACGCAAACATTTTAGTCTCTGTAACAAAGCTCTCTGCGCAAACACTTCTAACATGTTTGCTTGTTCCAACAACATGTTTTTTCTCAAGTGTAAAGTGATGTCGATTAAAGTATTGACAGTAGGTATTGAGTTGATAAACAATTCCAATTCAGCACTGTTCTAAACGGTTAAATTGAGACAACTGCATGTCTAATTTTAAACATTAACCTTTTCAGAAACCGCTCATCCATTCTCTGTAATAGAGAAACGAGCTGAACTTTCCACAAACTATTCCTAAATAGGAATCACGTGTCCTGGGGCCCCCACGTGTCGGGTATCTCTCCTGCAAAGTCACGTGTTCTCGCTTAGGAGCCAGGAGCCAAACCGCTGCTATTTCTGTACCCGACTCATCTCTCAATTTGTTACTTGCTGGATAATGACGTCCTTTTTATAAAACATAATTATTCAATAACTGTTTCGTTTAGACGTTGATATATTTCATTATGTGCAATGTTACAATGAACATAATTGCATTTAGAATGTATTATTAGAATGCTTAATTCATGTAATGGTAATGAGACGTATTTTCCGTGGATGCATCGGTAGTTTATCTATACGTGCACTCGTGTGTTGCTCTTGGCAATCAATCAGTTACTGTTTAAAGCCCGAAGCTAAGCAGATTAACATAATGGCATGCTGTTTATTCCGTTAATGAAATAAGAGATATGCCTCGAATGTCATTATCTATTCTACATGTAGGTATATCTTGGAATATAGACGATGATGTTTGTATGAGTAGCTGATATCTAAATCTCGAATGACCTGAAACACTTAAAATCTCAAGGCTAATGGGCTAATTTCAAAGTGCTTTATCAGGCACTTAGGTCCTTGTAACGTCTGAAAGCCGCGGCCGATCAAATAAGGAAGAAGATAACGGTGACCTCTTAGCATCTGTTATCGCGTGTTGTGTCTTACGGTGATAGCGACGTAATCTCGGAACGGATTCATAAAGCTCCAGCTTTATCTGTCCTTACTTCCCAACTGTTTGATACTCGTTATACTGGAGCCTTGATAAAAGCCTCTAAATTAATACCGACATAGCAACACCAGGCGTGTTTCAGATAATTACCATTATCTTATTTGATGTAAAAGCAAACAAAAATTGTCTTGTCGAAAAGATAATGATATTACGAAGCCAGACGAATTCATTCCAAGTTCAAGATCTTTAAGTAAAGATAACATAAAGGCAATTTGCATAGATTCCTAAAACTAAACCACTCAACATTCAAATTGGGCTTTGTATATTTTAGCTCCGAAAAGAAACTTCATAGCCCAAAAATCAATCCTCTGACATCAGACAGACATCAAGATGGCAAAGTTTTTTTATATTTTATATTTTGAATATTTTTGGCGATTTTAAAATTGAAGATGTATTAGGATTTGGAAAGCTCATTGACTGAGCACATCGAGGTGACGCACCATCCCGGAGGCATCAGTTGGCGGCACGAGACAGAATCAATCGCGCCGAGAGAGCAGCTAAACAACTTTCTCACAGCTCGCGTATCGACGCGGGACCGGTGCGTACGAGTGCGGTCGACGACGCATAAAGCAAACTAACAGCGTTTTCATACACAACCAAGAGTTCTGAAGGACCTTTCAAGAGCCGGATTAGGCGTCACAAAATGGATAGACCTGGTCTTAAAAGTTTTACTCTAGATTTAGTAGAACATCTCTGAAATGAACTGCTGAAACAGTTAACCATTTCTGGAAAAAACTATTATTATACCAAGACAAGATTAAATATTCCGCTTGTATCTTATAGATAAGATACGTAAATTAAAGTAACAGTCTTCACGGCACCATTCTAGAGCGACAAAAATGCCAGTTTATTGAAATAAAACAGCAATAAAACTCAGTCACCTTTTATTAATAAAAGCGGTTAATCACTTTGTTGTTCGTCGCAATTAAAAAAAAAACGGTCGCGTTTCCTATTCATTGACTTTCACGTTTCACATTCATCAAGTGATCAAAGTAAATCGAGGTTCCTTTGATCTGTGCATCTTTGAGAGATTTCTATGTTTAGAAATCAATATACCTTCCAATTCTCGGATAGGTATTGCCTGGATCAATAGCGACGCAAATGTTTTGTAGCCAGCGGTCAATTAAAACATAATTTACAAGTAGAATAAGCAATGACGGGTAATTAATTAACGAATGAATGCTATTCGCTCATGTCTTGACACACACTCGCTAAGTGCAAGAACATCGGGAAACGCAACACTATATCGGCTTTCTCTTGCGACTCGAACAGCTTTATCGGCTCGCGCCCATAGAAAACTGCCAGGAGAAAATTATGAAATCACACCATCGAGCTGCACCGAGCACCGCGCCCGTCGCAGACTTACACAAATGAAACTTTATTTGCTACGCCCGCTTTATATTGTAACGGTTTACTTTCATATATTTATAGCGATATTATTCGCTTCTTCCTCAGCGTGGGCTTGCGCCGAGATAAACTTTCATGAGCATGCAGATACATCTCGCGATTCAAGGAAGTGATCAAACCAAAACGAACAACGGAGAAATTGTTATTACTGTGAGGTGGCTGAATTTAATTCTTCCTTAATTAATATGGGCCTTTAGATGTTTTTTGATGTGTAAAGAAAATACGAACAAAGATAATTCGAATACATCTGGAACATTAATGCCTTTATGAGTAATGACAAAGTTCAAAAATTTTGATTGTACTTTATCGGTTTTATAAAAGACCCGGTTGAACGATCTGTTAATGTGATGTTTTTAAGACACAAAGAAAAGATTAATTGTTATTTAGGTTCAACGATTTATGTTGTTGTTTTGAATATTGGACTTACTTCAGTAGATTGGCGATAGTCGAGACAAAAGAAATATTATCTTAATCTTATTAATCAGAAGGCATGAATTGAGGGCATCAAAATATATTGTTAGAAATAATGATGTGAATAAATCACAAATTACGATCATGTTGTAACATTTCGAAATAAAACGACGCACGTTGGAATGGTAATGGAAATCAGCGTGTAATTCTCTATAATCCGTACACAATGGTTAAGATGATTTGTTATTAAAACCGGACCGGTTTGGATGCGTCGAGACCGCATGACGTTCAGCCCTGAATACTTCATTAGATGACTAAACGGAATCGTTAATAAACGACAGAGAGGTGCAATATATAATCAGACACAATAGATTTGCACATCATGCGAGGATCTTGTTTGACTTGACGGTCATCCAGAATTCTGCTCTATAATTATTTGGAGCACTCGGTCATTTTCATTTTTTATTCGATTTCAATATAATGTGAAGTCCATAAAAGATTCATAATGTATTGAAATGTTGCGCAATTCATGTCAAGAATAATGACCTATTAAGTACCTCATATCAGTCAACAAACAATTTAATTATTCAATTACAATTACACGGGTCAAATGAAGCCAGCAGGCTTCCAAACTCGCGCGTTACGTGGAAGCAAAATGGATTTTAATTTTCACCGTAACATAAATCATTGAACATTTAACATTAATCGCGTGAAGACATGCGATTTAACACTGCGCCGATACAAATCGTACGTACGGTCATAAGAAAAATTGTTTTTTGTGTTTTTATTTTTATTTCTCTCGTAACGATGATTTGCACGATCCTCGGCAGTACGTCGACCCAGCTGCAGCATCCACCACAACTTTTAAATTAAATTGTCCATCCGATAGTCGTTTGTCTTCAAATATGTCTCGGCGTGTGAACAAACGAGGTTCGCTCATTGTTTCTTTTTTGTGCTAAAAAGGTTCATTAGCACTTACACTTAGTTTAAAACAAAAGGATTTAAATCATTTGCTCAGAGTTTATGTATATTCATCTCCAATTTACCCAAAAATAATGTATTTGGAGCAAACACACTTGGCTTTTGCGGTAAAGGCTACCGGACGCAGAAGCGGTGCTAAGCCTGGCATTAGTGTGCCCAATTAGAAAAGAATTTCTACGCGCTAATATTGTATGGACTGTAACAGAACAACGACTTTAAACTGAAAAACATAATCTTTGTTTGCTGCGATAAAGGAGGAGACGTGTTTCTTGGCTTTAATCGAATTTTGATACATTTGTACGATTAGACATTTAAATTGAACTTTTAAAAAAATGGTGCCGCCCAAGAATCCGACCAACCTACAAAGGAGCTGGAGATAAAGAATCTTTTTTTACTAACTCGTTTGTGAACATAAACAAATCACTGGTTATAAATCTTTCCCTATCGCCAGTACAATATAAAGGCGTCGATCTCCTTTCCCACGAGAATGAACTTTTCTAAAGCAAGGAAGTCAGTTTTCTACATAGAGGAGATCAAATCTGTTCGAGCATATAATATTAATCCGGTGCGGTGCGGTAAGGCGTCATATCTTGCCGGGCGAGTGAAAGCCGCGTGAAACTTCCGAACGGAAGCCAGCCGGCTTTCTACCCCGCCTCCTGTCGCAGGCGAAGAAAACTAACCCTGAACAACTACTGCCGTATAGATAGGGCGTTGACAGCTATGCGGTTTACGATCCCATTTAAGTGTAAAATGTAATACAACACTAAACTTTCCACGGTACAATGTTGTGAAAAGTATAAGAACTCGTTCCTGAAGTTAATATACGACTGCTAAATCTTTTCGCTAAGTTCCTTACTTTATCGAAGTTTGAATATATTTTCTGAGGTATAATATCGTGGCTTGGAAAGACGATCTTTCTGCACCGTAATAATTCAGTCACAAGTTTCGCAGAATATATGATTAAAAATTCTTGTATGATCGAATTCACTATTGATATTGGATAGCTGCAATGCCTGCTGCATATTTAATATTTAAAGTGCGGCCGTAGCTGCTTCCGCTATCGAAGAGTGTTCGAGGACTCCAATTATTTCCTGCATATTTCAAAATTGGCAGATGTTATGAAGTGCCAATTGTGATTTGCAAGTCAATCACTTTAGACAACCTCTATAAATACGTTATGAATTGGATGTCATTGCACGTCGTTATTTCAACGAAGCCTTTTGCTGAAAATATTTTCCTGCATGTTCATAACGATGTACATATAGGTATGTTCACTTAACTCCTAAGTACACCTAAATTCGATCGCGTGCGCAAGCGCAGGCCCTAATAGAAAATAAAGCCATAACGTAACATTACGGGCCATAAAGCATTCGCAAACCCTCAGAACGACAAGGAAACAACGCAGAACCAAGCATCGTATGTTCCACGGCTATTACGCGTAACATTGTCTACATGGTGTTATGTTTACCTTACATTGTCGAGACAATAATATACAAGTGGCGATTTTCTATAGCGAGCGAGCCAAGGTCACCCGCCACGTGCGATCGTCCATTGTATTGTGTGAACAGAGTTGCTTGATTTAAATTATTCTACTCTTTTCTGTACATTGCATGTTTGATGTCGACATAAATAATTTCCTCGAAAATTGGCCTTTGGGATAATTATTTTGGTCATGTGAATACATAATGAAGTGGTCTAGCAATTTGTTTGCGAAAGGAAATGCCATATTTGAACGTCCATGAACGGTTATTTAATTAGTGTACAATATTCTTAATTTGTTGGTTTTGCAATGTACGATTAAAGTTAAGGGCAGTTGACCAAGTTGGATGACGTAAAATCGATTTACATTACATTTTCCTCCTACACTATTCATACCTCAACATTTCTACATCCGAGCCCAATTTTTACGGCGTCCTCTAAATCCTAAAAGGTCAGAGAGCGGATCCTAAGTTGGCAATAAATATAAGTTAGTGTATCCGCAGTAGCGTCACATAATGTCAGTATAACAAAGCTGTGCCTTGTAGCAAGTGTCGCAACGGCAATAAAACTGTAATAATGTCCGCGCAGAAACAGTAATGCGCCGTAATAACGCGTGATATGTGAAGTTGCGTAAACAAATAACTGAATGTACGATAACATTGCCAGATTTATGAGATCAACTCGAATTTGTGCTCCAGATTCGTGGATTACGAGATGTGTGAGCAATCTGCATTGGATGTAGTTGCTACAATTGTATTGCTAGAACATTCTATCATTAATCTTCTTACAAGTTTTCAGTTCAGTTTAGATTGTAAATTACATAAGCCTACCTACCATAAAACAATTTAATAAAAAGTTTAATCTTTTACATATTGTTCTGTGGTCACATGTAGATTGCAACAACCATAACGAAATATTTTTACTTCTAAGCCAGCGAATATGATATTTACGTTTAGGTACAAAAATTGTAGATAAGCGTAGACCGTGCACGCAAATGTAAAATAAAACCTAGAAACTGGTGTTCACACTTCAAATACTGCAATTTAATATTTTGCAAAAAATAACTATAGCGATTCATAACAAGCGCTAAAGAGTATGATTGACAGTTTCTCGAGGATACATAGAGGTTAAATTTTAAATATGCAAAGAGTGGACTGTAATATCTGTAGTTAGACGGCAGTGACACCTGATAAATCGCCCGTCTTAAAACAAAAACGCTTCCAGAACGAGCGCAGTATTGAATTACATCTACGTATTGCGTTGGCTGCGGTTGCCAAATTTATTACGAAAAAAAAAGAAGCGTATGCTGTATGAAGTTTCCTGGAATAATTAACAACAGTGTTGAGACAATCGAATATATCAGTAAGTTGACGTGCAACAAACACGTGTTACAAATGCAATTTTCGCAGTTTCATGTAAGAGCAATAACCATAAAAATGTTAAAGCAAACATTCGTGACATTGACCAAGACGTCCTTGTGAGCGTTCTATACTGTTCAAATGTTTAACAAATGGCTTCATATCAAACGTTTTGAATACACGTAACAAAACAAGATATAATAAGTACCTATAAAAGATTGTTTTTCAGAATCATTGTGTAAAAGTTTTAATCTTCACGTTGTGTAATAGGTTTTCCTGGTCATAAAAAGTCTATCATGTACGCGAATCAACTGTATTTGAATATGAGATTAAAATAAGAGTGAAGAGACTAAACCAAACCAGATAGAACTATTAAAGTAGCTTTCTCTTTATTCAAATAATGATCTGGTCAATCAGCATCGCAATTCAAGTGATTACCTAACGTTTCTGCCGGTCGAGTTTAGTTAACACTTCGCACCCAAACGTGTCCGTTGCAAACGAGAGCACAATGGTACATGCGTAACCGACTGCCAGCTGTTGTACCACAATAGAGAGTAGCTTTGGAGTTACGCAAACACCTCTACTTTGTTTACAAACTATGTTTTGAATTTTCTTTTGCCAGCCTCTTAAGTATCGATAGTTTCCTTATTGTGTTGCTTGTAGCTATGATTCATGACAATCAAAGCTTTGTAACGAAACGCGGTCAATACTTTTTCATTTTTTCTCTTTTACATTGTTGCATAATGTAAATGGCTTCTGCGTGCCTACATTTCCAAATGATGCAATTGGCTGTATTAAAATAAATCGCTAACAACATCATCCTCCGAGCCTTTTCCCAATCATGTTGGGGTCGGCTTCCAGTCTAACCGGATTCAGCTGAGTACCAGTGCTTTACAAGAAGCGACTGCCTATCTGACCTCCTCAACCCAGTTACTCGGGCAACCCGATACCCCTTGGTTAGACTGGTGTCAGACTTACTGGCTTCTGACTACCCGTAACGACTGCCAAGGATGTTCAATGACAGCCGGGACCTACAGTTTAACGTGCCATCCGAAACACAGTCCATGGTGTCTTAAGATATACTAAATAAATAAATAAATAAATCGCTAACAACAAACTGTTGAAATGAGCGTTAAAGTACACGTGTATAACTAACCAGTATATCGAAACACATATCAAATTGAAATAAAACAACCACTTTTACATCAGGACATGGTAATTTATTGTACAAAAATAGTGTGCGAGCGTGAACTCATGCCTCACAACATACACAAACAAATATTAAACCTAGATTTTATGTATAAAATGCATTCACTCAGTATGTTAGACATAGCCTATTTTTGTTTATAATATAGTGAGGAGTATCGTTGAGTTTTACAACCACGTATGCCACGCCCCATATAAATCCCAACACAACAACAGACTAGGGCGTGTTTGTTTACTCGATACAGACGAGAACATTACAGCACATTAAATATCAGACGTAATAACAAGTGCAGCTATCTAATCCGATTACTTATCGTTTGTAGTCAAAGCAACACTAGACGTATCGTCACGTAATTAAGAAGCTATTGCTCCCTTCCTTTTCGATAAAAAGTTTACATACTATGAAGAAAGCCCAACTTCAAGGTGTTCGGTTATAGTTTAACGCACAAATAATTAAGGCACAGATAAATAACCCAATCCCTGAATGTACGCATTAAAACTGAATTTAAAGAAGATAAGGCGTTGTAATAACTCCTCGTCTTCGCCCGAGTCTGTCGTAGAGATAAAAAAAGTGAAGCAAAAACCAATTTATCATGTCGTCCCACGCACGCGCCGAGCAATATAAGCAAACATACTTACATAAAAATAAAAACGTAAAACATAGAAACAGCCCGTAGAGTGTAAAACCCAACGATAGAGACTGCGTACAACTGTACGGTCCATGAATAACTTAGTTATATTCACATTATCTACATTATTATGGAACTTTATCTGGCATCACCTACTCCGCTGTACCCTTGCATAAACAAAAAGACAGACAAACATGCGGAAAAGGAAGAATTCTATTCGCCGGTAAGCCATGGATTTTACGATACTTTTTACAACTTACATATTAAATGATAATACTATCACGTTATTCATTTATTTCATGACAGATAATAAAATGTTACGATAGGTAGTTTTATTTGGACCTTGACAATGTCGTGCCGTAAATAAAAATATTAAGTGGTAACTGAAGCACTGTCGCAAAAGCAATCCATTTAGAATTATATATCCAACTAACTTATAGCGCATTTTCAGGCACGATACGGAAAAAGTTTAGTCTTTACATAATTATATCGGAAAAATCTTAATCAGATTAAGAACTAGTATAAAAAGTGTACATCATGACACGTTGTCTATAGCACACCTGTGATGTAACTATGAGAAACGAACGCGGTATTAACACACTTTAGTAACTTAAAGTCACGTAACTGCAGGAAATAATAGTAATTTCAACACTAACAAAGATTTGCGATCGCGGCGATGAAACGTCATGTAAAGTGCAAATAATGATAAAGATGATGAGCTGTGTTGACGATAATGACTTCAATGACTATGATAATGATACTTTCGTGAATTTTATGGTCGGACGTGATGGATGCAATGGTCAAACGTGCTCATCGCTTACGATATTATAATAACTCTAATAGCTAACAGTCGCTTCATCGTTCGGACGTGACGAATGCTTGTTTTATAAAGGCTTAATTAGAAATACTGATAAGCACATTAAGATCGATAGATTTTTAGATAAGAGCTCGACTGCCGGTTTTCGAGTCCGCTTTTGTGTGGTGGACTGAATATTCATGTTAAGCATAATAGCTGGAGAGAGTCAAGACTTAGGTGGAATGAAAAAAGTCATTAGTGGTATGAAACGGTGTGCGCGCGCACGAGGCGCCACCCGGAACGGCGCGCGCGGTGAAAACCGCGGGAAACCGCAATAGTGAGCGCGCAGCCGCAGCGCGAGAACCGTGTCAGTAGTGTGAAACGCTAATTGCACACGGCGAGTTATGGCGCGCCCGGCCTGCAACATCGCTGCACTCGCTCGTTTCACAAAATTGCAATTGATTTATAATATATCATATATTGCTATCTTGACTGCGTGCACAACTTCGACAGAAACATTTCTGAACCACGTTCAGTTACTAACTGTACGTGAATCCACCGATCATACATTTACTCGACATGGACGCCTACTGGCAAACTTACAATAACCCATTCATTTTAATTTCAGACTTTCAACGTTGATGAACACATTTGACTTTTCCGCCTAACAAAACAGTAATAAACGGCGAATAATAAACTTCAACGTGTAACCAGATAAAGTCCCCCGTCAGTTTCCTACGCTATTGTTATCAATAAATTAATTATAGAATCTACAGGAAACCGATTCGGAGATCTCAATTTTAGTGGGCCTTGGATAGTGAGACGTTCCGTGCATGCCTCGCTGAGACAATTTGAGTCCAGCTCAAATGGCGAGCGTAGAGCCACCTGGACTGCTCGACAACACTAAAGTTCCACTTAACATATCGCGCTACTCGAACACGAGTACCTCAGGCAGTTACTAAGGCTAAATCACAAATGTTGCGCGAGGGCTCGCCAGCTACGAATGCCGATGAACACCCCGTCTCAGACACATCCTCACTGTTTTTGCCATCTGGTTTAACACTAGCGTCAACTCTGTTGTTGTTATTCACCGCACTATTCACTTTAAGATCTTTGCCCGCGATACATCTGTTCACAGCACTTTCACTTTTATCAGCGAAGAAGGAACGACGGTTGGAGTTCGTAGCCGGGGGCGAGGTCGAAAACAACTTGATTTCCAGGTCACGGTGGCCGTTCATCGAGGTGACGATTTCGGAGGAAATGTCTAGTGCGAGGGGCGACCGAGGTTCCGGCGAGCTAGCCCTTCTCGTTGGTGGGAACAATGAATAAAGATTAGGGGCGGAATATGTTTCGCTTGTATTAATCTCTCGTCGTTCCGGAACCCGCGATGAAGGATCGCTCCAGCTACGTCGTAAAGTCGTATCAACTCCTCTCTTACCCAAAGGGCCAACTACTTTCATAGATTCTTCCAATTTCGTAGGTGCGAAATCACCACAAGAATTTTCATCCAGCAAATCCGCGATTGAATCTGCATCCCAAATTTGCCCCACAGGATCACACAGACGACACTGACATGAACTAACTGCAGATTCCGCAGGTGAAGCAGCCTCAGCCAGGCCAAAACGGGTCGCTTCTAACGCCTCACCTAATGCTGAAACTCGGTACGTTTCCGGTACTGGTTCTGGGTACTCTAACACTTTTACATCCAAACGATAAGGCAAAGACATTTCCCGACAGTAAGTATCCTCATATATTCCATGTGAAGACGTTAAGCCCGACACCGCACAATGATCAACATCACCGAGATCCAAAGCAGCCGTGGTTAAATCATGCGGTACGATATTATTAGGTTTTCTATCCTTTTTACGTCGTTTTCGTGGTTTGATAATCCTTGGCAACATAGTCTCTGAGTTGGTCGAGCCGGAACTTTCATCACTCGCGACACTGACCGCATCCGTGTTGTTGTTGCGTCCGCCTCGCGTGGAACGCGCTTGCTGCTGTTGATTGCGCGGCCTGTTTCCCTCAGGTGCATCACACCGGTCTCTAGTGACATGCTCCGCTTGTGCAAGTGGCCGATGGTTGCGCTGCTCCGGTGCAGTGGTGTACTTTCGTCGGTCGTGCCTGTTTTGTATGATGAGGGGTGCTCCTTGTGCGTGCATAGCTAACTTGGACACTGGTGTGTTCCGGGCCTGCGGTGGTGCACGCCCCGCCATCGATATGAGCGGGGCGCCGAGCCATGCATTCGGATGTGGTACGCCATAGGGCGGATAGTAGGGCGGCGGGAAACCCGGTGCGGTGGCAGCATACTGGGGGCGAGCGGGTTCGCGGCGCCCTAAGGCGGCGCGCTCGCCCGGACTCATCACGCTAAAGGGGGCGTTTAACCCATATTCATGAAAGTACGTTTCACTGTCACGGTAAAAGTCCGAGTTGCAACGCGATGTCGTAATCGTACACTAACATCTGAGGCGAGTAGCGGAATGCGCGCGTGCTATCGCCGCGACTGTCGGCAGAATACTGGAGTGAATGAGTGCGGTGCGAGCCGGCGGCGGGCGCGAGTGTTGAGTGGGAGCGCCGCTGACTCGACGAGCCACGCGCCTATCGTTTGTGGCGTCGATGCACCGGAAAACTTTACAACCCTAATCGCTTTACAATTAAACCGCTCGACATTGTTTACTTTCCTTGCGGTGTTCGGAAAAAAGAAACTTTTGATTGTTAATTTAAATGTTAACGAAGCAGATAAAACTATAGCTGCGTTTAGCAGTAACTGGGTTTTTTGTTTTCATTAATTTGTGTTATGTATTTATTTTATAGCACGAGTGTAAAGTAAAAATTTACGGTTTTTATGTAAAAATTGCAACTGCGGCGTATTGTTATAAAATCACGTTTATGTAATGAAATAAATCTCTGTAAGAGTACTTACCGCTTTCCCCGGACAGTTTAAGGGGCAGCGTTATCTTACCTGTAACAATAAAACAACGACTATTAAAGTGAAACACCGACACATAAGGAACTTAGGGTGTCCTTAAAGTGGCATTATAAGTTTTACGCTTTAATGATAAAGCACCTTAGTTAAATTCGTTTATAGGGTAGTAAATTGTTTCGAAAAGTGGTTTAACTGAATGGGTGTTTAATGTAACACTTTCTTGCTCGGGTGACAATGTGTCAAATAAAATAAATTCAACAGCAATATGGACTAATAAAAAATGTGATACAGATACTTAAAAAAATCGTTTCTGTTTTTGCCGTATTTTGGGTTTGGTAAATGAGTGGGTTTAGTAGTGCATTTGTCGTAAAATCTTAGTTTACCTATAGTTTAGTAGTCCTTCGAGCTTATTAATAAAGCTATGCAGATGCAAAAAAATATATTATAATTTTGACAATCTTAAAATAATCTAACACATTCGAGTCACGATTTTTCTACAACATTTTTACAAACATAGACTGCTGTTTTATTTGTTATCATAACTCATAAATTGATATAGGTTTCTATTGAATTACTTTAACCATTCTTTTATAACATGAGCTTTTAAAAAAACTCTATTCAAAACCTACAATAGTCATACTACGTCAATAAGAAGGTTTTAAGTTATTATCCTCTTTGTCATGCCCGTGACGTGTCCATCGACCTCTGAAGCCTCGGCGCTTGTGCCAGAGGACCGGTGAAAGTGAACAGCATGAGTCAGACCTCTCTCTCGATAAACGTCAGCTTTGTGCATATTATCGTGTGTATCTTACGTACTATTGTGTACTTAACTGATATCATAAATGCTTTTCATAAATGCTCAAATAAAATGATGGCCTTATTGGATGTTTAAATCTAGGAAGCTATAGAGAGAGTAAATAAGCCCAAAAATAATTTCACTTTCCAAAACTACCGAAGAAGCACGCAAATTATGAAAACTAAATTCAAATTAACAAACTCAATCAAAACAGAAGTCGTTAAAACACTTTATATACACACTTAGCACGCGATAGTACCATTGTACAATATGCAGATATACATATGAAAGTAAGTATACTTAGCATAATCATACAACAAGAAGTTTCATCGAGGCGAATAATGAAAGTTAGGTGAATCAAACGCTTACACTATACATCGTGTAATTGTCGTAAACAATTGTTTAATATTTCGTAAGCTTTATTGACGATAACATCTTCGAGAGTGTACCCTCGTAAAGAATATATGCTGATTTGTTACTATTAGCAGATAAAGCGCTTCAGGCCAAGCTAAATTGTTGATACAATGTGGTCATAGAGCAAGAAGCCTCGCAGCTTCGAAACATCAATAACAAGAGTTTCTTTTATTTGGTTTCTACAACAGTGTTGCAGCGGCCGCTGAATTAGATTTAATTTTATAACGCCGACTATTGCTTCGATTAAGATACCCATTTATTAATAGCCTGCTTTATAAAAAGCGAGATAACTAAGAAGACTTTTCTTATACCATTTGCTTAATAATGTAGAAACTAAAGTCTCAAAATTAGACGTGCCTTTTTAGATTTAATCTTCAGTAAAAGATCTCAACTTTTACAATATTCATTTATTTTGAAAGTTCTTGTGAAAAACAGCTGAAGGTAACTGTTCTGTCAGCTGATCCTATTTGTTAAGGTCTAGTGAGTCGGACAAAGAGGTCAAATATAGAAAGAGTCTAACATATCATTTTAATACTGTGTTTGTCATTGTCACAGGAACAAAAACGCGTAAAAAAAGTCAGATATCACGCAAATGTCGACCCTACCTTGGAGGGTTGAAATGAAATAAAAAATTTAACATTGTTGATTTGGTGTATTTTTAACGTATGTATTAAAAGGGGCGAGTCGACTATCCGTGTGGGTCACGTAAACAATTTGATAAAGAATGATATTATTGTTCATGTTAGTTTAAAGGGGTTGACATGGAAGGACGCCAAGCTAGTAAAGTCATTGGATTATATGTTTACGTTTAAAGGGAGAATATAATACCCCTGCAAAGCAACTGATTTTCGTCTACAACTTTATCCTCACGTATTTTAAAATCATCGGGCATGATTGCTAAACTTTTTACTCGCTTTCCATAAATGACTTTATCTGGGCGCCAAGTCGCGTGCAATAAACTTTGGCTCGTATTCACATATGTGGAGAGACAATAATGGCGTGCAGTTCATGTCACGTAACATCGCGGTGCATCGTTCAGATCGTTCACGGCGGATCAGAGAAAGTGTTCAGATTCATTGACCCTTGCCGTCGCGTGCTTAGACAAAATCAATTTACCATCCACTCTCGCTCTCGAATAGATGCGTTAACCGTGTAACACTGTCGTTATTACGTGTTACGCTTGTTACGAGAGCAACGCTGATTATATCTCTAAGGGAAAGTTATTGGCTGTGTATCAAACAGGTCTGTGCGCTACCCCGAAGGCGTCATCATATTTTGATGGTATGCACGCTTTCTCCTTAGCCGGATGAGCTCACTATCATGTTGCAGTAATTAGAAAAGCCGACGCGTATAATCTCCTGTAGCGACACAATAAGCTACCAGGCTCTAGTGTTGCTTCATCAATATAGCTAGCGTTTAGCCACTAATTGCGTAACTCACTAATAATGTGTCTGAAGTTGGAACCCCCTCGTTTTTCAAAGCTGCTTAAGTTCGAAGTAGATTAAGGGTTTGTTGTGTTTGGGTAGTAAAGGTTGATCACTAGGCAATTTGTTTTATTGTTTCTTTCATTTATAAGTTCCATTACAGTGACACTCTGGTGAAAAGCGTTTATTTACTCCAGCGGTGAAGAGAAATCGAAACCACGTGAAATGTTTATTTCTTCAGTGTAAAAACATTATTTAGTATAGCTAGAAATTAACTGGTCGTGTTAATTTCTAGCTATACTAAAAGGCCACAAACCACAAAAGCTTTTTCGGCTTCCGTTCGATAACAAAACATTGTCGTACGCTAAAACTATTTGTTTTGCAGATAACACGAAGCCGATGACTTTTAAAGGTGTTAAATAATTCTTCGACACCCATTTAGCAACAGCGAAAAAAAAAAGTATTACCAACCATTACATTCGAAAGTCAGCAAATGTTTTATTTGCAGGTTAATTATCACCATTGCCGGATACACTTTCCATTTCCACTCCTTTCAATTTTTATCAACAGAAATTGTTTTGTATTTCCTTCGGTGTTTAATATTAATGTTAACACACAACTCAACCATGGATTACAAGCATAGGTATATTAAAGTTTTTTTAATCTTGAATTAACTTTACACTGTCCGTTGAGCTATAGCTAATCAATTATATAAAACAAGGCTGGTACATAGGTACGTTGGAAATGATAAACATAATTCAATTTTCCAATGGCGTCCACGCTGTATTAAGGCTAATTCAAGGCCAGTTACACACACTACACAAATCGATGGATTTGTTATTTTGTCACGCGTACTATATCCACAGGCTGTCGCGACAAGCTAATCGAAGAGTAGACAGCCTTAATATGTTTAAGGGAAGCCAGACCAATTTGTACACCAAAAAAAGAAGGCCATGAACTCAAGCATAAAAGACGGAGTGCCTTTTTACCGTAAAGGGAGTTTGTCACTGTCAAAAAAACTTACATTAAACTTGTTTCGTTCTGTACTTACTCCAAAATTTAAATTTACAATTGGCCCACATTTGCATTTAGCACTTTTTAAGAGTCATTTGCGCGAGCGCATGTCTTCCGGTGAATGTTCACGTAATTGCGCTTCCGTCAGTTGCAGCAAGCGGCGCCGGCGCAAGTGTTCGGCCGTTTGCTCGATAACTGCCTATTGTTTACGCTAATCATCGATGTGTTAATTGCTATTTTAAATGGCCACTCCACATTATGCGTCATTTGTTAGTAGAGCGCAACACGACGTGTAACTGGTTAGCAAAGTGCAACGGAACCATTAAAGTGACAACATTATCTGTGAAACTGAACGCTATGTACTTTATTTACATTATTTATTTCGAACCGGTATGCAACTAATGCAACGTTTAAATGTACAATCTACTGGGATAGTATTTTGCAAAACAAAATGAGAGTCGTAACAAAAACAAAACAATGCCTAGATGTGGCTGCGTTGTATCGAGGCCTAATGCGATTTTGATTGGCGCTGCTCAATGCCTGCACTTTCACTAACGCGTGAAGCGTTTACGTTATGGTTTCTTTAGTCTATATCTTTTACATTCACTAAACCACGTGTTTTGCGTTTATTGTCTGTAATACGAGTTCTCGATTGAAAATCACGACGTGAATCGCATATATCTGAAACTAGCGCACTATTGAATCGATTACACACTTTCTCTACTTTTTATAGTTAACCGATGAAAATCGTAATGTCCTTCTATTTCAACCGAGACTATTATTTTACATTGCCATTTCGTAGCTATGAAAATCAGCCAGCAGCTGCGGAAAAAGTACTGTAAATCTTCATAACGGTTTAAGTCCAGTTTTAGGGTTTATTGCAAAAGTAGTGTCTAGGCGAACACTGTATAATGGATGATCAGGCCAAAGAAATTGTAACTTAATACAAAGTTATGCGTTTTCGCGGCACGAGCTCACTTTACGAGGCAATAAACCATGACGTGTCGAGCCTCTATGACTGAGCAATATTAAGAACTATGTTCAACCTCATTTGTATTCCACTCAACCATAAATCGGAAGATTGTTGTATCCAAGTATCTGCACAGATGTCATTACGAACAGATCTATGGCACTAACTCGGGGTTTGACTATTAAGTATTAAGATCGTTGAATTTCAATACTAAATTCAAGTCATCACTTCTTATGTATAATAATGTAAGGGCTTTGAAAGCAAATCGCTTGAAATGCGAGTCTCGTAATAAAAGAAGATTGTTTGCGTCAAAAATATCGTAAATAAACAAAGTTATTCCAAATGCTTTGTTCGGTTAAATAGAGTTATTCAAACAACAATTTACTCATACTGTGTCACCTACCAAACTTCACGTTTTTAAAAACCAAAATTGTATTATATTGTACCTACTTATTTTTCAAGGGTAACAATTAATTATACAAAATACATCAATAATTATTTGCCAGATGATAAATTACGCAGTTATCGAAGGTATCTAATATATGCAAACATGATTTCCCATAGAAAACGTTACTATCATTACTTTTAAGGTTAGCGGGACAAGTTGTTGGACTTGAGTAAGTAAATAATAAACACGGCGCTAGCTAGAAAACATTTGTCATTCGACAAGCAACAATTCTTAACCTTCTTGGCCTTGTCAATAATTATTCAATCAAAGAAAAAAACAAACAATCAATTGAACGATTACAAAGGAATGAACCTCGATGTGCTGTCCATTGTACGTAAAGCCGGTCCTAGAGTCTTCCATCTTCGGAAAATGCTGCTACAGGCAAATGAGCGAGGGTCATGACGTCATAAAACAATTTCAATTTACTTAAAGACATAATGGCAACGGGATTCTAACTTCCCAGCAGGCTGCACTGCACTTTATATATTTAAATCGACTACTTTATGTTTCATTTGGCAACCTACCAGAAATATATGGCACTCGCAAAACGCTCCGACCATAACGTTTCAAGTTTTTTTTACCATTCGCAAAGATAACGCTAACGGGTTGCCGTTGAAAAACGTGGTAGGGGAACGAAATGTAAGGGACGATACAGTACATATCGACCTTCAGACTTCACGAGGACAAGGGCGTTTCGCCCTTGCACTTCACCCAACGTCCGCCCTCTGAAGTTTCCCGGCTGCGGCGGCGTGAGGTTTAATCAGTCGGCTGTTTATAGATTTGTGGCAATAACGAAGTTATCATAGTCCGAGTTTGTGGCAGGAAAGTTGGTGTTTAGGGACGAGGGAAGGGTACATCCGCGACCTCCAGACTTGCGCCCCGAGTCCCGACAAGGGCGCCACCGTGCCCTTGCATTGCGCCCAATGTCCGCCCTCTGACGTAGAGTAGCGCCACGTAACTCAACCGGCTATTTAACGAGTCATTAACTCATTTGTTCGGTGCGATGGCGCCTAATCAACCGGTCCACGTTTGCATTTTAATTTATTTTATTCAGGTGATTAAATAAACTATTTAGAAAGTAAAGAACTAAATATATACTATGGTCTTTCAACCTTCTTGATGTTCTAGCTAGAAAGTCAAGTAACGTGAAGGAAGTGAGAGTGACAATAGATAAAATCTAGATTTTTTGCTGCCCTCAAACAATAAAGAAAACTGGATTACAGTAGTGTTTATACACCAACCAAAAAGCTAGTTTCCAGACAGGCTAAGTTATTTCTAGTATACTTTTGCTGAATAGTAATAGTACTGCATACAAATATGTAGTTAAACTGGACTAAAGCTGGCTGCAGTTTCTTCAGTTCAAAACTATTTTTAATGTGAAAGTACATACATGAGTCATACAAAATCGATTTTAAATTACGGCTGAAGAAAATATACGACGAATTACACTGAACGGAAAATATAACAACCAAGTAATATTAGATCCGTCTTCTTTGTCATCTTGTATCTAATCCCGAAACAATATAATTCTCGAACAATCCCCTTCGTGCAGAAACTGGATAAAATTTACAATTTGTCTTCAAGCGTTCGTCCCTTATCCAGTGTAATATCAAAATTTATTATCTCTAATAGGCTCTTTCGCAGGCTTTTTGTTAAAGTTAAAAACCAGACGCATTTAAATTTCAGACTCTCATTTTCATTCAGAAATTTATCAATTTTTCACGGGAATTTATTTTGAAAAGGCGTATTATCCATTTTAATCCCCTGTTCAATTGAGCACCTGACGTCATTAATATTCAATTGGCTGTTTGACCTCGTTGGGGTGGCAACAGCTCTTGAACAAGTACGCAAATCTAAGTTTGGCTCGAATGTTATCAGAAAGTGTGTAATTGAGCCTATGCTAATATACCTAGATAGGAAATTTTATCAGTCATTAATTTCAAATGCAACGGTTGTTATTAGAAAGAGTTGTGTCGCTTATGTGATTCAATATTTCCCTTCTATAATATTGCATTGGTTTCCTTCAAAAGTTACAGAGATGTAAATTAGGAGAACCCTGGTGATTCATTTTGTGCACTGATTACTAAGAATTTGAAGAAATACCACACTTATTCGACCGTTATTCAAAGGTATGAATTAGGGAAGTTCCTCAAATATATGACGACACCTTCGAAATATGTCAAAGCGTCAAACATGATACCGCGAGCTCAGGAATTTTAACGTTCTATGATTAAACAAAAACAGCTAAGAAAGTCTTCGAAGAAAAAACCATCTATACCTTCATATTTTGCAGTTTTTCCTTCAAACAAAACGACGTGTGTCCGTAATAATCTGCCGGATAAGTTTGCAGAAGTTTAAAAGTTAGTTAGTTAAACTAATTTATATTTCTGGCCGGTGTCTGTAACTACGTGAGCAGTATACTAATGTCCGCTGATTACACCCGATCGTCAAAAAGCAATAAAGTTTGGGCAAAAATCGTTGTGGCGAAGCTGAACGTTCGTAAGTGCGAAACTAACGAGCTCGGTCGTGAGTCGTGATGAACGTATACATTTGATAAATTAAGCATGAGGATATCGTACGAAGAGAGGATATTAATTCATTTGTTAAAATTACTTCCTTTCATAAAAAAATGCTTGTGTGGGAAGTCCGATAAAAGTGTCTGTTGTTATGAATGAACTAGCAGCTAGCAGTATTTTGTAGCTACATCGCTGTAAACAAAGAAACGACATAATCCCTAGAGCGTCGTCTCTTTTGTGTAAGCCGACATACCATGTTTACTGCGACCCCATTATAACCTCGCATAAACCTACAAACGCCAACTGTAAATGAAATGTCATGAAAATAATTTTCCAGCTAATGTTGTATTGTCAAACAACATTTCTCCCACGAGACTGCTAAATAATAAGAAATAATTGCTAACCGACATTCAACACTATACTGATATTTTCTAAAATATAATGATACGATACCACTATTATTTCTTATTGTTTAACAACACGAGTGAGAATTAATTAAAATATTCTGTGAAAGCGATGAAATACCGTCCACTTCAGTAGCCTTTGAATTCAATTCAATAGACGTTTTGAAAACGTGATGTGTTATGTATCTTAACATAAAGGTGCTGCATTCAATAGAACCTCCAACTCCTAACAAAAGACGTTCGTGTATAGTCTAACAAATGACTATAAACATTATTCAAGAGTCATTACAAGAGCTTGAAAAGCCAGAATACTATTACACAAGCAACGTAATTTAGTTAACAAAGTCCACACAAAAACGGCATCACCGAACGTATCCTCAACAATACGGAGGAGGTAACATTTCGCAACGTCTCACCATAGCCGGGTGCTCTTGCGCAAATCGGTGTGACGTCAGCGCGTTTGGTTCCGGCTTCACTTTCGCGAAACACTTTCACCGGTCGGACGGGCCGTGGCGCCGGCGGACGCGACGTGTGGCGGTGTCGGCCTCAAGCCACCCGGCCCATTGTCATTCCGAGCGTGACTATCGATGACCGGCTCAAAATCAACACCATTATTTATTCGAAAAACACTATTCACGATGTTACATGTGTCAGTTCAACAGGATTTACTCGTTAAATGCGTATTGAAAAGTTCCATTTATCCTTCGAGTGACTTGATACTGATGGATAAATGTTATTGCAAGGTTGCAGAGGAAACAAAAGGAATACAAACGTAATTATTATAATCGGTGTTCGGTATGTAAAATGTACAAAAATACATAAAGGCAAGCTTATAAACAACAACAAACAAAACACGGAACATGCAATTGTCGGTTGTTATTTAGCATTTACGAGTTCTGTGAAACATCAGATATTTCCTTAGACACACAAAAAGTAGTGTCTAACTTAGGACATTTGTCTACGATTACATCGTTACTGTAAAAGGAACTGGCACTATTGGGCTCTCTAATTTGGAAGCCCGCGAAAGGCGAATTTCACCTTACTCGTGCGCGTGAGCAATACATAAGATATCATTACGTAACAGAGAAGTCGAATTTGTTTAGCTATTTTGATCACGTAGAGCATTAACTGTGCTATCATTTTTTGTTCCACATTTATTACGTGTAACATCAATGTATTTCTATCTACTGTAATTCGTTTACCGTGGATCGTTATTAGCATTTTATTGATGTTTACGAATCAGAAAGTTAGACATCAAGAATCATAAAAAACTACAATTACGAGTTGTTGATTTTTACTACGTGAATAAACAATAAAAATTGAGAGAAACGTTTCGAATTACAATATGCTAAGCGCTATAAAAAGTAAGAACGTGAAACAGATACAAATGAGGCAATTTCTCTTTACAAAAATAGTCACTTTCAATGTCGTTTCAATATGACACGAACAGACGAAATAAATTCGTGACAAAGCAATCAGTCTTATAACCGATTTGTCCGATAGACGTCCACTTTCTTAAATATTTTTCTAGTGTGACAAGAATTGAGAGAATTTGGTAAAAGTAGATTTGTCAGCGAATAAAATATAATCAAAGAGAAAATAAACATGAATACCGAGTGTACTTCAGCAACGTTATTTTATTTTTGACGTATTTATCTACGGATTAAGAGCTTAAGAACTTTGCTCTGCTTGATGAACACCAGATCCAAAAGTCAGACGAAAAGTCACAAGTAAAATAAATAACATTAGTATCCGAGTAAATAATGATAGCAATTAAGAACTTAGTCCATCAGAATGAAGGTTAGCAACAGCAACATGACAGTTAAAGAGTAGCCATTTAAAAGATCGATCAAATGGAAGGAAAAAGTCGAAAACGCAACATCACGAACCGAAAATAAATGGCCAGAATTAGAAACCGCGCATCACTTTCGGTGTCAGCAATATGACAAGGCAGTTACTTTTCGAAAGAACATAATCTACTGTAGAAATAAATGCCATATCGATGAATAGAGGTGAAGTCGTTTTAGTGAGAACATGTGAAAATCCGTCGGACTGTTAAATGATGAATACAATATTTACTATAATAGTTACTTGTACACAATGCAATAGTGTGTGGCTATTCAGGAATCTTGGTGCATCGGACTAATATTATATTTATGTAGATATCGAAGGAATTTACTGACATGGTAACAAAAATTGGGCAAGGACGGAAAAGGGACCTCAAAGATCTTTGAATCTCTGGACTCATACGGCAATTCTGCCTATTGAACTTATTTTATCCAACGCAACCGCATGCAATAATAATTAAGATCATATCCGCAAGCGGCAAGTCTTTCAAAGTAAAAGACGACACATAAAGCAAATGGGGTATCGCACACACATGAACGCACCCATCTTTCGAGCACATCTTTCTAGTACACGGACATAAAGTCATACATATGACCGCCTCACCCCGATACTTGTAAGACCAACAATTAATATTATCGCAGTCAACGTCTTCTCACACTTTCTAGCTCCATTGTGCCTCATTGAGACAATCGCATCTCTTTATTAAACTGTCGTGCACTGATGAAATCGCGACTGTATTATTTCTTATAGAAATGTGTAATCTAGATGTTGCACTTTCTTTTGCGTGCGTTAAAAATATATCAACGCCTACAGCATGAAACTTCCTGTTATCGATGTTCTTGATATCACAATAAGGTTTTTAATAGTTTACACCTCTTTTGGCGCCCGTTTTCACATGCAAATTGTTATTTTTCTTATTCCTCTTTCTTGCCTAAGAAACATGATGCTATTGTGTTTGTACGTACAATTATCAGTACCTAACAAAGTCTATTGCTCTTAGTTGTGTGTTTATTTAATTTAAACTCATATTTCCTTAATTAGCAATGTTTATCATGCTTCCTATTTATTAGCAAATATGAGGAAAGATGTTTAATTAGTTCAAACAACGACATAGTTTTGGCATTTTTTATTGTTTTCATTGCATTATTTAGTTTTCAACCAGCTTCCTTATTTTTTGTGCGTAATATATGAGAATTAAATTAATATAATGGAGATGCACTTATCTATTTCAACATTGAGTCAGTATTTTTCAAAATCCTAGAACATAACATCTCAGAGCATAGCCCCCAGTCTAGACGCGTATCTAATTCCATCAGCAAATAAGATGATTAGTGTTCCATCCAAAATTAGAGTTTTATTTGTCTTCCAAAATCTGACTTCATAATGCGAGCAACTCTAAATGGCCATGGAACAATAAAAACTATGGAGCCGTGAATCATTATCATGACAGGTCTTGGAAAACAATTTATTTTTTATTAAATATTATATTTAGACTGACAATAAAAATAATTAATATTTGTCATAAACTTATAAATCAACTCAACGGATTATGCTATTCTCAACAACATGATAAGTGGTTATTGCATCTTTTGTAAATATTTTGTGTGTTTGTGACCTAAGTTATACCGTTTTGGTTGAGCATATAAATTATTATACCGGCTTAAGGCGACGAATTGGTCAACAATAATTCCATAACCGGCACGCGCATCTAAGGCGCCAAAAGGGGTCGGAGCGTCTGAGCGGGGCGAGGATAACAATACGCGCGCTAGCTTATAACTAAAAGTCGTAAGCGACAAAATGGTTTTGTAATTTTATTATTTAGAAATGATAATTTAATAAAAATTCCTTCTACAATTTTAAAGAGTATGTATATACTCAACTACTAAAAAAGTTAAGAGGCTTAAATCGGTCCCGTTTGCCCATAATATGTGAATCTCTTTTTAAAAAGAGGTATGTTTGATATATTTTTCTCTGTTATAAAAGTTACCTAATCATGTTTCTACGTCTAACAAAATAAGTTTTATATCATGAACTTTCAGGTAACCAAGTTGTATTTTGATCCGTTTTGTATTTACTGAGAAAAATTGAGATCCTTGGCGCCAAAAATTCCAATTCGTCCTCTTAACAAAATATAGCAAAAGTCAGAGGATATAATTTGCAGAGAATTTATTTAGGACCAAAATATTATAATTTATTTTCCTCTATCCTATTCCAAGTAAAGCAAGGCAGGTAGGTATTAAAGTAGAAACGTTTAAAATTCTAGACGCAATTTAATCTTACATCAAATTACATCTGTGTTTCATAATTCTCTGAATACATTTCCTGTTTCCATTAGAAAACATTACGCAATCTTAATTTAATCCAACTTTCTCTAAGCAAAATCTTTGAAGAGAAACTTTTCGAAACGTGATTATCTTAACCTATCCCACTACAACAATGAGCATACCTTTCTAAAAACTAGAGCAAAATAAGAAACGCCATGAACTTTACGTCCGCGTGACAACCTCCTCAAAAGATGTTCAAAACCACAAAAGAAGGGGTAAAGAAAAAACTGCGTTAAAAACGCGGCATCACGGTGACCTTTCCACTTAAATTAACTTAACCCAGTAAGAATTTATGGCGACTTCAAGTCTCGAGGATGAAATCAAGTTTTAATTTAGCAACTAATTAGCACTGTTGCTAGCCGTCTGAATAACTTTCAACGCTACAGCTAGCGACATCTAACGTAGAAAGCTCGGACTAAAATACTGCTACAACAAACGCATAGATGGCGCTGACTGTAACGAAATCGAAAAGGTAAACAGATAATAAAGCGTAATACAATTTTCTGTTTACAATAATAGTAGATAGTATTTAAATATAGATAGGTGTTATCAGCAGTAATTATAAGTACGTATTTTAGAATAAACGTACAATGCTTACGGTGTATTAAATTGTATAGAGCAAACAACGATTACTATCCCCGGAGAGCGACCCGGGTCGTCCCTAGTTCGTACGGGGGTATGGCCTTATCTAATTTAAACGGCGTTTGTTTAGTTTTATCTAAAAGTGACATGAACCCTTATTTGCTCAGCTTTATCCTCTTTGGGACTTACGTGGGTATAAATCCAAGCAAATCAGTGTGTCTGTAAAAATCATGACACACATGTTTCAACTATTGTCACAGTAGATAATGAATAGTTTAAAGATAATTTCATTCGATTAGTGTTCGGAATCTTTATCATTCTCGTGATTCACTGAATCGATATTTAAAGAATCAAAATCAGTAGGAACCTTAGATAAAATTATTTGGGCATGATAGATTTACGATATGCTAAACTGTCATTATTATTGACTCTACCCCAAGAAAGATGAAAGGTTGCCAAATGTCCTCGTTATTTGAATTTCGTCTTTTATTACATTACATGTTAAATCTACATATTAACAAATAAAAATCGGAAATATTAAAACTATGTATGTATCAAAAAACTCATCCGCATCGCTATCAGCGGGGTTCATGCCCAAAAGGCTGGCTGCATTGCCACGCTGAATGGCAGTGCATATTCTTGACTATTTCGTCTTTTGTTTTATTATGAATATCCTCAGTTTTTCACGTGTAAAATCTACCTCTAAACATACCTTGCAAGTTATCCAGCATATACGTAAGCAGCTTCGCAGTACCGTTGTTGTCGTTGTATATCGAGAGCATTTCTTTACTGAGCGGGTTCCCTCCCAAGCCCAGGAGTTGAAGGTGGAACAGCTTGCCGAGCTCGTATGGAAGCACTCGGAGGTAATTGTTGTGAAGGTGCAGTTCTCTGGAAAGATTTGTGGTTGTTATTCGGGAACAAGATTAAAAGATTAAGAAATTATGAAATCAGACATTACTTTGAGGAAATGCATGATATTATTGAATGCTTGGAAATATTTGGTGTCCTTTGGGATCAACCCATTCATAAGTCAGCTTTGTTAGGACCAACAATAGAAGGTATAGTCGATGTGATATACTGCTGCTATTAACCAGGAGCGCAAACAAAGTTGCTGCTATCATTCCGAAAATACAAGCTGTTGATTTGCATCCGTGCCATATTCAAGGAGGTAATTATGCTAATGATTCTCGACCCAAATCAATAAAAAAATTGGTAATAATTTTTTTTCTTTAATTTTTTTTCTGAATTCCATAAATGTCATCTAGCCTTATTTAAACTTGGCGCGTATGTTACTGGCGTTAAAATCGTGCTGCACCCTCACACAAACGCAAACACAAAGCATACGCAACGATCACCCATAAATTTCATTCATAAAATTAGATTACTTCGGAAATACCACGACATTACAATGACAAAAAAAGCAGTGCATATTAGTTATTTCCCATCTACTGTAATTCCAATCGATTATTTACGTATTGTATGTCCTCCTCCTGAACTATGGCACAAATGCAAATCAACACCTTGTATAAATAGATTTACATCAGTTAAAATTAGGACCACTTATTTTTAAGATCACCCAAGAACTATCAAGCATAACAAATGGTAAAAACGACTAACATTTTCGACATGATTTAGCGAAACTACGGGTCAGGCCATTAGAGGCCTTTCAAAGCAATTGAATAAAGTGCATTCAAAACTACAGTCACCTACATCTGTATTTTAACGACTTCTCAAACGGCGCTTGTTCCCAAAAGTCCGTCAATTCCATTTTACTACCCCCTATTAGTTTGCACAGAAGATTCTAGCAATTTTACTCTTAATGTGTAATTTCCTTTATTTAAATGAAATTGGGTTCTTACAAAGCTAAGGTTTATTGTTTATTTGGGATGTCGAATTGTCTGCCGGACATGATCAACAGTTGGTTTCAATAACTTAACTATCTTTTGACTTACTGGAGATACAAATTGGAAATGACTTGTATGAGGCTGATGTAAATATACCATCTGATGTAGTAAGCAAAATAAAAGATAGATATGTTATTGAAATCCCCAGTAAAACATCTCTCTTCTGCAATTGTTTACAGGTAATTTTCCAGAAGCAATCAAACATTAAATGTCGTACACTTCTCATAAGAGGTGGTTTCAATATAATTGACCGCAATTAAGTACACACTGAGTACTGGTATTACTCTAATGCTGAAACGCTTAAATTAAAATACCTAACGTTAGTTTTACTAAGCTATGCCTAAGTGGAAGGTATTTAAGACTGATTGAATTGTTGTAAGGTAAGTTATGAAGCATTATAATATATTTTAGTCTAAGTTAGAGTATATTCTTATCGTATTTTTGTTTATTTATTCTGGAGTCGACGACTTTCAATAAGTTTTGTTTAATAATAAAACTAATGAATACAGGATGAATTAAACATTTTAGTGGTTCACGATAAATAACGAAGTAAAATTCCAAGTCGATAGCGATATTAATTTTAATAACAGCTATAAAATATAATAACTGAAACATTGTGATAGGTTAACTTTAGGGTTCAATGACACGCCAGAATTTAATTACTATAGGAAATAAAACACACATTTTTTTTCATTAATTATGAAATAATGACGTAGTTACATACATTGCTTCTAAATAAGCTGTGTTACAGGATAGATTTTGAGACAGAAATAAGTGACTGAGAGAAGAAACCGTTATACATTTTGAAACTGGGTTCAAAGGGCATAATTGATTTTAATTCTCTCGTAATTAAGAAGTTTTATCAACTGGATGTTATTTATTTACATCTGCCGTTTGAGTTTGAAAAAAAAAACTGTAACGCACTGTGTGGTTCATAAAAAATCTATTGCAGTAAGGTGCAATATGGTGCGTGTGCGCAGAATGTTGTGTCTGTTTTGGCTTTCGTGATATAACTCTGGAATTTAAAATGCATAACGTTTATTAAAGTTCATTTGGTCCTGTAGGTGGTTATAATATTATTGCAGTTACACATAATTTTCTTGTGAAATTTTAATTTAGGTAAATCATCGCTAATCGCTTTATCATTTCTCGCAGCAATGATGAATCAGCCCAAAGGCTATTCATAAATTAGACACTATCTTTCTGCTAGACTAGTGCAAACAATATTATCAGTCACTATAGAAAATGCTGTTATCTATGCGACAATCGTTGCTACGCAAAAAATGCTTCAGTATTTAAATTACTAATAAAAATGTAAACAGGCCTTCACAGTGTTTACAAATACGAGGCGATGGCAAAATACACGCGAGAGGTCAAAGACCTTGGATCTGTACATACGTTCAACTATACATACATAAATTATACTCACAACAAAGCTAAATGCAAATATATACGTGTTTTTATACTCATAAATATCATTATCGTTTGATAAAACTGAATGTATAAATAATAATTATAATCTTTTCAAAGAGGTTTGCGATTACATCAAGTCACATTGTGCTATCAATATGAACTCTTACTTGATAGATAACGAATAGAAAGTTTCCTTGACTTTATTGAAAAATATTATTATAATGGTTATGTAAATATTTTGAAAATAGACGTTGGTGTATTTGTTTAAGTTATTTACAGGAGTAAAGTAGCGAGAGTTTGAAGTTGACAGTAGACTTACTAATAGATACAAATGTGCTTGTTACTCAATCCATCAAGACGTGACCGTGACACGGACGCAATTTACATGATTGAATATGAAATAGGATTACTTTATCCCCATCGGTAAGGAGAATCTCTGACGATTACGATACTCCTTTTTATTCGTCCTCATGCGGATACCTACATATTTGTTCAAATAAAGATTGATATTATTGTCAATTACAAATGGAAAATCTGCTCTTCTTGGGAAGAAAATAATGGCGCAAATCCCTCCAAAAACACATCTGTCTGTAATTAATCACGGAGCCTGGTAACAATACCGTACCTAACTCCATTCGTATAAAGGATAGATAAGAGATTTAATTTTATTTTGTGCAATTCAATTGCGCCAGATTTACCAAACTTACTTATTAATTTCAGTTATTTACAATCATGGCACTGACGGTAATTGATGATCTTTTTGGGTCAACTTTGAATCTGGCGCAATTATACTAACAGATAACAAGCCGCAAAAACAAATAAATAAATCTAACATCCTTTTTGGTATAAAACGAAAATGAATGACAACCTACATAGAAGCCACCGAGCAGCTATTAAAAGCATGTTGCACCAAATTAGCATAAAGGTCGACAATTTACAAGTAACCGAGCACACACGTCGAACGTTTGAGATATCAAACGAGGTCGCCATTGCTCACTGATCGGAATTAATTCGTATTACATACGGACAATCTCTTCTTTGTGACCGTGAACGACAAATTAATTGGACAGAAGTTATCCCTTCAGGATCCTCCCGAGTCTTTGTTAATGACGTATTTGGAAGAAGACGGATTTGCTTGATAGTATCACCTCTTTTCTGTTCCGACTGCAAGCGGTACTTGGGTGACCGGTTTATCTATACAAAAATAATAAAGCAGGAGAGTTTGTTTTTTGCTTGAACGTAATAATCTCAGGAGCGATTTGAAAAAATCTATCAGTATTATATTATATAGCCCATTAATCGATGGAAGTTACAGGCTACTTTTTATCCGTCAATACTTAGTTCCCATGGAACGTGGTATGGTAATATACTCCTTAAATGCACTCGAAACATAAGCTACCTCTGTTTATGTCTTCTGTTAACAGCGACTTAATATGTTGTGTCATGTGTGAAACCACATTTCAAATCTGTTGGTTCTACCACAATGACGCAAGGGCGGGGCACGAATACGATGATAAAACATCCGCACGCGTAAAGTAAATCACGCAGATAAATCTTAGTGAAACTTCAGTGATATTGCTGAATGTTAGGTCAAAATGCACCTCATACAGTACGAAAGAGAAGCCACTCAATCCTATGCGAACTGCCACAGGAGCTTTGTAATCTCTTTCGATCTTCTTAAATAAAAGCAGCAATAAATAACCCGTCAGATAAAGTCCCGTCCCTTCAAGAACTTTAGTTTACCTTCAAATACGAGAAACTCGTGATGTAACTGATGAAGAAACCATGACCGAGGTACATACGGGCGCGATCGATCTAAGCAAAGAAAAACTTTCCATACACAATCTTTACTCAACAGTCATGAGGTTAAAGCCCTGATCGGCAAATTCGTTGCCCACATACTAATTATAGTAACAGTTTGATAGACTCCGCAATACATTTCACGAGAAAGAGGGAGACCGGAGTTCAGTGATTATTCAGCATAGTTACGTATAAATATTAGGTACGTATTAAAAGGATCGGACGAAAATATCTTCATATCGGTGTAACCGAGCGCAATTCACTGTTACCATTAGGGGACGGTATCCAAAAAGGGACATGGAAGCTATCTTTAGATGTGACTGAGTAATAAATATCTTCGCTTAGATCCGAAGGTCGTGATGCAGACCAACGGACATAGTAACATCGCATTTACGAAAGCATTTTGCGAACACTTTAGTGTCTTAAAGAGACAATCGTCCGTGAACATTTTTTCCTCAATCGTAACGGATTCGTGGACCTTGATCTTAATTTGACACTTGTTTACAGACAATTACTTAAGCTGTCGAATGTTTTGATACTGAATAAACTTGGCACACATAACGTTTTACAAGCAATAACTCTTTCTTAGTTATTCGTTTAGTGGTGGTCTTCGCAAAACTACCAAAAATCCAACAAAACAAATCCTAAAGGATTTTCAACATTTGGAAAAATAAGTTAAGTACTTAACCTTCAAATAAAGTATGATAAAAGAGAAATATATCTAGGTTTGGTGAGCCCCTCGTAAACCACAGCAATAAACTTTATTTATAAAGCCCCTGGGTATTCAAATGGTACACGTCAGTGGTCGTTTATTCCGTCTTAGATAAAGGTTTTATCTAGTAAGACAAACATGATATTTACTTGTAACCGTAACACCAGTAAATTGTAACAATCTTTATCGATACGGGGACTAAATCGGGAAATCTTATGGTACTTGATGACTAAAGAAAACAATTAATGGTTTATCTGGTTATCTGGTGTCGTTGTGATAAAAATAAGAATTTATTTTAAAACGCAGATAATATTTTTTATTCCTTTATTTGTCTGATGACATTGTTGTCCTGATAAAGTTAATACGTAATGTCGCTCGTTGAGAAACAGTGACCTATGGACACGGATAGTCAAACGAGGTGTCCCCTCGAGAAGCAAATTACCGGTGATTAAAAAACAAACAAATCGCCTCTTACACACCACTAACGTTTATAGCGAATTTTTCCTTAGAAATCGTTTCTTGAACGAAAGAGAAAGTTGAATAAAAATGGCAATACTTTCATGTACTGTCAGAGTAAATTTTCTTGGATGGTGAGTGAAACGCAAATCATTCGTGAACGGTACATTCAACGGATTTATAGTTTGACATCGATGACTTATCTTCCTGAGGATTGCATGGAGGAAAAATATAAAAAGATGAAAAATGAAAACGCAAAGTATTAACTTATGAATTATCCGTATCCTGGGTAAGGAAATAATGCAGTTATTTAGGGTTATTGACAGAACCCCCAAACAAAACAGGACGAAACATTTTTAACTCATAAACTCTACACCTAACCACGGATAAGAATACTATCCTCAACCTCTTCATTGCTCTTAAGTAACAACATTAAGGGCGTTCATAAATATACGTCATTCATCAATTACACAACTCAACAACTACACCATGACCCGAAAGTCAACACCCACACGACCTGTATAAGGTCTCAGAACTCAGAAAGTAGCAATCTCAGCTTATTGTTGTTAGCTTCTTGTATTCGTGTTGTTGCGTGAATGAAACGATATTTACATGTTCCATGACCCTAAAATCAGGTTTTTAAATCACCACGAACTGGTAAATGCAGAGTAGGGCAGATCAGATACCAGTTGGTGGAATGATCTGTCAAAGATCGCGGGTGCAACCAGTGCCTTTGGAAATTAATGGACTATCATAAGGCCCAGACTTCAGCCGATAGATTTTCGTTATTCAAAAATCTCGTCTCCACCCACTGAGCGAGACATTGACAAAATTTTCTCCGCTCGCCTTTGGCGAAGTCGTAGGTCCTACAAGGCTTAGATTTGATGACGGTCTTAAAATTACTACATACCTGAGCTGTATAAGGTCTCCGAGCTCAGCGGGCAGCGATCTAAGCTTGTTGTTCGATATATCCAGTGTGTGCAAGTTGGCCAACTGGTTGATGTCGGGCGGGATCCTCTGCAGCGAGTTGTCGTTCAGGTACAGAGCGGTTAGGTGCGTCAATTGGAACAGTTGAGGCGCTAGAGCGCGCACACCTCCTGTTACCTGAAAATGTTTTATGGCTTGTTAATATTACGCTGTTGAGTAGGTCATGGGTGGATAAAATTGTGCAGATTTCAGTAGGTTCAATTTCTACAGTGAAAACACGGCTTAAGACGAGTGAGAGAGACGGAGTGAGACACGTCAAAATTACTTTTTGAAATAAAGCTTACATTTTGTGTAAATTATGATAATAATCAAAGAAGTTGGTAACTGCAAGATTTCACTTTCTTCAGAACTATAAAGTGAATACATGATTACATGACAGCCATATTAATTTAAGGTTTTATACAGAACACAAAAAATGTTGCAGCGTTGCACTTAATTAAGTTTATAATGTTGTGATTACGCAGGAGTCTCACACCCACAGAGCCTGCATTTGCTAACGACATTGTATAAGCTTAATAAGCTTCTTTTGAAAAGGGCACAATGTGTCAACTGGTTTCAAAACATTCAACGACGGTGAAAACTTACGCAATCCATTGTAAATTCATTGAGATTTAATGGGTTGCAATATTTAATTTTTTTTTTGGATTTTATGGGTAAAGAAACGTCTCGTTTACAACACGTTTGGTCATAGGTACAAATTGAGGAAAACTTTTACGTAAATATTACAAAACATCTTCACACTACGTATTGCATACACATGTACAAAAAAAACTGTTTGTGTATGCTCAACTATGACGATCATGAGAGGAAACATTTTAACCTGCAGAAATTGCTCAATCTGGCCTAAAAGGATAAACGATGTCTTTATTGAGGTCGGAGAGTAAATAGACACTGATTTACCTTAAATACATGGTTAAGCTCGATATTCACAACGTCAATGCCAGGAAAATACGTACATAGGTATTTAGTTAATCTCAGCAACAGACATCTGAATAATTTAATCAGTACATACTCAAGATAATTACTAAAACTCTTAGTAATAATAAAATTTTGTAAAGAGAAAAACAAGCTGATTCAATCTTGTTTTTCTATTCATAAGAATTACGTTCTGTAATAAATCAAGACTGTTAAAAAGCTTTACTAAAAGTTAATTCAAGGACAAAATAATATCCAAGTGAACAGATGTTATTCTTAAGAATTTAGCGATGAGAATTTTAAATGGAACCTTTATAATATGTATGTGTAGGTGAAAAAAGATATGTTGGTCCAAAAGGTTCTCTCAAGGGAGGTGCTATCCTAAGTTGTTGCTATTATAGAAAAGGTGCTGGCTGGTAAAAAATAAATGTACAAACGTTAAATCACCTTTTCGTACCTTATGATTTTGAACCTTATGAACTCAGTTTCAAAGTTGAAAACTGATTAAGTGGGATCAAGTTTTACTCTCTAATTTTCCCAAAGAAAATAATTTGAAGTTAACTTGATACTACAATTATCAGCGGTAATCATTATATCAGATATCTTTTAGAAAGATATTTGTAATCTACAGTTTGGAAGGAATATTATCATGATTACTCATCAGTTTTTTTTTTTTTTTTTTTTGGGGTGACGTTCTCCCCAGCCGCCTCCAAGTGCGTGGTACAGTTCGAGCCTGTAACACCGGCGTCACCCGGGACCTTAGGTCGCAGGGAAGACTTCGGTCTCGCCCTCCTGCCTATGCTAAGAGCTGCTTCTCCCCCATCCCACCCCTTCAAAGTCCTGTCGTGTGCACAGCGCACATACCCATCCCTCGCACATACAGTCACTTCCAACCCCAGTCAAACTCCTAACCCTTTCCCAGTTTTTCCCCCAACCCCTCCACAATCCAACTCCACTCCTTACCGTGATCCTTGTGACTAAGTGGTTGCGGGCCCGTCCATCACTTATTCTCTGATGATGGCGGGTAGGAGTAAACAGTCACCTGCGCTAGGACCTGCGCAGTCGAGCGCCGTAAGTGGGGATGAAGGAATCCTGGGGGGTTGAGCCAAGCGGCGCTGGCGGTAATGCGTCCGTGCGGCAACACGCCCCCTTTGGTCTGGATTTCACGCGAAACGGTTGCCCTACCTTAGAGCCATGGGTTAGGGAAATGGCCAATCGTGTCCCGTCAGAGGGCCACAGGCGAGGGACGTGGGGTCCGCGAAAGCCGTCCTTGGGCGGCCGTAGCGGTGGTGAAGGTCATGCTGACGGTGCAAGTGAAGGTTGGAAGTCGGGACTTTCTGCTCCAGACTCCAGCCTGATCGAGTGCCCGATGTCGCACTGTAAGCCAGCCTCGCGTTCCTATATCTACCGGGTAGTCCTAGCGTGCCTACCTTCAGTAGGGCGCTCCCAGTTGCGGGCTCCATGGAGGGTGGGAGCTCGGTAGATGAAACTAAAATAATCAAAAATATGGATAACAATAAAATAAATTTTACCGGCGTAAGGGTGGAGTCAGCGAAAGCCGACGACACTCCTACGACCTGCGCGAACACCGCGCATTCTGCCCCCGTGGGCAAATGCGACAAAGGTCCAGGCAT
The DNA here is from genome assembly GCF_022581195.2 of Helicoverpa zea. NCBI lineage: Eukaryota > Metazoa > Arthropoda > Insecta > Lepidoptera > Noctuidae > Helicoverpa > Helicoverpa zea. The sequence continues at coordinate 2,546,485 of NC_061462.1, forward strand.
GGCGAGAACCGTGCCGAAGACCAAACGTCAAAGCAGGAGGAAGGGACCAGGTAAAGCTGGTACCGACTCCACAAACAGGGCGAGGGTTATAGGTACGGGTAAAACCAGTACCGACCCAAGCACCCCCGTGACGGTTCCGTCGGCGGCTCACCCCCTCGGCGGTCCTCACATAACACAGCACACCGAGCAAATTGCTCCACATGCCGGCACCTCCGGGCCATCTGCCTCCGTCAACGCGGATACGGTAACCCGGACTGAGGACTACTTCTCCTCCGCATGGCAGGTGCAAAAACGCAAGGGCAAGGGGAAACAAACTCCACAACCCCAACGCCCTAACCAAAACCAACATGGCGTGAGCTCCAAGAAGAGGAAGATCAACCCACGCCAGCGCAGGCGAGCGCGCATGAACGCGAACGCCGCGCCCGACACACCAGCTCTACCCGCTGCCCCAACCTCCGGCCAGCCATGCTTCTGTGCCGGTGGGCGTACACAGGCCCAGGCAGGCGAAAGCCGACCTGGACCGAGTGGTCGTCCGCCGGGCGCGGGGGCCGGCAGGCCGGTGAAGGAAGGGGACGAAACAATAAGCCCTGCAGGTGAGGTACAGACAGCTGCCAAACGCGCTCTGAACGAGACACTTTCGCCCCGTGGGAAGCGCAAACGACAGTGCCTGGACCCGTCCAAGCGGGCCACTCCTCGGGTAAGCTACGCTCAAGCAACCAAGGAGTCCCTGTGCATCGCAGTTACATGCGGCCACACCGGGATCCTAACAAAGGACGTAGCGGACACGATACTGACGGGGATACAGAAGACCATCCTAAAGGAGGCATGGTCCCCGAACAACAAACAACCGGGGCCAGCTTTTAGTGGTAAGCCGGTTTACACAGAAGGCGTCCTGAAGCTGTGGTGCTCCAACGACCACACTTTGACATGGCTTCAAAAAACCATCGCCGACTTGGCCCTTTCAACCGGCCACCAGCTGATCATCAAGAGCCAGTCGGAAATTACACGAAGGATCAGGTGTGGCATCCTGATCCCTAATGAACAGGGGGCCATCACCGACTCGCGAGACATCGGGCGGATTCTGGCATACCAGAACCCGCAGATCGCGGTCGACAGGTGGGTGCTCCAAAGACAGGAGAAGCAGCAAGGCGCCAGCTTTGTGGTGGTGGGAATCCCGGAGGAACAAATCGCGACCCTGATGAAGTCCGGGCGCCGCCTCGCCTTCGGGCTGGGTGCGGTGTACGTGAAATTCCAGGGTCACAACGGCAAGTTTGCCGATACTCCGCCGGGATGGGACCCCGCCACTTTCACCATCCAGAAACAGCCTGGCACAAGTACCACGACCAGCGAGGGCGCTGGCCCCACCGAGGGCCCTGCGGTGCCCGTACCCGCAACCGTCCCCTCACAGGACGACGACCCGGAAGAAGCCCTTCTGACGGGTTCAGACCTGGAGGGGGACGAAGTCGAGTCCGGGGACCTGCTGGCCGGGCTACAGCTTGGAGGAGACGAGGAGGGCGCAATCTGCGATGGCGTCCCCTTCTTCGTCGACAATTAAAATCCTCCAAGCAAACCTCCACCACAGCCAAACCGCGACGGCTCAGCTGCGCAAATGGTTGGAGGTTCAACACACGGCCATTGCCCTAATCCAGGAGCCGTGGGTCAGGGCCGGCCAAATCAGAGGACTCTCCAATCTTGGAGGTAAGATTCACGTAGACATACATCACGACCATCCCAGGGCGTGCATCTATACAACAAAAAACATAAAAACACAGTTTTTATCAGATTTCTGTTGCAGAGACCAATCTGCCATCTCAATACAGCAACCTGCTTTAAACATGGAGATCACCCTCGCCTCGGTATACATGCCCGAAGCAGAGGAGCCTCCTCCCTACGACCTCGCCCGCCTGGTGAATCACTGCGAGAGAGAAGGGAAGGAAGTGATTATCGGTACTGACTCCAACGCACACCACCCTTTGTGGGGAATGGATACACACAACGATAGGGGTAAGACCTTATTTGATTACTTATTCACAACCAACCTATCACTAATAAACACTGGATCAGAACCAACTTTCGTCACTAGACGAAGTCAAACAATTATAGACCTGACTCTCGCATCAGAGAGCGTAGCGGAGCTAATCACAGGATGGCATGTCTCTAAGGAGGCATCTTGCTCAGACCACAGATGGATCCGCTTTGACCTACAGGTCTGTATACAAGAAACACCACCGAAACGGAACCCACGCAATACGGACCGCGCGACGTACACCCGTACGCTCAGCACCAAACTTGCGCAACTCGGGGACCCTACAAATTACGTGGACACAGAACAAATTGACGAACAGGTAAGCTACCTCACACAGTCAATGATAGACAGCTATCAAACAGCCTGCCCCGAAACTGCATACCAGAAAACACCAGGGAAACAACCATGGTGGGGTGCGGAACTAGAACGCAGGCGTAAACAAGTGAGAAAAACTCTAAACAGAGCAATGAATACATGTGCCGACGAGGATTGGGACGACTATAAGGCGGCCAAATCAAGGTACAAGAAATGCATCAGATTCCGAAGTACCAGGGGATGGCGCAAGTTCTGTGGTAACATCGAGTCCTGTCAACAAGCAAACAGGGTAAGGAAAATCCTAGCACAACAAAACACACCTGGTCTGGGCACTCTCCGAAAACCAGACAACACACATACCACATCGCCGGAAGAAACGAAGCGCGTCCTAATTGAGACCCACTTCCCAGGATGCGTTTTCACGCAAAATGTAGAATGGCATGAGGTAACACAAACACCAACTGAAGAAGATTGGTCATACGCACAAAAAATCGTCACAATGGAAAAACTCCATTGGGCAATTCAAAGCTTCCACCCATACAAAGCAGCAGGTCCGGACGGAATCTTCCCAGCGCTCCTGCAATGGGGAGGACCATACATCTCATATAGACTATTAAGACTAATGAGAGCATGCCTGGCTTTTCGATATGTCCCCAAAAAATGGAGGGAGGTCAAAGTAGTCTTTATCCCAAAGCCAGGTAAAGGAGACTACACAAGCGCAAAATCTTACAGACCAATCAGCCTGACATCCTTTGCTCTAAAAACCCTGGAAAGGTTATGTGAGCGAGAGCTGAGGGACGGTGCGCTAAGAAACAACCCCCTGCATCCGAATCAGCACGCATATAGCTCGGGGAAATCAACAGAATCAGCGCTTCATCTGGTAGTAAGCCGGATAGAGGAGGCAATAGAACAAAAAGGCATCTGCCTTGGCACCTTTATAGACATTGAGGGAGCCTTTGATAAAACAAACTTCGTTAGCATAACAACGAGCTTACTCAGACACAGAGTTAACCCGATGCTAACTGATTGGATCACAAACATGCTCAGCAAACGCGTGGTACGCTTTGAAGATGATGACAAATCAGCACTAATAGCCAGAGGATGTCCACAGGGAGGGGTACTGTCCCCGCTCCTGTGGAATCTAGTGATTAATGATCTCATCACAAAACTAAACGCAAACCACGACTACACAATAGGTTATGCGGATGACCTTGCCATCCTCATCTCAGGCAAGGTAACTGACACTATCTGCAACCTTACTCAACAGGCCCTACGAATCGTAGAACAGTGGTGCAGGGAATTTGACCTTTCAGTAAACCCCACCAAGACTGAGTTAGTCATGTTCACAAACAAACGAACGTTGGGACCGTACAAACTACCTAAACTCTTCAATACAGAACTCAAACTATCCAACGAAGTCAAATACCTTGGCGTCACTCTGGACAGTAAGCTGAAATGGAGTAATCATATAGACAATAAAGTAAACAGAGCCAGCATTACCTTTTGGCAATGTAAGAAAATGATAGGGAAGAAATGGGGCTTATCCCCTAAGATAATACTATGGCTATACAAAACAGTGATCCGCCCCATGATCACTTACGGCGCCTTAGTCTGGTGGCCCAAAACTGACCAAACTACAGTCGCAAATAAACTGGCGCGAGTCCAAAGACAAGCCTGCATGGCAGCCACAGGTGGCATGAGGACAACACCAACGGCAGCGTTGGAAGCCATGCTAGGTCTGCCGCCGCTGAACCTCTTTGCACAGCAAGAAGCAGCAATGACGGCTCTAAGACTCAAAACCCTTAATCTCTGGAGCAAGTTGCCTACAAAACACACAACTATACTAAACAATCTTTATGCAGACTTTCCCATTATGCAGGCTATAAACGACCGCATACCCAAAGTCTTTATATTCGATAAGAAATACAGGATCCAACTTTTTGAGGATCATCGTTACGAGGGACATAATCCCAAAGAACTAAGAATTTTCACCGACGGATCCAAAACAAGCACCGGCACAGGTTCAGGCATCTTCTCAGAAGACCTAAACATACACATATTCACACCCCTAGGAGTACATAATACAGTATTCCAAGCTGAATGTATAGGCATCTCCCTAGCGGCCGAAGCAGTCATAAAGCGGGAAGTAACCGGTCACTCTATCCGAATACTCTCAGATAGCATGGCAGTAATACAGGCCCTAAGCAAACACTGCGCAAACTCCGGCCTTATACACGAGTGCCACCAACGGTTAAACAAGGTAGGCAGTTTAAATAACATAACCATTCAATGGATAAAAGGACACAGTGGCTCCCGAGGCAACGATGCAGCGGATGAGCTGGCGAGAAGGGGATCAGACCAAACAGCAGTAGGACCAGAACCCATACTGCCACTCCCCTTCGGCCACCTACGAACACTGGTAAGACAGCGTACTAGGCACAAACACAACCACCTCTGGACTAACCACAGCGCGTGCAGGCAGGCGAAGATGGCCCTCCCGACCATCAACGATCGCCTCACTAAACAGCTGATGGGCCTATCAAAGCAGAATTTACGTAAGTTTACGGCAGTTCTAACTGGACACGGCTCCTTCAATAAACACCTCTATGTTATAGGAGTTACAGACAGTCCCTTATGCAGAGCCTGCATGGGGGAAGAAGAAACAGCGGCACACGTGCTACTAGACTGCCCTGAAACCGCCATATACAGGGCTAAGTACTTCGGTAACCCAGGTACTATCCAAGAGATAGTCAGCAGAATTAAACCTCTGCTGGCTTTTCTCGAGGAGTTGGGGTGGATCGAGTGAATAAACACCCATTATCACCCTCACACGCAAAATACGCGCTTTGTCGTGGAGTTGCGGAAACCAGCCCGAGTAATCTAATCTAATCTAATCTAATCTACTCATCAGTTTGATGGTTTAGAACAGGTTTAATATATTTGTTATTGTAAACAAACACCAAATCAGACTTGTTTTATTTTTGTATTTTAGCCTTTTTTGACAGCAGTGAATACTTTTCTATCTATAAGATGTCTTATGTACACTACAATGTGGTCTGATTTTTCTATGGAGGTGCTTGAAATTGTATGCATCTTTTATTGCGCAACAAAATTTATTTTCTTTCTATCTTTCTTTCTTCTTTCTAAGGCAGTGGTATTATTGTGGTGTTATGGAGTATATGTTCAGCCATTTCCCAAACTGGACATAATTTTGACCTTTTATCAAGATTTAAAACTAAGAGGAGCTTATAACACAGGTTCAGGTATACAACTCTATCTACTGAACTCGAGCTGTCTTTTGGCAAAAAAACATAAATAGCAACCCAAGTAATGTGATACCATACAAACCAAAAATTACAAAAAGTGTAAAAGATATACCTTCATATAATATTCTTTCTTTTTTAACTTGTTTCTATTGTGTCAATAAACAATATAAATAAAAAGTATTCACCTCAAGCGTGGTATAGTGTTTGTATGCGTCTTTTATTGCGCAACAAAATTTATTTTCTTTCTATCTTTCTTTCTTCTTTCTAAGGCAGTGGTATTATTGTGGTGTTATGGAGTATATGTTCAGCCATTTCCCAAACTGGACATAATTTTGACCTTTTATCAAGATTTAAAACTAAGAGGAGCTTATAACACAGGTTCAGGTATACAACTCTATCTACTGAACTCGAGCTGTCTTTTGGCAAAAAAACATAAATAGCAACCCAAGTAATGTGATACCATACAAACCAAAAATTACAAAAAGTGTAAAAGATATACCTTCATATAATATTCTTTCTTTTTTAACTTGTTTCTATTGTGTCATTAACAATACAAATAAAAAGTATTCACCTCAAGCGTGGTCCAGCCCCCGCGGCGGCCAGACGCCCGCTCGGCCTCCGACATGATGTGGTAAGTGCGCCCGCTAGCGCCCTCATGCTTGTCTTTGTTGCGAGACATTCTGTCACCTACAACACACAGACACCGTCACCATTGAGGACACAATATCACCAACAGTCTACTCTGATAATACTAATTAGGTTGTTGATATTTTTTGGGCCATTAATCAGCTTGTTTTCCTCAGCACTCATTACGGGAAGTCAGAAGCAAGTAAGACCAGTCTAACCAAGGGGTGTTGGGTTGAGGAGGTCAGATAGGCAGTTGCTTCCTGTAAAACACTGGTACTCAGCCGGTTAGACTGGAAGGCAACCCCAACATAGTTGGGAAAAGGCTTGGAGGTGATGACTCACTATGGACTAAACTCTAGCTAAATAATCGAGCATATAAAATACTGAAGTGAACAGAAAGTACTATTTTTATGACATGTCTTTATAACTTTATGCATTTTAACAATGAATATTACCAGAATACATTGTGCGTTAGTAAACAATTTTATTATGTTTTATTGCTGTTTCACTGATGTGTAGTACTGAGAATTGCTTCAAGAAGGCTACTAATGCAGCTGTGTGATACTTTTTAATATACCCCACAGAATACAAAAACACACAACTTTCATTGTTATACTTATTTTTTCAACATAAATAATGTGTGTTTAATTTATTTAATGAACATTCAATAATTAAATAATATGATGTAACTATTTGCTTTTTGTCATCAATAAAAGAAATTAATACAAAGCCACAAACAAGTGTGACCTGTCTACATCATTGAGTACAGTTTAGTGACCTCTTTTCTAAGTAAATAGTGAAAGAAAAAGTAACACTTTTACCCTGAAATTAATTAACATTGTTAAAACCTAGGTCTTGTGTACAATTTTAGGACAAACTGACAATAATTTGCATAGAATCGAGCACCCAAATGCGTAACCCAGATGTATGCTCGCTCTAAACATATATTTTTAATGTAATGAGAAGTCATTGAAATGAATGCCAACATAGCAACAGTTGCTACAAAATCTTGAACAATGATTATTTTCAATGTAACTAGGTCAATTTCTAATCCATTCAAGTTGGATCTAAAATTGCAGTTTTGAATAGGTACTATTTTTTGTTTCTTTGTGTTAACACATTTGGTGATTTTTATTGCCTATACAACTGATTATGAGTTCTTCAGGTTGGTATTATGTATTAAGCCGGTGTTGATTATGTTGTTGCCAAATATTTGCAATTTAATATTTCTATGTAAGATTTGAGATCTATAAATAATTCATACACAATTAAATGCACTATCTCTATGTTGTATTGTGTAAATGTAGAACTATAACATATGGAGTTTTTGTAACATTGTATTATTTATCCCAAAATAAACATTGATCATGACACTGTCACAAATTGATGACTTCTAAATATAGTGAACAGGTTGTCTAGCAAATAGTTTGTTGTTACCATTATTGCTTTATCAATGTAACCCAATTTCTAATGATAGAACTCAACAACAAAAAAGAAGGATATATATGATACTCTCTACTCTTTATGAATGCTAAATAACTGTATCCACCTCAATTTTGTTGGCAAAACGATATTTTCAAGTTGCAAAAGTATGGTGTTCAGAAATTCTAGTTAGCAAATACATGAAGGTTTCTTATTTGGAAAATTACTACTAATATTACTTAACAACGTTACCAAACTAAAACTGCAATGATTTTTCTGAATCATTGACCAATACTTCTGTTAAAACAATCCGTATTTCATACTTATCTACGTAAACACTGATACGATTGTTTTCATACATATGGATACGAATCTATGCACTAAAGGGGTACGTAGTGACAAAAATGTACCTTTATAACACCGCGAGGGGTCATTAGGTGTGATAAAACGACTTTTTTCGATAAATTATCTTCTTTCGAAAAATAAGGACAACACAAGTCCATAACCTCCGTAGTACGGCGGATAAACCTAGAGAATACAGTTATTATACAAGTTTAACAGGCTTTCAACAACGAAACAGGGCCTATTTCCTGGAAAAAGTACTCATTTAATTCATTATTTCGAGGATTACTGTGTAAATGCGTAGCATCTTTGTGTACAGCTGACATGAAAGAGATGAATCGACTCGAACCACAGTTGAGTCCCCAAGCGCCAATACAATATTCACACTTACAACAACCATACTTTCAAAATAACTTATTAACCAATTAATACACACCTTCATCTACTCCTTAAAACCTTTTACTTCAATTAGGATTATAGTAATGGGAAATAATTCACTGTAAACAGACAATGGGACACTCTTGACAAACAACCACATCAAACGTCCATTTACCGACTGCAGCGACAATCGACATAAGCGGGAAATTCTAGAACTTTACTTTGTGTTGTGGCGACCATAGACAAAACGGTTCTCTGTGGCGCAAAAGTTTGAATAACTAAAGTGTAATAATTGTCACTATAACAAATACTATACGTACGTATTTTTGTAATATTAAAATAATGTATTTAAATTAACTTACATCAGTTGATACACCTGAGTCAAATAAATCGCTACTGATGCGTACATCATCATCATCATCATTCATCATCAGCCTATCGCAGTCCACTGCTGGACATAGGCCTCTAAAAGTGTACGCCAATGAGATCTATTTGAGGGGCATCATTACATAATATTATCTCATTTCTACTAAGAATGACTTAAGTACATTAATTGATATAGAAAAGCTCTTCTAAAACAACGAAACATGTTCTACCTCAACACTATATAGATCTGATAAAATTTTACAAAATACCATGCTACTTTTAGTTGTATTGAAAATGTTTGCTACCGATTGTTAATTTATGCTACATATTTTAAATTAAAATTTCATTGAACTTTGTTCTCTTCATACAAAAGCAGCTATACTCGAAATTAAATTCATTTGAGCTAAATACTTTTTACAGTAGTTACATGCCTAAGACTTGATTTTGGGTATCTGATAAATTATATTTTTAATTTTGAGTTGAGATAACCGTGATAATGGTTGAAATTAGTAAGTTCATGGTAGAAAAAAGTGATTTAAGATTTGGAACGTGTAAACAACTCGTGCATCCGTGGACAGACAGCTGTAAACATGCATTTACTAGCATGTTATGGGCCTGCGGGAAAGGGTCCATAGTATTTTATACACCATACTTTATTGTATTCACGGTAAGCTTGCTACTTGCTCACTTTTTATTAGGTCTCATCATTCACCACACTAACAAATCCAAAAATTATAACTATTAGGTCAAAATGACCAAAGACCCACGATACAACTTATTAGGTACCTACTTATTTGATTAAGACTGTAGTTTAAATTAGGATATTGTTGCACTAGTGCCTAACTACATCACACTTCAATTGTTTGGGCCTTCACTTGTTACATCATCCTGAGGAAAAAACTTCCCGTATCTTGATAAGAAATAGCCCATGTCTTTAACTATTATTTTTGTCAGGCTCTACATTATTCAATCAATCTATGTGAGTAGGTACTAAAAAAAATTGTTTCAGTAGGTACCTACTTTCAGAAGTTGTGGCGTGAAAGCGCGCGAGCCAGAGCTACATTTACCTATAAGTAATAAGGAAACGGATAATTTAATTGCTCTACAAAAACACAAAATTAAAAGTACACAATAAGCAAGTTCTATCCTCTTTTTATAATATAAAGTTAATAGAAGATACTTACTTGTAGTTTTTATCATATAATTTGTAGTAAAATTATTATCTTAAAAGCGCCTTTAAAATGTATTTGAGCAACTGTTTGCTAATGAACTAGAACAGGGAAAATAATCTGAAATACCTGCTGCAATTTTATGCATTATATCCAACGTTTTCTCTTATATAAAATGGTAGGTAACAAGGAGTGATTTTATACTAGTTTTCATAATTATTTATTTGTAAATATAATATGTTATAAGTTAGTAGAAAGTTTCTTTGGTACAAAGTTTTATATTTTCGAGGTTTGGTTCGTATTGGGACCCTAAAAGTATTCTCATTCTTGACACAGCGTTGGACAGCTGAAACTTTGAAAAAATACATATTTACCGGCTGAGGATAAAGAGCAAATAGAAGAAAACATAAGTATTAAAGGAGAACTTATCAATAGCGTAGCGTAGCGTATATTTTTGTCAGTATTTCAATTACTCTGCCTTGTCCTCATACACCCTATGCCAAACGGATGCGCACTGGATAAAAGAGCCTTGTTGGGTTTGAGACAGTCAGTGCGACTCATAGACATAATATTAGTAAACAGGACTGCGCATATAAACCCAAAAAACGAGCCGAGTGAAACAGTTAGTACGGAGGCTGTCTGTCCCTTTCTAATAGGGTGACTATGAGATTAAGCTATGTGAGACAAATCCGAATTTGCTAAGATTATTAAACACAGATTAGTATTGAAGTTTTAACTTACGCAGTTTGTGACCTTAAGATACTAATAAAGGCTTTTAATAATTAGCGGAAATTAGCAGTATAAAAACAGGAAGATTCGAAGTGAAGACTGTTTTTTTTGTATTTCTACTTCATATATAGACTGCTGAGCCATTTATGTCGCCTTTCTTCATTTTTTGGGAAGCTATAACAATAGTACAACAGTTTTAAAATCCATCACCCATATTTTGACTCGTTACAAGAATTCATGGGCACCCTAGTTGTTTGGCTTACGAAAATGTTATTATTAGCTAACCTGTGGAACGATATATTGCAACCACCATAGGATTCACTTTTGCAAGTAGAAACGCAACACTTTTTCACCATTTTAATAGTTTAAATTGATTTAATACAAAAAAATATAAACAAAATTTTAAATGCTGATTACGCGCCAAGAATGTTCAGGGTTACCGCTAGAAAATAAAAAAAAGCAAAATAAAAATTTATGTTGTTTATGTTTTAATAATAAATACGAATAAATTAATGCGATTGTTATTGATTTGTTGACTTACAATTGTTAAAATAAGATAAAAATATAAGTGATTCAATTGTTTTTGGGAAGACAAAACTTTTGATCATAACATTTTTTTTTATGCTGGCAAGGTGTTAGAAAGAGACAAACAGCCTCCGTTCGAACTATCCCTCTTGGCTCGGATTTGCCTCTGTGTATTATGCAACCAATTTAGTACCTTATTGCGTTAGAATAGAGTTCATTTTCGTAAATATATATTTTGAGCGTGCGCAATCTTGTTTAGTAATATTATATCTATGGTGCGACTTCAGTTTCTTACAGTATTTAATCGACAATAATATCTTTTTTTTTAAGATTTAATTTTTAAAAAGGCGTAGTCCTCATTATAGGCATAAATATTCCTATTCTATTCTATTTTTGTATATGGCAATCCGTGTCGATGTCAATTTCGACGATTCTGCCAATGACAAGTGGGATGAGAAGCAAGAAGTGCTTTTAATTAAAATAAATTTAAAAATATATATATATTGATTTAAGATGGTGCTGTGGCCGATCTTGTGTAACTTAATGTGTTAGTAGGACGGCACTGAAACAAACAGAAATATATTTACATATATAAAAACAACCACAAAATGTTAGTAACACATAACATATAATATATACCACAACCATACAAACTGTGGCCTAAATATAGGCCACAATTTATAATTTAATATTGTTTTGATTAATGAACATCAACAGCATCTGGAGCAGTTCTGGACAGGAGTGGGATAGGAGGGAACGGAAGTTAGTCGGGAGAGGAATTTTAAGTTTTTGGAGACGACCATATAAATCAAAGGATGAGTTGATAGGACAGTCAAAAAATATATGGTCCAGGGTACCTTCATCCAGTCCACACTCGCAGAGGGATGAATCCTGCACCCGAATTTTGCGCAGAAAGACCGGTGTACAGCAGTGACCTAACCGAATTCTGCACATGACTGAAATTACCCGTTTAGGGTATCTTTTGAAATTTGAAAACCACGGTTTTGGTTTTACAACCGGTTGAATGGCGAAATAAGAGCTACCCTTCCTTTTGCCTGAGATGTTCCACCATTCCTGCCACGAGGTCTCAAGACTCAATTTAGGGAGGTTTAGCAGGTCATGCCCTTGAAGGGAGAAGTGTGCAAGATCAGCGGACTCAGATGAACACGCATCTTTGGCCAATGCATCGGCACATTCATTGCCCGCTATACCGCAGTGGCTAGGGATCCAGACTAAGTGTACTTCTTTCTCTTGCCTAGTGCAGGAGAAAAGGGACTTTTTAATATCCAGGACAATAGGACAATGGAGTTTAGTTCTAAAGGGATTCTGGGATATGGCTTGGAGACAGCTAAGGGAGTCAGTAAAGATAACTCCACAGCTAATCTCATGGGACTCTATAAAACGACAAGCTTCCAATAGTGCCACACACTCGCCTGTAAATACTGAAGACTCCTTCGGACATCTGAATTTCACAATTATTTTAGAGTTCTGATAGTAAACCGCGGCTCCAGTACAGCCACCATTTGATTTGGAAGCATCCGTGAAGAACTTTTGAAACCCAATCCATCGTTCACCCAAAACCGCATTAAAGGCCGAATTTGCAGATGGGGAGTTTTTGGATATGCCAATGTTATAGAATATTTTAGGGGTGAAGCAAAGTACTTCATAAGGGTAATTAAATAAAGGAAGTCTGGGATGTGGAGCAATGGGGGATTCTAAATTTTGAAAAAACCGATATGCTTTTAGGAATAGGGGGATTTCTTTGTGTTCCCAATATTTGGAGCTGTGACAAAGAGTGTCAAGCTCTCTGAGTTTTGGGATGAGGGGGTGAGATGACTTGGGAATAACCCTGGATAGGAAACGGGAAGCGAGGTACTGACGTCTCAGGGCTAAAGGAGGTTCAGCGCATTCGACCTGCAAGGCGTTAATAGGCGACGACTTCATGCAACCTGAGATGATTCGAAGGCATTGAGACTGAATCCTATCTAAACCGGCCAAGGCACCTTTGTTGCTTGGAATCACCAAGTGTGACCCATAGTCCAGGATACTGCGGACTAAGGCATTGTAGACCAGTTTCATAGTGAAGGGATGGGCCCCCCACCAGACACCAGCGAGAGCTTTTAGGATGGAGATTGCTCTTTCGCATCTTTTGATCAAATAATTAAAGTGGTGAATCCCGGATAATTTTGAGTCTAAGAAAACGCCTAAAAATTTTGATTTGTTACCTATGGGAATATCTTGTCCTTGAATGTTAACTGAGACCTGAGGGATCAGTCGTTTTCGGGAAAAAAATCACTACCGAGCTTTTTGGGGCGGATAACGAGAGACCATGGTCCAAAAGCCATGTGTGCAGAGAGTCCAGGGAGAGACAGAGAGATGAGGCAGCGTCCGTAATAGATGGATTAACTACATACAACACTAGATCGTCAGCGTATTGTAAAAGGTGGCAGTCAGCATTAAGGCAGGAGCCAATGTCTGCTGTATACAGGTTGTATAGTAGGGGGCTTAGAACTGAGCCTTGGGGAAGGCCCTTCCACGTCTGTCTCACCTCAAATACCTCCCCCTGCACTCTGAGCATCAAAGAGCGAGACATGAGGAGTGCGCATATACATTGTACCATCTTACCCGGAATCCTCAGCTGTTGCAATTTTTGCCTGAGAACTGGAAGAAGGACGCTGTCGTATGCGGAAGAGATGTCAAGGAAAGTGGCTACAGCGGATTCATTTTTGGAAAAGGCTGTACGGATATCAGTAACCAAAATTGCCACACTGTCCATGGTGCTAAGCCCCTTTCTAAAGCCAAACTGACTACTCGGCAGTAGATCCCTAGACTCCACCAACCACTCAAGTCTATTTTTAATTAAATGTTCCAATATCTTGGCCAACACTGAGGACAAAGCAATTGGTCTAAGGCCATTCGGATCATCAGCAGTCTTGCCGGGCTTCAAAAGGGGAATTACTATCTGAGCTTTCCACTGTTCAGGAACCCAACCAAATTGATAGCAATAATTTATTATTCCTAAAAAATATTTTTTTGCTTCAAAACCAAAATGAACTGCAAATGAGTACGGTATGCCGTCTATGCCTGGGGCGGAATCCCTAACATGACGTAATACCGTATCAAGTTCCTCTAACGAAAATGGTTCATTCATAGGATCATCCACAATATTTACAGGCGGGAGCAGAAGTTCTGAGGAAGAAGGAACATAGGCTGGAGCTATTTTGTCAAAAAAGGATTCAGCAGTTTCTCTCGAGATAGGGGAAGAGATAGATGGGGAGCAGCCTCGCCTGAAACGATTAATGCTCTTCCAAACTGCTGAAATGGGAGTGGAAGGGGATAGAGAAGTGCAAAACTTAACCCAACCGCGGCGTTTCTTCTTGCGAAGAAGCCGCCGAGATTGAGCTAACACTCGTCTGTACCGTATAAGATTGTCGCTATTCATCGCATCATTGTACTGTTTTTCGGCCTCTTTTCTTTCTTTAATAACCGATGTGCATTCTTGATCCCACCACGGGGGTGACGGGATTTTATTTCTGGCACAGTTGCGCAACGGAAAGGTAGAGTCTGCGCTTGAGGTAATGGCCGAGATAAAGCCATCGTAGCAGCTCTTAGCATGGCAGTGACCAGGAGAATCTTGAAAACTTGAAGTTAAATTTGGAAGCATACTAATTTTCTCCTCCAGTAAAGATGCAAACCTCGACCAATCAGGTTTGGACAAGTTGTACTTCAATAGTGGAGGAGACGTTTTCTCTAAAAAGGTTTTATTAATTAAAGTTACAACAATGGGGTAATGGTCGCTACCATGCGTCAGAGTAGTACATTCCCAATGAATTGATGCCGCCAACTCTACTGAACAGAATGTGAGGTCTACACAACTCTTTTGCTGTCCTGGAAGGGATCTACGAGTAGGGCTACCATCATTTAAGATGCAAAGGTCAAAATCATCCAAGATTTCTACTAAACCTTCCCCAAACGAATCACAACGATTGGAACCCCATCTAAAGTGGTGACAGTTGAAGTCACCCATGACGAGCACAGGTCCCACTATGTTATTCAAAATGTCCCTAATGGTGGTTAAAAACCTACGCTGAGGATGGGAAATATACACGGATAAAACAGTGATACCCTCAATTCTACACGCAACTATATTCATATCACCATCCAGAACCGGAAGAGTCAAGGTGGAGAGGGGGACACGATTATTAACAAGGAGAGCCGACCCTCCATAGCCATCAGATCTGTCACATCTGAGAATATTAAATAGTGGTAAATTAAAACTGAGACTCGGGGTGAGCCAAGTCTCAGCTACAGAGCAAGCCAGAGGCTTGAATTTATTGAGGAGGAATATGAGGTCGTGCTTTTTATGCCACACGCTCCTCACATTCCATTGAAGGAATACTTGGCGAGGCGCCATTTCTAATATTTGATAAAAGGTTAGTTAGTTGGTAGGCAACGTTGGACGGTAATTGGGTATTATTGGTGGATAGAATTGTAGAAAGAAGTTTAATAAGTATATCTATTATTGAGGAAACATTACTATCAATGAATGGGTTATTCAGAGCGCAGCCATCAGGCTGTGAAGGTGCAGGGGAGTTAATAATCTGCTGATGGGCAGCTTTATCATAAGAGGGAGATAGAGGGGCATGGGTCTTTGGCTTAAGGAAAACAGTTTTGCGGTATGACTGAGTGGGGACGGGAATAGCTTTTGCAGCATTAGCATAATTGCGAGAAGTAAGTGGGACAGATTTGCTAGCTTCAGCATATGAAAGGGACTTCTCAGCCATAACCGTCTTAATGGCCTTCTGTCTACCCAACTCGGGGCATGATTTGCTATTTGCAAAATGATTCCCCGAGCAGAGCACACAGAATGCCTCCGCCTCAGAAGTGCTGCAACCATCACCAGGGTGATCATGGCCGCACTTACTGCAGCGAGGCTTGGACCGACACACTAGTTCCACATGACCAAACCTGCAGCACTTACGGCACTGGATGGTGGGATAAACATATTGCTGAACCGGAAGGGAGGTGTAACAACAAAATACTCTTTGAGGTAATACTTGGCCATCAAAGGTAAGTACACATGTCTCTGTTGCCTTGAATACAGTCACTCCATCAATAACTACTTTCCTGCTTATGCGACGAACTTTCAGGATTTCACCACAACCTGAAGGGACCTGCAAGTATTTTTGGGCTTCCTCTTCATTTAAATCTGTGGGAACACCAGTCACAACACCCATCCTAGTTATATTAAAAGTGGGGATAGAGGCAACATAGCAGTTCTTATGTAAAATGCTGTTGATAATAAATGAGTTTGCATCCTGAGGGGATTTAAACTCTACAGACACACGGTTCCTACCAACTTTTTTAACACCATCACGGACAACATTGGTAATGTTATGTTTTTGTAGGAATATTCCGAAAGTAACAGGGTGTAGAGAGGTACCGGCGTTAGGCTGGGGCTCCAATCGAGAGACATGAACGATAAAAGGTGCCTTATCAGTAGCAGAGTACCTGCTGCGGCCAACTAGGTTTCTTTGTTGTTTTGATGGCGGGGTTGACACGCCAATGTTGGCATCATCTCCGGAGCGTTTCCTGGTATTCGAGGTTGATAGGGTCTGGGAGTCCGCGATGCTGCAAGCAACATCAGCGAGTTGGGAAAGCGGATAGTTGGGGGAAAGTGGAGCATATGCAGAGATGTCGGGAGGATCGGGATCGGGGGGTTTATTTTGATCCATTATGCTTGTAAAAAACTGGTTAGTTACCGAAATAACAACACACCACTGGTAACAAACAAAAAGACAACACACAAACACAAAACTAAGTCACAAAAGTTCACCAAAACACTTAAAACAGCTGAAAATTCTAGGCACACGTGCTAACCAAAGACACTCTGTGGCGAGAATCCGCATAAATATTCCACACGAGGATAATCTGTTTCCAAATTGTCAATGTCATTGTCAATTTTCTGTCAACTGTCAGTTGTGTCGTGTCGTATGCGTATCGTAGTTTTTTTTATAAACCCGTTTTCTTTGTAAGTAATTGTAAGTTTTGTGAAGTTGTAAATAGTTAAGCGAATATCGCACACGTTTAAATTTGATTTCGTCCACATGAGTTCGTAAGCGTATGAACTTCATACATCAAAGCACTCGTTAGTTTTATGACGCGCGCATTATTACTCGTACAGAGTTATAATTTTTCAAGTGGAGTGAATTAGTCGCTATTAATTTATAAAGCACATGCGTCTTCCGAGTATAGTGTTCATTTAATTGGCAGTTAGTTGTGTAGTTATTGAAAATGGTTGAGGCTAGTAAACTGTGGTTTGAGACTGCCTGCAGTAGTTGTAAGTGCCATGAGCTGATACATCCATGGACATATCGGTGTTCGGATGCCACTAGAACCATGCTGATCAGCTGCACTAAAGGCAGCTATAAATTCTATGCCATGATCTACCTTGTAAGTATTTGAGCAGCATTTATTTTGGGATTAAAATACATTGTTAATATACAAACAAAAACTACCATCTAATATGAAATAAAAATAATATTAGGTACGTGAATAAATAATGCAGCATTTAAACCAACTGCTGTATTAAGTTAGATCATAAAGGTTTTGGTATTGAAGTGTGATTAAAAATAATGATGTATCATTATTTAGCTAAATGTTGCTCTTTGAACTTTATCTTGCAGATTAGATGAATTTAAATAAATGCCTGTGTAACTAATAATTTCATATTAAATTGCTTCCATAGTTTAGATGGAATCTTATTAGAGTTATATTAAGACTTTGCAACAGAAAAAAATAATATTTAATAGATTTATAGAATATTGAACAATTTTCCTCATACAGCACTTAATTTATCTAATAGTTTTATTTCCTTGTCCTTCATGTAGATCAAGTTCATAAATTATTGCATATAATTGTTAGGAAAAACAAGATGAACCCACACAATATTGCTGTGTTATGTTTCTATGAAAAAATATCATTACTTAGTTAAAATAACAATAATATTATTTCTGTATGTATTCTGCAATATTTTTCTAAGTGACCAAAAAATCTTGATATTAAAAATATCTTGCAGTGTATCTTGTATATTTTGCAATTAAATAGTTAATAAATACAATCTTGTTCCAGGTACAAATATTAATGAGAGGAAAAAAGCTAGGTAAAAAGGAAATGATAGAACAATTCAAGTTATATTTAAAATCTGGTGTATTTGGTCTCACAGTGGGAAGCTCATTTGTTACATTAAACTGTATATTCAGGTAATTGTAATATCACATACGTCTTTTGTGTTCAGTTTTCCACGAAAAAATCCTTCTCATTAAAAGTTATTTATTATTTTTTTCGGTTTTTGATTTATCTTCAGAAGATAACGGTTAAAATCTTAATGAATTTTTTAATTCAACAGGGAGTCAATTTCAACAGGGAATTCAATATTTAGATATACACTATAATCATGCTCCAAAAGTTTGTACATTAAAGAAGTACATAAGAGAAAAAAGTTATTACATCCCATTTCATTACAAAATAATAGTTACATATGTATAACATCATAATCAAAGTAATATTTTTCAGGAGACTTTTCTTCAGTGAGTTCTCGTACTACACAACAGTGCTGCTACCATGCACAGTCAGTGGACTCGCCATATACTTCGAGCCCCCATACAGAAGAGTACTGGTTGTCAACCTATTTGTAAACCTGGTAAGTGTATATCTAATCTGTACTAATATAATGAAGAGGATTTTTTTTTGGTTGTACTCAAAAGGCTCCAAAACTATTGAACTGATTTTAAAAACTTGAAAAAAAAAAACTGTTGTAAAGAACATACTCCCCGAGTAACAAAGGCTATATTTTATTCTGGTGCAGGCAGTCGTTCCCACGCAACTCAGAAACCGTGAGAAAGCGGTTTGTTTCATATAAGATCGTTCCATGATTTCCAATAGGTACCTACATGCAAAGTAATTCCTGTAGTCAGATATCTGTATATAAATATCTGTGATTACGAAAAAGATGGTAAGAAAATGGTCCCAAAAAACCCTCATGTGCAAAGAAATCCTGTTCAAAAATTTAAATGTCCGATTAGTATCAATAAAAATATAAATTCATACTAGATAATTTTATTTTCTTTGGGTAATATTTAAAATTGAAACACGTCATTCTGCAAAACCCCAGTTCGTCCAAAAGTATTTTTTGGTTTGGCTAATCTCTTCAACCAACTTCTTTAGGTATTTGTTCACATAAAATCCTTGTGAATATATTTTCCTATTGTTTAAACAATAAAACAAGTAATAGAATAATGATTCGATTTTAACAAAATGAAATTAAACAGATGCAAACACATGATATTAATCTTTCGAGTGGTATTATTCGTAATCATAGATGTACTTGAAAAACTATGGAATGCAGATGGCATTCTATTAAATGGCTATAAAATTGTAGGTATTGTGGGACAAACTGGCGCATAAATTATTTTCAGTAGCTGTTTCTCCGCTATTTTTACTCACAAAACTTAACGAATAAATCAACCTTCTTTACTCCTTGCACTTTCAATCTTTTAAAATTAATTTTCACCACTTGGGGTCAACACCTGACTTTCGTATTTCTAATTTACGTACCGATAAACATAAATTAGAATGTCAAAAATCTAAACTAAATGTTGACATTTAAGTATCGGTAGAAAACAGCAAATCAAATGTTATTTAGTTTCTAAACCGCGTTTCTAAATTGACAAACAGAAAAACAAGTTTTGTATTTATTAACAGTACCTACAGTTTTAACATTAAAAAGTTATGACGCCATTGCAAGATTAATTTATGGAACAAACTGGTTAATTATTAGTACAAAAAGAACTATGATCTTGGTACTTACGAATTATATACTGGCATGGCCTTGTGAGAGTATGTAATGTAATGCATTTTTGTCAACACCTATGGCGGCAATTTCATTATCGCATCTAGATAACAGTGCTGGATTAAGCAGGCTCGGGGCCTTTAGAAATAACAGAGCTAGGCCCACAGCAAGACTAGCACGGGGCTCGTAGCAGGTCCCTTAATTCCGTAAAAAAAATATCTTCCTACTAACCTAACGTGAACTAATAGCAAAACAGTGAAAATTTAAGTCAGCTCTTTTGCGCGAGGGATCTAAAGCCCAGGACTTGCGGGGCCCTATACGCCCTTGTCCCCTAGCAATTGCTAGTTAGCGTCAGGAGCGCCGTCACAATTCTCCGATCCTCTCGAAATACATATAGAGAGTTGCTACCTAATTGCTACCAGCTACCATTAGTTGCTACCAATTGCTACCCTCGTGGTTTTGAAGATATTTAGCATCCAAAGGTGACAGCCATTCTGATATCAGGATGGCTGTCACTTTTCCCAGTGTGAAGAAACGGCGCAAAAGTATTGAGTTTTTTTTTTCACCCAGAGTTGCTACCTAATTGCTACCCTCCAGAATTAAATTTTGGGCCACAAAGATTTCCTGGATAAAAAGATATTTAAAAAATGAGTTTTTACGCCCTGCCAAATTAAATTAGCAAGCTGTCAGTTAATACAAATGAGTACTTTTGACGTAGGCGCTATCTATTATAATCCGACAGCTGATATAAATGCGGCCGAAAAGTGAACTAAAGCAAGCCGCCATCTTTGAACATCATTTTTGATTAGGTGTATTTATAAATGTTACCTGTTAAATGAAATTTCCCGAAATGCATGAAAAAAGTATTTATTATAATAACCTCAGCCTTCGATTGTTAACACGAAAACATCCAGTAAGGCCGGTCGTGTAAAAATCATACCCAACTCTACGTAAAACATGACCTGATTTGGTCACAGTAAAACAATATTGATTTTATTAAAAAATATTTTTATTTCAGTCACCGACTTAAAATAGACTCTTTTGCAAAAAAAGCGCCCATACGAAATCTTAGTTTTAAGGACTAAAAAAAATTCAAAACACCGACGAACATTCTGCAAGCGATTAGTCCAAAACAAGGTTTACAATTTTTTTAGCAATTTTAAAATATTCAAATTTAGAATACACTCTCACGCATGCTTGGCTAACCTTTTTGATGCTAGAAACATACTACAATCATTACAACCCTTTGAAACACACATAAAGTCCTTAAAACTAAGATTTCGCATAGGTGCCCGCTTTTTTTGCAAAAGAGTGTATATCACACCCTGACATGATTTAATAAATTTTGAATTATTTCGTGTTAACAATCGAAGGCTGAGGTAATTATAATAAATACTTTTTTCATGCATTTCGGGAAATTTCAGTCAACAGGTAACATTTATAAATACACCTAATCAAAAATGATGTTCAAAGATGGCGGCTTGCTTTAGTTCACTTTTCGGCCGCATTTATATCAGCTGTCGGATTATAATAGATAGCGCCTACGTCAAAAGTACTCATTTGTATTAACTGACTGCTTGCTAATTTAATTTGGCAGGGCGTAAAAACTCATTTTTTAAATATCTTTTTATCCAGGGAATCGTTGTGGCCCAAAATTTAATTCTGGAGGGTAGCAATTAGGTAGCAACTCTGGGTGAAAAAAAAACTCAATACTTTTGCGCCGTTTCTTCACACTGGGAAAAGTGACAGCCATCCTGATATCAGAATGGCTGTCACCTTTGGATGCTGAATATCTTCAAAACCACGAGGGTAGCAATTGGTAGCAACTAATGGTAGCTGGTAGCAATTAGGTAGCAACTCTCTATATGTATTTCGAGAGGATCGGAGAATTGTGACGGCGGTCCTGACGCTAACAATTGCTAGTGTTACTATATCGTTAATTCTGATACATAACTCGAGATAGTTACAAAATCTCCGTTAGTAAAATGAAGGTTCTTTAGCGTTTTCTCAACATGTAATTAATTTGTGTGTTCATAGCTATTCAATAACATAATATCATAATATTTAAGTGAGCATTAACTGGTTTACAATCTCAGTAGACTTTGACCTGCTTTATGGAAAAAGAAAAAGTCCGTTCATAAGTTGTGCCGGTTTATTTTGATGATGTAATTTTAATTTATGGCGTTATACAAGGCGCCAGAGACAAGCGCCGAAGCAACTTTCGTGAAGTAGACGCTGCTTTTTCAACGTCAAAATTGATGGTACGGTATGGGATATAAGAAGAAGTTTCCAGGAACCTTTTTGATCGAATAAAATCTTTTACAAAAAATAAATCCGACTTCAAATACTTGTATAGGTACCTAAACCTCTTGAATGCCGCTAATTAGAGAACAATAGAAAATCAATTATATCTCGCGTATATCTACGGCATACGAGGGGTTAAACCTTCTCCTTCAAAATCGATTTGTTCAGCCAAACGTCAGATAATCTTGCACAAAAATACAGACAGGTCAAACTGGGAACTTTCTTTTTTTGAAGGTGGTTAAAAATAATAAAAAATGCTCTGAGTTTGCCATTGTCTTAGCAATTTATTTTTAACCGTCGGCTATTTTAATTTAAAATTAGAAATTTTTCGAATTTTGACCCTCAAAACTACAAGTTCTTGCTTTTATTACAGGTATTCGAATACTGGGTGCGGACATTAGAAATGAAAGGTTGGCTCCGGCGGTCTCCGGGCAAAGAGACGCTCATTTTCATGCTGGGTAGTGCAGTCTTCTTCTATCTTATGCGGTTAGACAGAAACAGCGAGAAACGCACGCCTTTGTTTTGGTATGTATGACACTGCCACAGAATAAAGATGTACAGTTGTGAAGGTACATACTAACGTTAGCATACATGGAACTCACACACGCATGTGCATCGACGAGCTTTTACCGGCGCTATCGGTGCTGTCAGTACTGAGTTTCGTGCATCGAGCACATGTTTGTGTGAGTGACATTGTTACGAACGTTAGTACTTTGCTTCACAACTGTTAACAAGAGTATGTTAAAACTGTGATACAGCGGTCAAATAACATTTAACTTTTGTTAGTGTTATTGTTTTGTTTGGGTCACATTCTCTCGTATATGTTACCGTAAGATTACAAACATCGTTAGATTACAATCTATCTCGAGAGATTGTAAACTGTCGAATTATTGTGAACCGTAACATCTGATTGCAATTTAACGCATTATTTTTCGCTATATTATAATCTATCGATGAGAAATTGTCAAATTGTCAACTGTCCGAAAGCTCTCTCTGATTGGTCAGTCTTTTTGTAAGATCGACCAATCACGACCAGCCGTTCTGTTCCCATGGAGTTCCCGTAGAGTTAGGAATGAAATAGAGGTGTCAGTTAAATAAAATAAATACTCTTCAAAAATTCTTCAAGTATTAAATTTATATAAAAATAACTCTTATAAAAATACAGTTAGGTATTTTGTCTTCAAATACAAACTAATATTTAAAAATAAAATAAAAGGGGTGCTAATTAAACAGGCTTCTTTTTAATATCATTATTCGCCCCCAAAAATGTATGTTGCCTTCTAAATTACTAAGTCAGCCACAATTAATAAAGCGTCGAGCATCTAAATAATACTATCTTAGCCACGAGTTATCTTCCACTCTAAATACAACTCAGCATGATGGTTATTTTTTTGCATCTAAAGGACATTGTTCCGGCTCCATACATGTTCTGCCTAAGAACCGTTTGAATGGAAAGTGACTTCTATAAACTCTTAAAATTATATGGAATCCTATGAAATAAGTTTTCACGAACGGACACTTCAGGAAACTAAAATAATTACGAAAAAAGTTAATATTTTGAGGTTATAAATAAAAAATAACCAAGCTTGCGTGAAATATCAGAGTAGTGTTATCAAACTACACTATACAAAATATCAACAATACTATGTACAGCTCTATATGTTCTCTTCTAGATCTAGGAAAAGACTACTCTACTAGATACTAGGAAAAGAGATAGTAAATAGTCAAGTTTAAGATAATTCTTTGACAATGATCATTTTATAAAGTTGCATTTTCTGTCTGTCCCTATGAATGCTTTAGATCTTTAAAACTACGCGATGGATTTGGGTGCGATTTTTTTTTATTTTTTTTAATAGATAGAGTAGGTCAAGAGGAAGGTTAACACCAAGGTTTTATATTGCCACCGTGCGAAGACGGGGCGTGTGACTAGTTTTCATAAATGCTTAGAATTTTTATGAAAAACAACTACCTAAACGCTTTTGCTTTCAACGTTACGTTTCTTAATATATAGTGAATCCACTTTGGATTTGTGATAAAACGTATCCAAAATGGAAGAGTTCCATTCACCACAATTCATAAAATATCGATATTATTACGATAGAGAATTATTTATTTAAATGATTGATACTACTTTTATATTAGACAGTTACCTAGCTATCTACATGCCATAAGGCGGGAATCGAACCCGCGGTCTATTACCAAGAAGGTACAGACCATACTAAAAATGTCATTACCACACAAAATAATTTAACAGTTAAAGTAAGGTTTACCAATAACAATGAAAGAGGTTTTCGAGGATGTGCAATAAAAACAATATTTATATTCAATTAAAGGTTTTTAATCATCAATATTTCTCAATAATATATTATCTAAGAACTGAGCAGGGGGTTCAATTGAGTTTTGGTATCTCGCCCAGCTTAAATACCAGATAATAGTCATTATGTGGGCACAACAGCCCACTGTTCTACGCCCAAAGATACAATTGCAACAGTATGCCTGATGGTAGGAGCTTCTTACAAAGTACACAATTGCGTCCAACAGTGCATTGCATCTTATTATGCTCGACTGCTTGAGACCAACACGTCGTACATATAAGGTCATGAGTTTCAACCTGTAATAATAAATACAAAAAACATTAGTAAATATCAAGTAACTTGCAATTGTGGCAATTGATTTGAAAACCGAGAAATTGTGTGCTTATGAAAACATAAGTAGGTAGTAACATTCTTATCAAAATTAGAAAAACACTTTCGTAGACCACTTACCATACGGGGAACGGTCCATTGTTGTATGCAACGAAGTATATCTTCGTTTTCTAATACCAAAGAACCTCCAGCAGATCCACAATTTATACAATATACTATATTCTGCATCCATTGTTGTAATTATAATATAACTAAATTCGATCACAGACAGAGCAATATCCGAAAATGCTAGTAAAATCCAGTTCTTCACACAAAGCCGAGTCTACCAAGTACGCAATCTAATCGGAGTCCGTAATCAAGCCAAAGTTGTTAGAATAAAACCATGAAACGCATAGAAAATCACAAAAGAAACGATAGTCGCAAAGCTATCAAACTGACTTCTAGCAAACTGACTGAAGTACACCAGTGTTGCCAATTACGAAAACTATAATCCTACTCGAGTGCCAAGCTAGAAATTCGCGATTTCGCTCAAAACCATCTTAAAACATTATACAAATACTAGTTTTTTTCTAGCTAGTCAGTTTAGGTATTTAAATGAATAAAGTGTTAGCAACTAATTTTAATAACCGACTTCGGAAAGGAGGTTCTCAATTCGATCCGTATTTACCGAAATCCCGAAAACTTCCGAAACTGGCAGCACTGGCCGACGGAAACATTTTATAAGGCATCAATAATTGTGACCCTACTTTTTATTTGGAATTTTTTTATTTGAAGTGTCCGTGGAATACTAAAATATGTTTCAAACAATATAAAAATAAATAAAAATTATAGTATAATTTATATTCACATCGGTTCTTAGGCCAAAATTGAACAATGTCCTTTGTAGCATGCATTCTAACAGTAAACTTCTTAAATACTATTAAATGACATCATAAAAATATTTATTTACCTTCTAATTTTTTAACTCGTACCTACTGAGTTTTTTGTTTAAAATATAACACATCCCATATTAATTGACCCAGCATGGAAGTAAGCATGCAACATGCAGCAAGCATAACTTCTGTCACGGCTCCGGCGCTGCGGGGCTCCGGCGGTCCCATGCGAGCTTATCGTCGCAGATGGTTTTCACGCTCACCACCGCAGCTTCGGCTTGCTGGCCGGCGGAGCCGGCCAGCCTCAGCCGCGGCGGCGAGCGCTGAAACTACCTGCGCCTCAGCTCGCAGGCCGCCTCGCCCCTCCGCGCCTACGCGGTTTTGAATTGCACTCTAGGGGTAGGGCAGACAAGACTACGTGGAGTCGGTTTTGCAGCGATTCGTTTTCGTCACTAACTTCAATTTTTAATACAATTTTTAATTGTGTGTAATTTGAGTCTTAAAAATTAAGTACAATTTTTGATTTTATAAAAAATTAAACCGTCACTTATTTTTGCACGTCAAAGAGCTGTGACACCGGGAGTTGCAAAGAACATTGTCTTTTTTGACGTTCTACCAATCAGCGCGCAAGATGCATTCCGTTCTACGCCAGTTGACAATTTGACCGCTCTACATCGCTCTCGATCTTACAAAAAGACTGACCAATCAGGGAGAGCTTTCGGACAGTTGACAATTTGACAATTTCTCATCGATAGATTATAATATAGCGAAAAATAATGCGTTAAATTGCAATCAGGTGTTACGGTTTACAATAATTCGACAGTTTACAATCTCTCGAGATAGATTGTAATCTAACGATGTTTGTAATCTTACGGTGACATATACATTGGAATTAATTGTCTCTGTACTAATTTGAATTGGTCATTGATGATTTGAAATGCTTTTGTTACAATTAGTCTTTGTTCATTAATAGCTATGACGGTGTTAATAACTGTATAATATTGTGAAAGATATGGTATAATTTTAAAATATTATATGCATCGCATTTTACTCTTTTGAATAATATTAATTGAATTTAAATATGTATTTCTTCTACGCCTACTTTTCCCAACTATGTTGGGGTCGGCTTCCAGTCTTACTAGAAGCAGCTGAGTACCAGTGTTTTACATGGAGCTACTTAATTTAAATGTTGTAAAACTTTAAATAAAGATAATGTTCATTAAAGGTTCTTCACACCTCCTCGGGTTTCCAAAGAAGTTGGTGAGCCTGTAATGGGAATCGAAGGTAGAAGTCCTGCGTGTCCCCATAAAGGACCATGCATACATTATATTTTAAAGGTATTTACTGAATACACTCAAGTCAAACTTCGGTCTGCCTTATTATAACATTATTTATTTGGTGTTGTCAAAAATACAATATATATATACAATATATATGTTACAGCCATAGTGATTAAATCAATATTATACATAATTACTGGTCATTGTATATAATACCCAAATTGGCTTGACAATTTGATAAATTAATCACTTTATCTAGATATCAATTATAATAGCTGGTCAAAGTTAGCCAAAGTAAAAAATATGGTAGAACCAACTTACTACTGACTGATTCTTAAAAACGGTTTAAGTTATTGTCGACTTTTTTATAATAAATCATCAAATGATTCCTCCCGCTGGTTAGCAGCGTGAAGGAGTGTCGGACTATTAGTGACTTAAACCCAATGAGGTTTGCTGAATCTCTTCGTGGAGCACGTGGAACAACGCGCGCTGCCGAGACGGGCCCGTGTCTTCTAAGAGACAGAAGGACGATGAGCCACCCGAAACTCACCGCACACAGACCCACGCCTACGATGGCCGGGAGAGGTGTCTTTCACGTCTATGGCAGCAGCTGGGATGAGAGGAGTTAACTTCTCTAGCGTCTGCATGAGACGATGGTATCCCATTACCTCTCACCCCGGACTGTGGCTTGAACCAGGGCCGGGCACGAGAGATCGCCGCTGCCTATTGCCTCCGTTTAGTCGTATAATGCCTAATTCGCAAAATGGCACCCAATTCTTAGAAGGGCCAATTCGTGAATGGACTAGTTCTCAAAAGGACTAATTCGCGAAATGGCTAATTCTCAAAAAAACAAAGTAGTAAAATGCCTAATTCGTAAGTGGACTCATTCGTAAAAGGACTAATTCGTAAAATGGCTAATTCTTCAAATGGCCAACTTTTACCAACTCCTGCCATGAGTTAAATTACATGCATACATACAGTTTAAACATTTATGCTGAGATTTCCTCAATATTTTCTTCAACTGTTTATCCACAGTAACCGACCCCATACACTCGTTTTTATTGACACATCGCCAAAACGAAATTATTCTTAGTAATTATAATGCGTTCTTCCATTTTTCTCATGAAATAACCTTACCTATTATTATTTTAAAAATAGTTTCATTCATCGTGGTGATAACAATAATTTATGCAACTAAAGCATAAAACGGAACGCCGAGTAATATTTTTTATAAGTGCGGGTAGTTGTGAGTGGATAATAATCTATTTGTTAAATTCACCGTCATTTATATCTTCGTTCATAAATTTCTGTTTATAGAAGAAGTAGGTTATTTTATGAGAAAAATGGAAGAACACATTATAATTACTAAGAATCAAAGAGGTAATGATACTTTATTGTACGATGGGCATAGATTGAACAAAACTAAGCGATTAAACAAAAACGGAAGTTCGTTCTGGCGATGTGTCAACAAAAACGAGTGTAGTGGCTCGGTTACGGTGGACAAACAGTTGAAGAATATATTGAGGAAATCTCAGCATAAATGTTTACCTCATCTGGAAAAAAACGATATACTGCTAAAGATGAACAAATTGAAAAAACAAGTGTGCAAGAATTTGAAGCCTATAAAGGGGCTATTTGAAAAAGCATTTGACACAATGAATATGTCTAGCAAATCATTACCAACTTTTCATGAAAAAAAGGACACTTTATATAAAGCAAGGAAAACATTTTTAAATGTCGAGAAACTGACTTTTCATACACTCAAAGATGTGTCTGTACCTGAAAGCCTTGCTCATAATTTTTATCAGCACAAGATGGAGAAGATGATAAAATGCTGGTTTTCACTTCAAAATTATCTCGAAAAATTATAAAAGGATCGAGTAACCATTATTGGTACGGTGATGGAACATTCAAGAGTGTTCCAAAACCTTTTTACCAACTTTATACATTACACATAGATCTGAATTCTGATGTAAATGTTATGGACCAAGTGATAAATTGAGCAGTATACATAATGCCCGGTCATTATGAAAAATGCCCAATATGAGAGCGCAATTTGATAATAATTATTCAAATAATCAAATTGACCGGGCACTATACATATTGCCCGTGACCTTTTGGGCAAAGTAATACAAGCAAAGTAATAACATATTTATATATTTAATTTTTTATTGTTATTGCCATTTAATTTAAAATAAACTAAATATTAAACCACTTAAATAATCAGCCTCATGATTTGGATTAATTATGAAGGACTTCTGCCTTAAAAATCCACTAGTTTTTGCATTTAAAAGTTAAGGAAAGTCATATTTAAAGGGTGCTTATTAAACAGGCTCCTTTTTAATATAATTATTCGCCCCGAATAATGTATGTTGCCTTCTAAATTACTAAGTCAGCCACAATTAACGAGCATCTAAATAATACTATCTCAGCCACTCGTTATCTTCTAAGTAAACCGCTCTAAATACAACTCCGCGTGATTTGTAGCATGCGTTCTAACAGTAAACTTCTAAAATACTATTAAATGACATCATAAAATTTATTTATTTAGCTTCTAATTTTTTAACTCAGTACGTTTAAAATGTAAGCAAGCAACATGCAGCAAGCATGGCTTCTGTCACGGCTCCGGTGCTGCGGGGCTCCGGCGGTCCCATGCGAGCTTATCGTCGCAGATGGTTTTCACGCTCACCGCCGCAGCTTCGGCTTGCTGGCCGGCTCAGCCGGCCAGCCTCAGCCGCGTCGGCGAGCGTTAAAACTACCTGCGCCTCAGCTCGCAGGCCGCCTCGCCCCTCCACACTTACGCGGTTTTGAATTGCACTCTAGGGGTAGGACAGACAAGACTACGTGGAGTCGGTTTTGCAGCGATACGTTTTCGTCACATCATCCTCCGAGCCTTTTTCCCAAACTATGTTGGGGTCGGCTTCCAGTCTAACCGGATGTAGCTGAGTACCAGTCCTTTACAAGGAGCGACTGCCCTATCTGACCTCCTCAACCCAGTTACCCGGGCAACTGTTACGTGGGATACGTTTTCGTCACTAACTTCAATTTTTTGCTTTATTATCAAATTGCCCAACTGTCATGTAGCAATATAATAATGCCCGTGCAATGTGATAAATAATGAAGTTAAGATAGTTATTAATCACTTGGCCCGATAAAGCTAGACATTATTCATAATGCTCGGGCATTATTAATAATGCCCGAATTAATCACATGGTCCATAACATAAATACAACATCACTAGTTCCTGTCGTGTATGCACTTCTACCTGATAAAAGTAAAATGACCTACACTAGGTTTTTTCACTTGATTAGAGACGTCCTGGGGGTGACGATAAAAACATTTAAGAGCGATTATGAAATTGCAGCTATGAATGCGGTCAAAGAAGTTTTTCCACTAGTTAAAGTCAGCGGTTGTTATTATCACTACCAAAAAGCTGTTTGGAAGAAGGCTAAAGAACTAAAAGTTAACGAAACAAGTGACCACAGAAATATTATTCGGAGAGCAGCTATTCTGCCACTTCTACCATCACGTTTCATCGCAGAAGGGTGGCAAATTATATCCGAAAAGATGGAAGCTACTCGTAATATGGACAATTTCCTTCAGTATTTTGAAAAGCAGTGGATCAGATTGGGGTCAACACTTCTTAGCTGTGCTGGACAACGTCATTGTACGACAAACGCACTGGAAGGATGGCACCATCGACTAAATGTTTTGATTCCAAAAGGTCCAACTTTATTTAATTTTATCCATAAACTAAAGAAAGAATCCAAACATTTTGACATACTCATGAAAAAGAATCTTTTTACAATACGACGAAAAAATCGTAGAAATAAAGATATACAATTTGACACACAGTATAATAAATTATTAGAAAAATTAAAAGCCAAAAAAATATCTGTTGAATATTTTTTTTTCAAAAGATAATTTATTACCAACTATTATTATAATGTTGTATTTTTTTTGTTTTTGACACATTGTAAGGTGCTTTGTAAATTTAACACTTTATCGCCATAATAATCATAATTTATTTATTGTATTTATTTATACTTTATGTACAAAATAGGTACATTGGCGGACTTAATGCCTCAAGGCATTCTCTACCAGTCAACGATCGGGTTAAAGGGAGAAAATAAATAGGTAGTACAAAAAAAAAGAGAAAGTCATGAAACGATAGGAATAAAAACATGATACAATACATAAATACTCAATACATAATGTATATATATTACAACATAAAAATAAAATATAAAATCAATAAGAGTGACGACGACTCAATTAGGTAAAGAGTTTAAATAATGATGGCGAACTTTACGCTTAAAGGAATACTTACTGGGTGCCTTTTTTATGTCAAGGGGAAGAGCGTTCCAGAGTTTAATTGCTGATACAGCAAAAGAATTAGCCATAAATCCGGTGCGGTGACATGGAATTTCGAGCAACAAATTTTCAGAGGAACGCAGGTTACGGCTATGAGAACTGCCCAATAACTTAAAATAATTTTGAAGATAATCAGGAGCACAGGGATCGTTAAGAATAGAGAAGAGCATACAGAGAGATCTAAGGGATCTTCTATAACGAATAGGCAGCCATTTAAGCTGAGAACGAAAAGAGGAAACGTGATCATATTTACGAAGGCCGAAAATAAAGCGTATGCAGTTATTGAGAAGACGATCCATTTTGTTGAGAAGTTCTTGAGATAGATCCGAGTAAAAAACATCAGCATAGTCAATGATGGGAAGCACAAGAGACTGTACCAAAGTAGTTTTAGTGCTGATAGGAAGGAAATGCTTGAACCTGTAGAGAGATCGCAGCGTTAGAGTAACCCTTTGACTTACCTGGTTAACCTGCTTGGACCAACTGAAGTTGCTGTCAATCAGCAACCCCAAATCCTTCACCTGTTGCGTTAAGCCTATTGTTGAACTATTGAAGACGATGGGTGTTAAAGAATTAGTGTCCAAACGGTTTAGGTAACCGGAGCTGCCTATAAGGATGGCCTGACATTTGCCGGTGCTAACAACTAATCCAAATTTGTCAGACCACTCTTCAGTAGTTCGCAGTCAGCCTTAACTAAAGATATGCAATTATTAAGATTGCCGACCTCAGTTTGTGCGTATAATTGCAGGTCATCGGCATACAAATGGTAAGAGCATTTTAAAGCTAGTGATGGCATCAATAAATAAAGAGAATAAAAGAGGAGAAAGAATACCGCCTTGCGGAGCACCAGCCACCAGATCACACCAATCGGATAAACCCTGATCAGTGCGAACCACCTGCTGGCGACCACGAACATATGAGGAGAACCAACCCAATGCTGGCGACGAGACCCCAAAACGAGACAGGAGAGCAAGGAGAATATCATGGTCAACCATATTGAAAGCGTTGGAGAAATCAATAAGAACTAATAAAGTAACCTTTGAACTCTCCATGCCCTCCCTAACGTCTTCGGTTATCTTAAGCAACGCAGTGGCTGTACTGTGACCAGACCGAAAACCAGATTGGAAATTAGAAAGGAGGTTGTTACTAAATATGTGTGATGACAATTGTTTATGAACAACTGCTTCAAGGATTTTGGATAGAAAGGGAAGTATGGAAATAGGCCTAAAGTGATTAAGTGAGCTGGGGTTATTAATTTTAGGAAGTGGGATAATAAATGCTTTACGCCAAGACGTGAGGAAATTTAATAAAATAAATTTTCGGGAAATTTAATTTTTCTAATAATTTATTATACTGTGTGTCAAATTGTATATCTTTATTTCTACGATTTTTTCGTCGTATTGTAAAAAGATTCTTTTTCATGAGTATGTCAAAATGTTTGGATTCTTTCTTTAGTTTATGGATAAAATTAAATAAAGTTGGACCTTTTGGAATCAAAACATTTAGTCGATGGTGCCATCCTTCCAGTGCGTTTGTCGTACAATGACGTTGTCCAGCACAGCTAAGAAGTGTTGACCCCAATCTGATCCACTGCTTTTCAAAATACTGAAGGAAATTGTCCATATTACGAGTAGCTTCCATCTTTTCGGATATAATTTGCCACCCTTCTGCGATGAAATGTGATGGTAGAAGTGGCAGAATAGCTGCTCTCCGAATAATATTTCTGTGGTCACTTGTTTCGTTAACTTTTAGTTCTTTAGCCTTCTTCCAAACAGCTTTTTGGTAGTGATAATAACAACCGCTGACTTTAGCTAGTGGAAAAACTTCTTTGACCGCATTCATAGCTGCAATTTCATAATCGCTCTTAAATGTTTTTATCGTCACCCCCAGGACGTCTCTAATCAAGTGAAAAAACCTAGTGTAGGTCATTTTACTTTTATCAGGTAGAAGTGCATACACGACAGGAACTAGTGATGTTGTATTTACATCAGAATTCAGATCTATGTGTAATGTATAAAGTTGGTAAAAAGGTTTTGGAACACTCTTGAATGTTCCATCACCGTACCAATAATGGTTACTCGATCCTTTTATAATTTTTCGAGATAATTTTGAAGTGAAAACCAGCATTTTATCATCTTCTCCATCTTGTGCTGATAAAAATTATGAGCAAGGCTTCAGGTACAGACACATCTTTGAGTGTATGAAAAGTCAGTTTCTCGACATTTAAAAATGTTTTCCTTGCTTTATATAAAGTGTCCTTTTTTTCATGAAAAGTTGGTAATGATTTGCTAGACATATTCATTGTGTCAAATGCTTTTTCAAATAGCCCCTTTATAGGCTTCAAATTCTTGCACACTTGTTTTTTCAATTTGTTCATCTTTAGCAGTATATCGTTTTTTTCCAGATGAGGTAAACATTTATGCTGAGATTTCCTCAATATATTCTTCAACTGTTTGTCATATAACTGAAAAACATAATTATTATGGCGAAAAAGTTAAATCAACAAAGCACCTTTTTTTTTTTTTTTTCCGACATTAAAAATCATCAAATGACCCCTCCCGCTGTGGGTTAGCAGCGGTGAGGGAGTGTCAGACTCTTACTGACTAAAAACCGTCGTGTTCCGTCATAGGTCTTTTATGTACCAGGGCCGCGGTATCTCTTTCGAACAACCCGCAGCCCCGGCAGGCCTTGGCCCTGCTGGGATCAACAAAGCACCTTACAATATGTCATATAGGTAACTAAAAAAACATTTTTCGAAAGCATGTTTGCTCGCGGATGCGGTAAAAATAAAACCGTGTCTGAAATTACTTCCATGCCCGTATTCACTCAAAATTCTTTCTCTTTTTCCCCTGTATCTGGCGATGAGGTTCGTAAAATATTTGCTAACATCAAATCCAAAGCGGTTGGGTGTGACGGTGTCAGCAGAATCATGTTATCCTTCCTCATTGATGTTATCCTCCCTATCATTACTCATATTATAATTTTTTCCCTGGAGTCTTATATGGATATTATAAATAATAGCTAGATAATACATATAATATCCAGACTTATTACTTTGGCTGTAACATATACATGAAAAAGGAAAAAAAAAAAACAGTACAAAAATGCACAATTTTGGAGAGCTCTTTCTTTGAAAGTCGGATAAGGGTTTGTTTTAAATGAGCAAAAATTACAGTTCACTGAAGATTCCGACAAGTAAATTCAAGTGGCTTGTAATGACAAGATACTGGGCTAATCGGACCTCTAAATATTATTTTTCCAGGGCACAGCACAATTATTCGGCGTTGGATGTGCAATGACGATGCTGCGAACTATTTTACCCAAGATATTAACACCGGGCAAAGCTTTGAAATCGTTGAGGCTATCGCATATGAAGTTAGGAGTTTTCTTCGGCGGATATATTGGTATTTATAGGGTATGTATATTGAAATTTTAACGATAATTAACATTTAATATGGAAAGTATAAATAGGATTTATACAATAACAACACTTGTTAATGAGAATTCACAAATCAATAGATATTTACAACACAAAAAGAAAACTATCCTAGTAGAACAATAAAAAAACTAAAATATATACACTATATCTAAAAGGCGTACGATAATTTTTTTTTTTTTTTGAGACGAATGTCTCCGTGTACATAAAAGAGTAGAGTTTTTTTTATAATCTATATTTAGAACTTGACCTTGTAGCGTGTTTTGTTTATTCTGATACTTATGCGCTTTTTGCACTTCGAAAATTCATCATTATTCAATTTAGAAAAGTCCCTACACTTACTATTTGTTTGGCATTTCAAGTCAAGAATTTTGGAGTGGGGATGGTTACAAGTTAACTCAAGAATGGTTTCACCTAGCCAAACCAAATGTTTAGGCTTTGTTCGGACTATGTAGAAGTGAAGTTTGCACAAAATCGGTCGAGTGGTTCTTTATTTATCACATTTTTTGTAAATAAATGGTTGACTTTACCGAACCGCTAGTTATCTTCTATATATATAAAAGAAAGTCGTGTTAGTTACACCACTTATAACTCAAGAACGGCTGAACCGATTTAGCTGAAAATTGGCAGGGAGGTAGTTTAGAGGCAGGAGAAGGACATAGGATAGTTTTTGTCACCATCCGGCTGCGGAAAAAGTTTCCCCGGGACGGGAGTGATTAGACAAAAACCAACTTACGGAATGCCACAAAAGTAAAGTACTAGGACTGCATAATTTACCGGAGTATAAGTATACCAATAACGAAATTTCGATGCAACTGCTCACCATGTACCAGGGTAGCATAACTTATATGAGTATACCAATACCAAGTGTAGACGCTCTGCTCACCATGTACTCTGCTCACCAGGGCGGCAAAAAATACATCGGGACGTGGGTGAAACCGCGGGGAACGGCTAGTTACCTATAATTTCATTACATTCCAGCTAGTAGTATGTCTTCTGTGTCGTGCTCACGGACGAGACAGCGCAATGTACGCGTTACCGGCGGGCTTCCTCTCCGGACTGGCGTTTAGAGCAGCACCCTCCACACCCATCTCGTTGGCGCCTGTCACTTCATCGTTACAGGTAATTACAGTTTATTGATATCTTCCAGGTTAGGATCAAATACTGAAACGCCATACAACTTGAAGCCTTTTTTTTGATTGGTAGTCAACAAATCACTCCTCCCTTGTGGGTTAGCCGCGTGACGGTTTGTCAGACTCTTACTGATTAAAACCCATCAAGTTCCTTCGTATTTTCGTAGGCTTTTTATGTACCAGGCCACGGTAACTCTTTCGAACAATCCCGCAGCCTCGGCAGGCCTTGGCCCTGCTGGGCCCCGCTGGATGATCCGTAAAGCTTGACGTGTGCCTTTCAAAAAGTAGCCTATCTATATTTTATTTATTTGAAGGGATATAAGTAAGGACTAAGGAGTAAAATCACTTAACGAAATTCGTTTTCAATCTTCCAGATCCTAGGTTCCTGGGCGTACCAAAAAGGCATGCTCCCCGCGGACTGGCCGCTGGTGGAACTCCTGTACTGTGTGTGCCAAGGCCTGTTGTTCCATGCGCGAGTGATGCATGAAGACGTGTGTCCACGATACATCATTAATCTGATGCATACTGTTACTAGTTCCAAGTAAGTATACGATGATTAAAATAGTATTACAGTGAAGGCGATTTAAAAGTAAGATATTTTTCCAGGCGCAGGTCGTTTTCAACGCTTTTTAATGAACATAACATAACAAATGAATAAATTGACTTTTATTCATTTGTTAGTATAGGATAGTGTTGAATTATCGAACTTGTATTAGTATACAAACTCAATAAATCTGTCTTAAAAAAAAGCGTCCTCCTCAATAATACCACTAAATTACAGACCTAGTCATTTGTACCTATATCGTAATTAATAAATTATTATCGATAAATACATCGATATGCATTAATATGCAACCACTTCCTTATGTACTCTTTCGGATACAATGTTTTTAAAAATATCTGAAAAAATATTTTCTCTTTCAGGGCCGACGAAATCCAGTCAGGATTTATACAGAAAATACTGAAATTCATTTGAATTTAGATAATTGATTATTATATTATTATTTATGTAACATTTTGTGACAGGCATACTTTACGAAAGGCTAGAAATTACTGGAATTTATTATAAGGAATGATACTAATGATTATACAAACTCGAATATTTGAAAAATCTGTGCTTAATATTAAGTTGAATTAAAATTTATTAATCGAAGAGTAAGTCAATGCAATACTCGATTAACTAAAAAAGTTCAATGAATTGAGTAAGTCAAAATATTTCTTTGGCCCCAGTTTCTTCGAATGTGAAATACTTTCGTTACCTACATTTATAGGCGCAAGTCTGTGATTTATTTTAAACGGATGTTTCGCGGTACAGGGTTTATTTTAAAATGGGTAAAGGTTCATTAAAGGGTTGGTTTTTAAATATTAAAAAATAGCTGGACATAATGATACCATATCCTTTAATACTACAGACAAATTAATGATTAATCAATTACTTTACTGAATATAAAAATAGGTATGTAGCTGCATTTACAAACTGCGCTAGTATCAACTCGTATAAAGGTTAAAAGGGGTATAATGGTAATTAATTTTCCATATACAATAAGTGAGCACAGTATTTAAAGTAGAATGTTGATGGTAGAGGTCCATAATTTCAATATAAGAAAAGCAATGTATGCGCAATATTTGCGCAATGTACATTGAAACATCGGATTTACCGTCGAATATGTGTTAATATACTCGTTTTTTTTAAAAATAATTACTGGCGTGCTTGGAAAATACAATTTAATCTTAATGAGGCATGAAATGAAAAAAGTAATGAGTGTAATCGTTATCGAATATATCGATACTTTAAGGATATTAGACATTAAATACTCGGCGAATATTTACTTATTATGAATACAAATAATATTTTAAAATATGAAATTAGGTAGTTTGAAATACTAATCTAACCAGATTTTAATCTTTTTTTTTCATTCTCACACTTTATCCAAAGTTATGTAGGCTAATTTGCAAGAGTACGCTCTTGAGAGCTCTGAAATCAGAACAAACAACTTTTATACGGAGTCGCGTTCCGAAGCTAAATTGAACCTTAAAGTGAGTGCATTAAGACGTTTAGTCGCGTAACTAGAGTAGTGCTTACAATCAGTGCCTGGGTGATAATAATAGTAATCACTAGGAAATGTTACATTAACATCGAATATTAGTAAGTTTAAGGATATTTATTTACTTTTACACTTGTGAGAATTAT
This sequence comes from Helicoverpa zea, assembly GCF_022581195.2. NCBI lineage: Eukaryota > Metazoa > Arthropoda > Insecta > Lepidoptera > Noctuidae > Helicoverpa > Helicoverpa zea. Next base: position 2,584,733 of record NC_061462.1, read on the forward strand.
TTTAATTTTGATTTATTATGAATTCATCCACTACATTGTTCATGGTCAAAAGAAATAAGTCATCGACAATCGATGATTCATATTTCACATCCCTAAGGTGACACAATAATTTTCACAAGTGTAAAAGAAATTATAATTAGGCACAAATTATCATAGTTACCTATAGAATTCTTTTATTGTAATATCACTTAGATACAATTTATTATTTATTACATTAGATTTGTAGAAAGTTTATTCAATTATTATTTATAGATATTATGCTGTGGTCGTATTTTGACTGCGTACGATAATTTCGGTGCAGGTTGCATTTAATTCAAGAGTTCAAACATAAAATAATTTATGGTTTAAGGAAAAAAATATAAATCATACGTAAATATGTTAGTTTTTGTAAAACCTAAGCATAGTATTGCCTAAAATATAATCACCGATGTACGTGCCCCGATGGTGTGGTACCTTCGGTTTATGAGGTGGCACACGACTCTGTACTTTATGCAATGGAGATAGGTTCAATTTTCAAATGTTATCTTGTAAGCAGGGGTACAATATAATGCTTAGTTAGTAGGTACATTAATGAAATCACACTTTAAAATAGTCTTCCCGATTTTGTATTTGTGTGGTGGGTTGATTTTATTTATTCCTATTATGTGACTTACATGATGATATTAAATATTGTTTTTTTGATAAATGTATGTTTGATTTGCATCATAAACCTTGTATCTCTGAAAGAAATTTATTAAGAAAAGAGTAAACAAATGTCCTATTTTGAATAAAACAAAAGATACGTTTTACCTGTTTTTTATTTTCATGATAGTGTGCGTCAAACCATTTGATAACCTGAAAATATTACATAAATTTCTAAATCAGCACTACGCAAAACCAAATAAATAAACCAAAATATTTGCTTTCGAAATCTTCTCAAATCTTATTATTCCGGTTAGACTGGAAGCCGACCCCAACATAGTTAGGAAAAGGCTCAGAAGGTGAAGATGTAGACTGGTTCTGATTGAAGCAAAATCAACATTGAACTCTAAGACCCGTTTTTAAGGTTGTTTTTAGTCGAGCTCCGTGACTCGCGGTCCGCCCGGGCTGGGCGGGCGCGCGTTACTGGGCCCACTGCCTCCTGCCCCCGCACCGTGCAGCTTCATCATAGAAGGCTGGCATACTGCTTGGACAGCCTTCAAGCGCTGTTCCAACTCGTTGTTAGAAGCGTCGGCGTGACCCTCCAGCCATCGCAACTGGTTGTTGCACTCGGTACGGACTGCATTCTTCTCAGCATCTGTCAGCCTGTTACCGGCGTTGTCGACTGCCTGTGGAGAGGAAGGCGTTTCGTGTAAGTGATATGTTTCGTTATTTATGCTATTCTATTCTGGTCCGCATGATTAAATGGTTAAGGTTGATATGAAACCAGATCCCGCCCGCGGTTTCCCCTGATGATGATGATATGGTATGAAATTCTGATGTATATTATTGTCAAGTTTCAACAAAATGCTGCTGCACGAGCAGCGTGATTGCGAAACAAAACAGCAAAAGCCACAAACGAAATTTCAAATGCACTACAATGTTGTACTAGGTGACTTTTAGGAAGCTTATCAATAAAACGGATAGAAGATTGGTAAAATACCCACCGTCTTACAGCCAAAACAGTAACCTTCCAGCTGGTTCCTCAGTTCCACCCTTTTCTTCGCAGCATCGTCTTCTGCTTTGAACTTTTCAGCATCGCTCAGCATCTTGTCAATGTCTCTCTTGCTGAGGCGACCTTTATCGTTAGATATTGTGATGTTTTCTGATCTCCCCGTACTTTTGTCTTCAGCACTCACATTTAGAATTCCATTGGCGTCTATGTCGAACGTGACCTGCAAAATACAATTATGGAGGGTTCTTTAGTTTACTATCGAGATCTAGAAAACATGCCTTGGATGTTATATTGTAAACTGTATGCTCTACAATCACATATGTACTAACCTCGATTTGTGGCACTCCCCGTGGAGCAGGTGGTATGCCAGACAAATTGAAAGTGCCCAACAAATTATTATCCCTTGTCATTGCTCTTTCACCTTCGTAGATCTGAATGGTGACAGCAGGTTGGTTATCTGCATAAGTTGTGAAAATTTGCTTCTGTGCAGTTGGAATGCGAGCGTTTCTCTCTACCAAACGAGTCATTATTCCCCCAGCTGTTTCAATACCAAGCGACAAGGGAGTCACGTCGACTAGTAACACATCTTGAATGCGAGCGTCCTTTGAACCGCTGAGGATAGCAGCCTGTACTGCAGCACCGTAGGCTACGGCTTCATCAGGATTAATGGACAAATTAAGATTCTTGCCGCCAAAGAATTCCTGCGAAGCATTTATTCAAACCAGTAAAAACATACATGGGTTAATTAACAGTGTGATGTAATATTAGCTACCTGTAATAACCTTTGAATCTTCGGAATTCTAGTGGAGCCACCAACCATAACAACATCGTGGATTTCTCTTGTGTTTAGATTAGCATCTTTCAAAGCTCTTTCGACTGGAATTAACGTTTGCCGAAACAGATCCGAACACATTTCCTCAAAACGTGCTCTGGTGATCTTGGAGTAGAAGTCAACACCCTCAAACAAAGCGTCTATTTCTATACTGGCCTCGGAGCTTGATGACAGCGTTCTTTTGGCCCTTTCACAAGCAGTTCGTAGTCTTCTCAGTGATTTAGGATTGTTTCTGAGATTTTTCTTAAACTTCCGTTCGAACTCTTGACTAAAGTGATCCACCATTCTACTATCAAAATCTTCTCCACCTAAATGGGTATCGCCTGCAGTAGATTTAACTTCAAACAGGGACCCTTCAGCAATTTGTAGAATAGAAACATCAAAGGTTCCTCCACCGAGATCGAAAATGAGTACGTTTTTTTCTCCAGTCAGATTCTTATCTAAACCATAAGCGAGAGCAGCTGCCGTAGGTTCGTTTATGATTCTTAGGACGTTAAGACCGGCAATAACTCCAGCGTCTTTAGTGGCCTGACGTTGCGAGTCGTTAAAATAAGCAGGTACAGTGATAACAGCGTCTTTTACTGTTCCGCCGAGGTACGTCTCAGCCACTTCCTTCATTTTACTGAGTACCATCGAAGAGATTTCCTCTGGCGAAAACTTTTTCTTTTCCTTCTTGTACTCGACGAGAATTTTGGGCTTTCCACTGTCGGAGATAACTTGAAAAGGCCAATGTTTGATATCTTCTTGCACTTTAGGGTCATCAAACTTTCGTCCAATGAGGCGTTTTGCATCAAAAACTGTATTTCTTGGGTTGACAGCTACCTAAAATTGAAGACAGTAAACGATTACACAAATATATATCAGTTTTCAGCGTTAAATAGGAAAATGTAGACTGCTACGTTTATAGTGAGTACTCTACATTTTTATGTATTTTTTATATACCTGATTTTTAGCAGCATCGCCAATCAGCCTTTCGGTTTCAGTAAACGCGACATAGGAGGGCGTTGTTCTGTTGCCCTGGTCGTTCGCGATAATTTCCACTTTACCATGCTGAAACACGCCCACGACGGAATACGTGGTCCCAAGGTCTATGCCCACAGCAGGCACCATCATAAGGTACTGAGGAGATTAACGAAATGTGAAAGATCATGCTTGGGGAATTATAAAAATTTTGCGGCAAGGTTTGGCTTCTAAGGATTGTTCAACCTCATCTGCAGGTTGTACAAACAAAGCTTGAAAAGTCTCAACCTGAGATTTTTAGCACCTTTCAGCCTATTTCACTTTTACCACATCATGCCGGACCGCCGAACCTGAGGTCCCGGGTTCGATTCCCGGTTCGGTCGACATTTGTGTGATGAGCATGCTTGTTGGCCGTGGTCTGGGTGTTATGATATGTATTTATAAATATGTATATATGTAGCTATATGTAGTTTATCAGTTGTGTTAGCACCCATAACACAAGTTAATAAATAACTTACCATGGGGCTAACCGACCGTGTGTGAAAAAGGTGTCCCGACATTATTTATTTATTATTTATTTATTTACCATACTTATCGGCTTATATTTACATTAATGGCTAGGCCGATTCCGATCATATCTTTTTTTGTTCAATTTATTGTGATCTGCTGAAGGTTTGTGTGATAAAAAATAAAAAAGTTCCCCATAATAATACGAAAGAAAACTCATGTATCTTATGCTGTCCTGGTACTTGACGAGGAGTTGCTTTAACAAGCAGTGGTTGGTAGGTATACCTACTCATATTATTTAAGTTATCCATGTACAGAAAGTACGTCTATCGCATATAGTGACAGAATTTACAAGAAAATAAATAATACTTGAAACAATCCTACCTGCAAACCGTTCACTGAATATCCCACCAGCCACAGAACGATCCGGTCTACATGACCTTACCCATGAAACTGCACACGAATTACAATAGTTTCATGACCCCGCATTATGCTAAGAGGCGGGGCCCGTCATGACAGAATGTCACAATGCAATACTGGTTCATCACGACAGAAAGGACGAAAAAGAATACATTCATGTACCAAAGTAGAAAATTTCGCAGAAGGTAAATTTTCAGAGGATAAATATGGATATTTCAGACGATATTATAGACGTTGAGGGTACATGTAGCTGGAGCAAGGTAATATCAGGCCTCTGTCACTCGACGTACTTGCGCGCGATAAATGCCTACCGCTCGCTGGGTTACCGGTAACCCCACGCGGCTCAGGGATTTCAATAGTCACACGCGCCGCGCGCGTTCCAATATTAATTATTTTTATTTCGAGGCCTGTTGTGCTGTTGGTTATTATTAGGTTTTTTAAGCTACCTAACAAACTGATGGATTATTTTGAGTTGTGTTGGTTAATATGACTATTGTAAGATTTAGAAACATTTTATATTTATGAACTTATCTAGTAATTCTATTTTTTTTACATAAATTAGTACTTATCTACTTTATGATTTTAACAACAGAGATCATTAGGTACTTATTTTACTTTAGGTACCTACTTAGTTAAGTTTAAACCGCCTTTGATTTTGACGAAAGCTTTACTTAAGTACTTACCTATGCTTACGTATCAGGTAATATTTAGTAATATGTACCCATACTCCATTTTAGTAGGCAATACAATAGTTACCTAACTAAAGAAAAATATTTTTGATATTACTTTTTATTTAAAAACTCAGTTTAAAAAATGCTATCTTAAAATAAGCGTAACTTTGTTTTTCTACTTAAATATTAATTTCATTGTAAGAAGCAACCCTAAGCACGGCCACGGCACGGTTGCGGTCACTGAACTGTGCGCTATCGCATTGGAATAACAATCAAGCGCTCGAGCTTTTAAAGTTCATTTTATAACGCAGCTAGGAATTTGTAGGTAGTTGGGGAACTTGTAGGTGCTTATAACAGTAGGTATGGACTTTTTTGTATGGAGTGATTTATCTGTTACGTAGTAACTATTATATAATCTGTGGTAATATGCACAAGTGAAAAGAGCACGCGGGTGGGTATATAGCTTTGGAACATGCGCGAGTCGCTGGATCCTTACTTCTTTAAAATGCATGTAACCTGCGCATGTGCCTCCACATGCGCAAGCTACTTGCACCATGTAGATGCACCTTTATGACTACCCTGTTGATTTAGGGATATTAAAAATGCTATTAAATTAGAATTTTCAAAGCCAATACCTACATGTGAGACATAAAAGATTGAATCTTGTGAGACGGTGGTTCTTCTGAAAACTTATAGATGTGGCCATTGATTCGGGACATTACTTATTTGGTTTATGTTGAGCATTTCGTAAGTTGCATGTCCACAGCAATTTTATACCAGAAACGAAGTTTTACTATGAGCTTATTTAGGTAGGTATGTTAAAGCATCGAAAGTCCCATTTACCATGTTGTAAACTGTTTGAATTTGTTTTCTGCATTCAACAAACACCTATCAAAATGATCTCGTAGCGGAACACAGAACCAATAAAACGGCCGAATTGTAAACGTCATTAGGGCGAAACCAGCAATAAACCTCAGCGAAGCAGTCGTTAATTTAACATCCAATGTTTCGCCCAATCAAACCAGTCAGTGAGAACTGAGGCCAGATAGTGAACATAAAACCTTTTATGAACGTAGAGCATTTAAGTAAATGGAGACGTTATTGCTGTGGCTTCCCCTCTGCCAAAGATAGGAATGAGACCGCTCTTGTCCGTCATGTCTGTTTATGATTGTTTGTAGATTTTGTTCTACGCGTAGGTAACGATGTGATTATCATTACATGAGTGAACTACCACTGTTTGTTTGTAGAGGTAAATCCGTGTGGAAATTGACAGACTTTTTCGCATAAGCATATTTGTGGTCATGTCAGCTCCAGTTTTTTAAACGCTCTTAGTTACCGAACCATTATCCCATAAAGCCACGGAACGTTTACTTCGGTTGACAATTTAAATTCAATTTATGTTCGAGTTGGTTGGTGCGGTTGAATGGAATCGAATGAGTGAAAACTTTACCAATATAGGTAGAGAGAACACAAATAGGGCTCATGTTAATGAGTTTGCCGATAAGTGTGATATCGATTTCAATATACAGAGAATTTCCCTTTCAATAACCCATTGAGATAGATATACTTATTGCTACATGCTAAGCCTTTAGAAGGCACGAGTGAATACGATTAGTACAAGTAAATATCAAGCTCCTATTTGTGTCAATAGAATAGCCAAAAGTATCAAACTAAACGGGAATTCATCATAAACGGGGAAGAATACTGAATTCTTTACTCGTTTCCGATATCCTAATTGAATATCAAAAATAGACTTTCAATATATGCAAATAAGCACGATAATTACAAATAAGCGGCCACCACCCGTTGTGCGAACAGGTCACAGACCGGTACGGTTAAAGACAATTAAATTATAATAATAGGTACCCTTTACTAAAGATGCCTACAGTTTCATCAATTCCCTAAAAGCTTGACATACTTACCTCGAGACAAATAACTGCATTCGTCGTTAAAGAGATCATACCTTACCTTATCTATTGTATATCATAGTTCAACACATTAGTTACTGATTCATAAATAACGGAGTATGAACACTAGATCTTTTTCCAAGAACGGAGTGGCACATTTTTTGGAATTGGTTATAACGTACATTTCTTATTGTTTTTTTTGCGTAATAAAATAATAAATTTACATTGTCCCGAATTAAGTTTGACGTGAAATTTTGGTGTGACGTTATATTTTAGTTTTTTAACAGTTATTTGCCAATTTTATACTTCCATAGAGTGCGATTTCTTAAGAAGGTCCTACCAAATACTCCATAATGGTCAACAGTTTATTTGGTGCAGACTCATACAAACTGTATCAATAATATTTTGTTGTAAACGAAAATAAAACACACATTATTTAACTTTTTCATTTCAGTAAGATTTTTAATGAAGTTGACATTAAGCAAAACTTTTTCAGAAACAGTTTTGAAAGCATTCGAAGTAGTATTTCTTCAGATGAAAGTGCTCTCAACGCTTTTTCTTCTTCTTCACAAAGTCTGGAGGATGGAAACCTCTAGCCGCCAGTAATTCTTGCACATTATGGCACGCGTAGTACACATTATTCATCGCAGCTTCAGTGAGCATATCCACATTACATTTACCTTTATTCTTTCCTTTCTTCTTAGATTTCTTCTCCTCTTTTTTACTATCTGCATCATCTTCTTCCTCTTTTTTCTTAGGTTTACCAGCCATTTTTTCAGTATTATTGCTTCAGTTTCCAGTTTCAGTAGTCTTGGTAACGGTTTGAGGATGGTATTGATTAAACAAACTTTCGCGTTCGCGCTGATTTCAGGAAGGCGGAACGAACTTCGGTCTAAACATATAGCCGGTTAAGCGGGAGATGTATCGTAGAAAGTTGGGTGTTATTTTGATTGCTCTTATGGCCAAATACCTACGTAAGATATACATATATGAAGCTACTTCGTATTTTCATCGGTACTTGCTGGAAGAGTATGTACGTAGTGTATGTATAAATTATTATGCATGTATAAATATTTGCATGCCAAGTTAGGCAGAATGTAGCTAGAACTTTTAACCATTGTAAAAACTGGTACCACCTATGTTTTAAGCAAATAAATGTTTCTTTCTTCTTTCTTCTATGTTAGTAGCATGGCAATGGTCAGTTTTACTGTAAATAATTTAAAGTGGTGCCAGTAGATACGGATAAGGAAGTAGGTACCATTATAAATGCATTCCTATTTTATCCATGTGTTGTCATCTAATGTAAAACTTCGCTCGGAGCTTAAAACTCAATCTGCAGATAAAGAATTCTTTGTACCTATTCCAATTTTTAGAATGAATGGGAAATCACCACTAAGTGCTAAATGGAAAACCTCTTTCCTTTTTACATATGATAAATACTCTTTCCTTTATGAATAGATATGTAACGATATTGGGAACCATGTAAAGAAAATACTCAGGTATGCTCAAAAATTTCAATTATATTTGCAAAAGACATAAAAAATTCAACATTATCAGTTCTGCCCTATTTTCTAATAGAGGGGTCCTCATATCCTTTCGTCCCACTTTGACAATGGTTATGGAACTCCTGGCTAGCTTCCAGCCAGTCTGCACCTCTGCAGATCATAGCGTTAATATATTGTGTCGTCCTCGCAGCTAACGAGCTCAGCTTTTGTGTAACGATGCGGAAACTCCGGGATGGGTTTCACTTAGTTTTTATTTTGGTTTTTACTGGTGTTATTTGTATCCAGTGTTACGTTTATTGTTGAATGGAAATGTTTTTTAGTTGGTCGTCGTATTTATTACTTTTTAGTGCGCATGCAATAACCGTCGTAGTATTTTGTAAATTGATTCGAGATTTTTAGTAATGGTTTAGTGGTAAAAATTAGTAGTGGTTTTTGGAAGTCGTGGTGGCCTAGTGGGTAAAGGACCAACCTCTCAAGTATGAGGGCGCGGGTTCGATCCCAGGTCAGGCAAGTACCAATGCAACTTTTCTAAGTTTGTATGTACTTTCTAAGTATATCTTAGACACTAAGGACTGTGTTTCGGATGGCACGTTTAACTGTAGGTCCCGGCTGTCATTGAACATTCTTGGCAGTCGTTACGGGTAGTCAGAAGCCAGTAAGTCTGACACCAGTCTAACCAAGGGGTATCGGGTTGTCCGGGTAACTGGGTTGAGGAGGTCAGATAGGCAGTCGCTTCTTGTAAAGCACTGGTACTCAGCTGAATCCGGTTAGACTGGAAGCCGACCCCAACATGATTGGGAAAAGGCTCGGAGGATGGATTCGAGATTTTTAGTAATCGTCATCATCATCAGCCTTTTTATTGTCCCATTAAAGGGCACAGGCCTCGTTCTATACAGAAGAATGACTGTTAATCAACGTTGCTTAACTTGTTGGCTTTGCTACATTCTTGGTATATTTTATTTTCAAGATTAAATAAAGAAGTAATAAAAATACAAAAATAAGAACCATTCGTATAATCAATCAATTGAAAATAAATACAAAATATTTACAATATAACAACTTACAGAGAAATTACGAGAACGTCCCAGTGTATAAAATCACAATCATTGTAATAAATGCACAGTTAAACAAAACAAGAGCTCTCTTAATGAGAAAATAACAATTAAATATTTATTTCTATTTGATATTGTAAAGGGGTTCTTTCAATACATGTTCCACTTCAGCTTTGTGTAGCGAGGAGGCTCCAACTGCTGGGGTTGGTGCTTCAGCTCGCCCGGCGTAAATCAACTGAAATATAATATTCAAAATACAAATTTTCGTCGGTTTTAGAGGTGGAATAAAAGGAATGTATCGAAGACCATCGCTAATGAAAATGTATTTTTGGCAACTACTTTAAAGGCGACATGTACCAATTTGGCCTACTCCATAAAAATCTTAGGATGTAGTTATTTTTATTGATAGGTATTTTTTGACGATCTGATAGAAGAAAACTAGTACATATTCAACATTATCCTTTAGTTCATCTAGATAGCAATTATGTTTGAACAAATTCGCAGAGGATCCAATCGATCTTGCTAATTCCATTGTTTTCTCATCGACAGTATGTTATCCAAAAGCTATATCTATTCCAATAGCTTTGCACAGCCACGTTCATAATTAACTACCATCCACATTATTTCGAGGCTTAATTACAAAGATAATTAAATCGTGATCGGAATTTTCGTTCGCGTTAAATTTTCAACTAGGCTCTGTATCTTGTAAATGTGACAGGGGTACGCCGTTTATCATATTACTAGCTTTTTGTCGCGTTGTTGTTATGTTATGTTCTGGAAGACCTACTTCATCCACAAATACCAAAGCCTTCAGGATACCACATGTACCAACAGTAGTCTTCAATTGTCTTCAGAATATTTAGCAAGGAGATATCCCATATCTCCTTGCTAAATATTATCTTATAAGATTAACCCGATTTACCACAGACATGTAGATAAGAAAACAAACAAATTCACAAACAAATATATAACATTAGTTAGGATTATGAAATAAGATTCAACAGATAGATAATCCAATAGACGAATGTCTACGTTCGTAAAATCTGACGAGGTCACCGACGAAATTATGTTATTTGCTCATAAAAATCCGATATATGGTGATCAGGAATCGATTTGGTAATTTTTGGCAGCAACTCTGATTAGATTGCGATTTTATACGATCGATTTTGGGATGATAGAGGTAGTGACAGTACGAAGATTCGTTTGCCATTTAATTACAAAGATCTCAATAAAATAACGTACTATATAAATATGTTTTGCTCAAACGTAACTTCACTGAAACAAAAAATATATATCGAAGCCTCAATATTCTAACATGATAACAAGATTCCCTAAAGGATAGATTTCAAATTCATATTACCTTTCTGCCCAAGAGATTTTCAAATCGTGGCTTAACGAAGCTCCAAGCTCCCATGTTCCGATGCTCTTCTTGACTCCATATGAATTCTGGGAAAGTTATAAACTTGTTACGGTCAAGTGAGCAAAATTCATTACAACCTCAGAGAATATTAATATTCATATTGGTATTATAAACTTGGGAGTAAATATTGAAGTTTGGAAAGCAGCAACAGTATCTTACCTTGTACTCGTGTTATTAGTTTGAAAAACATTTTTAGGCTAATCCAAGTAATGATGGATGGATACAACGTGAGTTGGTTCTGAGAAGACAGGTTAGTGATCGACGTGTCTAAAAGTTGTAGCTATAGGTTCAAAAACCTTGCATGACGAAGAAGTATGTTCTTCGTTGTTGTTCGTTAACAAATTAATATTTTAAGGTTAAATTAGGGGTATTCTTGGGAAGGGATAGAGAAAGATACTTGACAAAATATCTACAAGACTCAGATTAAAGCTGCTAGCGCAAGATCTCTCAATCTGATAAGGAACTGTAACACTCCTAAGTCTGATTTCCACAACACACAGAACTGACATGAAATGAACGTGACACCACATAACACCTAGTCGCTTTGTGTGCGTTTGCGTTGCATTCGAATATAACGCATTCAGCTGTCCGCATGAAATAGCAGTGGGGAGCAATATGTCGGTCGTTAGAAACCAAAGCCTATGTGACTGGCAACTCGTATAACCTGTACAGTTTCGGGATTAATTACTGCACGGAACTGTGCTGAGAGAGATTCTGGCTTCGTGGTATGATGAATGTTATGGTTCGCAAATGGTGTGGTACTTCGAAACCAAAGTTATATGATCAATATGCTTCTTTATGAGATTATGCTTTGTTTAGAAGAGAGCGGCTTCGTTTAGAACAAAGTTCTGTAATAAATAGAACTCTAAAGATTATGGCTGCTGGGTTTCTAATTCTGATTGAATTTTGTAATGTGATGATATCGTCTGAAGTTTGTGTATTGGCAGATTTTTTACCAAGGGCATTGATTTCATTGCTTTGTAATGTTAAAATTAAGCATAGTTTTAACAACTTACTCCTAGCATTTTTGAATCTCGCTAATTCAATCTGCAAGTCATGCAGAGGGAAAGGCGCCAGAGCCTCGACCCTCACGATGGCTACATCATCGATCTTAGCTCGAACCCTCTCCTTGTTCAGCTCGTAGTAATGCTTGCCGCTGACCAGGATCACTCGGTTTACCTTCAGAGGATCCGCTTGGGTGTCACCTGGAAGAAAATTGCTGGTGATTTATTTTTGCTTCTAAATGTTTTTGGAGCAGAAAATGTTATGTTCAGAATTGAAGAAAATATGTCCCAACTAGCCTTATCCTTTTTTTTCAGTATAAAGTAATCATTGAAATATATTGGAGAGAGCTTTTGATATTTTCAATGATTGTAGACTTAATGGGAAAGTAGTTGTCGCGACATATTTTCGTTTATGTAACGCCACAAAGAGTATCTCGGGATGTTCGGATCCAGAATCCTTTTATTCGCAACTTTTATAAATCAACATGTTTATGTTTATTCAGCTGCTGTTTGTATGCTAACGTTTAACTGTACGGTTATTTACTGAACATACGAGACATTTCCTTGTTTGTGGAAAAAACGGAAAAGGGTTGCGTTTTCCTTCTTTTCCATCGCCAAATTGTTTCTTTTGTGTGCTCTGTTCCGCGTCATTATAGACATTGATCGGGAATGACTATATGTATTGTTTCCCTTAGTAGGTATATACTCTCTATTTATTTTATTTCTATTCTGAGTATTTTTCTCAAGTAGATATGCTAGCGCAACATTCTTATATTCATTGTTGACGCTGCTCGTGATGTTTTAGTTTTTAATTTAAATGTAAATTTCTAAAAAATGTAAGTCAATAGACTAAATAAAAAGTTATGTATTGCCCTCATGAGATTTTTTTTTCATATTTACTGTTTGCCGCGGATTCATGCTTTTAGACAGTGGTTCTTAACCTTTTTGACATGAGGGACCACTTTAACTAAAGTTTGTCTTGCCGGGGACCACCTCATCGGTTTACCTAAATTGAGAGTTCTTTGATAAAGAATACAAGTATACTTTATAACTAGCACTCATTTCTTTATTATTTAGCAAAAAACTAAAATTTACAGATTTAATTTAATGAGATTTTTGTGACTGCATTTTTGTAGTCTGTTGTGTACTGCTAATTTCTGTAGTCTGGTTCAGTACTACTTAAAGCTAAACGCATGTCGGCAGTTGTAGGTAAGCAAATGCAAAGAAAGATAAACATATGCCTATTTAGTTTCCAAAAATGCGCGAGCGAAGCGAGCGCGAAATTTTTATCGGACTTAAACCAAATATTACGTAAAATTTAGCCCAAACGTACTTTTTGTTTGTTGACAAATGCAAAAGTAAGGGCATATAGTTTTCGAATACGCGAGCGAAGCGAGCGCGAAATTTTAATTATTTTTTAAGACTCAAAACCAAAATTACGTAAAATTTTGCGAAAACCCGCGCGCGCATAAATAAGTCGATAAAAATAAAGTTAGATAACGTATAGCAACGTCGCGAAGCAAAGCTTCGCGGACCACTTGGAATGCCTCCAGGGACCACCAGTGGTCCGCGGACCACCGGTTAAGAACCACTGCTTTGAGAGAACCATTTCCCACAACCTGGACAAAAATTGCTTATGTCTATTCTCAGAGTCGGCTCTGTAGATTTGACGCGAAAGCGCGACACACAGAATCACAGTCGCATTTATAATATTAGAAAGAGTAATAGGAATTCTGTGCTTAAATACGTACCAATAACGTTCTTGAAGTGTGTTCCGGGAGCGAAATCTGACATCGGTGATACAGCATCAGCCAATCGCAGGAGTACTTTCGGTGCTACTACTACTAATGGCTTCCTGTAGTTTCTGGCTACCTGTGGACAACGAAGATTATATTAATAAAAATAGACCTTTAATCAATAGTAAATGTGATCAGCCTGGGATGTAGGTAAAGTAGATAGTAATGTACCTTTAGATAGATAGATATATACTTTAAGAGGTACATCATTTCTAAAGTGATGTTATTACGTGACATAAGTGATTTGATCACAGAGGAAAATTAATAATGATGTACTGATACAATACCCTTGAACAAATACATAATAAGGATAAGGTGAGTACTAAATCCAAAGCCCTTTGTAGTATCGTATACATCACAAGAGAAACGCTAGGTCATTATAATTCACAACAAAGTTCCATCTCGTTATCTGTTCACGAACCATTTACCACATTATGCGTTGAACAATATATTGAGGATCGGTTACCTAACTAATGCTTCGGTAGGTACAATATAACACGCCTTATGTACAACAACAAAACATGGGTTTGTACTATTTTAGCCTGGAGAAATATTATTCAAATTACTATATTGTTAGAAAGGGGTTATCTCTGAAACTGATGATCTGACTCCGAAAACCCTTTTAGAGATAAAAAGTTTACATAAGTGCGAGTTTTCGGGACATCAAGTTCTTTTTCCTTGACAAAGGGAAAGCTAAATCTAGCACAAATATCTAAGTAAAAACGGTCAATTACCTAGCGACTTTAGCGGATGAAGTGAAGGAAGATTGAATAGGGGAAAGTTCTTGTGTTGTTGTTCGTACTTCTTGTCAGAGACACAACGCAAGTTTCTGCTACATCGACTTTGGTGGGTAAACTCGTGTTTAGGCAAACGGTTTATTTTGCAAGTCAGCGGGAATACAAATGTGTTGCTGGGTTACATTTGTTTGTGTATTGTACATATGTTTATGAATAGATAAGTTTCGTTAACAAGAAGAAAACATTTATATCTCAAATTCATTGGGAAAAGAGCAGGGAAAAGGAAAACATGCCTGTTAATTAAATTAAATTCCAGAAGCAAGTAAAGGTATGAGGGCTATGCCGGATTTCGTGTAGACCCCGCGAACTAACAGACTTGAAACTAGCGTTATCAGAAGCACCACTTTCGATAAATCATTTCTCTTTTTGGCAACATACTCTAAGTTTAGGTATAGGTAATTACTTAGAACTCAATATACTTCAGAATTGTTCACTAATTAGGTGTTTCAAAGTTTCAATGCAAACTTACCTGTCTTCTCAACAAATGGAAGTATTGCGCTGGAGTCGTAGGGTTGGCCACATGAAGGCACACATTCTCAGAGTCCGGTGCTGTCTCTTTGCTGTCCGTGAGCTGCAGGAACCTCTCCATCCTGCACGAGGAGTGCTCTGATGCGGCGCCGTCGTAGCCGTGAGGGAGGAGCATTACTAGGCCGTTGCTGCGGACCCATTTGGCTAGATGGAAAATAAAATGTGTTTGTGATTGCCGTAGTTAATTGTTATTGGTATTTCTTGACGTTTGGATTTACCTACCGCTTACCTACATAGCGAAGAAGAGAATTTGTGACCAGGGTGTCTTAAAATGATGGATTAGAAATAGAGCTGGTGTTAGCCGGACAGGTATGGCTTGTAGCTTTTGGCAAATGGACAAAAATGGCGAGACTAATTGCAAATTAGTAGAAAAGATTAACGAGACAGAAAGTTCCTAGGGTATAAAACCGCGCAGCCCAAACGTGACATTAATTCGAAGCACGTTTTTACCAAAACTAGGATTCCATCCAAGCCCAGTAAATTACTCGAGGCGTATTTGAGCAATAGGTGCCGCAACCAAATGTATGGCGTCGCATATAACCTATATAGCATTTTGCTGGCGATCTCGTATATCTAAGTTTTACGTAAATATTCAATCGGAATTTATCGTACTATTCGTTCCACATACACGGAATATTCTTGCAATCGCAATTGAGAAAACTGGAAAGGAAAGTTTAGAACTTGCAGAAAGCATCTTTGTAAATGAAAAGTGATTCAGAATTCTGAATCCATTAGCTAGATTGTTTTCGAAAGATTAATCGTTTGTATTCACGGCAGTGCATACTGTTTTATGATTTTTCAAGCATTTTAATCCGTCAAAGTTAAAACGACAGCTGGAGAAAATATTAAATCGATTGTCTAGACTCTAGACTTTCTTTTATGATGATCGAGTTATGATAATGACTTGAAACAGCGGTTATTGAACTGTAAGAATAAGAAAATTGATTTTTATCTTAATATGCCCTGGGAATTTTAGAGAAAAAGCGAAAGAAATAAGATTTTTGTAAGTTTTGAAGAGAGCTTTGCGAAGTGATTAATCTTAAGCTAAGAAGTTTTTAGTTTAATAAACATTTTCAGTAATGAAAAACTTCATTATTACCAATTTCTCGTAATGATGTGAAAATGGTGAAGATATACTTACCTACCTACATACTAATACTAGTGCGTAGATATACGACGCATCCAATTTTTTCTATAGTTCTCATAATTTTAAAGTTCTATCAATATTCTTTTGGTCTCAAAACCTACAAAACAATTAAATTCACACTCACATTCACCCGACGCAATAAAAGCGTCCACAATAATCTGAGCCCCGTTATAGAAATCGCCAAACTGCGCCTCCCATAGACACAGGTTATCCGGCGAGTCGTACGCCATCCCGTATTCAAAGCCCAGCACCGCCTCTTCAGACAAAATCGAATTGGCCACCTGAAACGGGAGTGCAATAGTTTGATAACGACATTGACGTGGAGACTTTTAGATGTTACGACCAATTTGTAAAGTTTTCTGTCCATTGAAGTCAAATGAGAGATCTTTGCTGCATGAGCATTAATGTGGGTTTCGTATGCACAAAAATCGTTTTGCCAAGGTTTCGTTAATAATTTGTCCAACCCTTGTTGTTCCATGTTTCAATTATACTAGTAGATATATATGTACAGTTAGTTATCGGCTCACGGATTTACCCAATCCGATATCTTTACCCAATTTCGTATCGGATTGGGTAAAGGTCCTTTTTCCTTCACAGTGAGCATGAATCCCTAAATGTGTAGAATGCATAGCTTGAAACCATGCATAGCACTAGATTCTGTGGATGAACGCTTGTGTAAATGCCGTAGCCAGCAGCCATGAAAATATATATTGGACTGTTTCCCAAAATGTCATAAAAGAAAGCAAAAGAAAAAAAAAAAACGTTCTGGAATGTCACAATTTCTTCAGTCTTCCAAAACAGTTTTGTTTTATCAAAGAAGGAGTAAGTCCAATTCCAGAAAAAATCTATGTCGATAATGCTTTTTACTCACTTCTAGGAATCCCTTCTGCTTCTCATGAATATGGTTGAGAGGTATATGAATGGCTTCTGTCTCTTGATCCACTAGCATCACGTGTCGATGAGAGAAGGTGCCTCGACCCACATCCTCGCCACTTAGGCGTACGTGACGACCCTCCATTAGCAGGGAACCTGTTGGTAGGACATAAGAAATTATTTTAGGGGTTTCATAATTCATTAATCTTTTCTTAAATTACCTATCTATAAAACAACGAAATTAGCTAACAAGTAACATAATTAATAAACCTAGCGCTTCAGGTAGACACAGTCATTAATTCTGTAACCGTGCCAATTAGACTGCAAGACCAAAAACAGTTTAAATTCATAAAAATAACTTACGAACATAGAACCTTCTCCTTTTTTGGAAGTGGGTACAAATATATTGTTTAAGATAATGGAATAATAAAATAATTTCATGTTTCAAATAACAAATTCGTCTTCCTCAAAGATTGATTTGAGACTTAATGCAGCATTTGGAACGGATTAGATTTGTTTAATTGAAAACCTACAAAGTTTCGATTAATCAACCGCAGTAGTAATCTCTTGTGGTCTGCGGTCTACATTGTAATTACTTTAGCGTTTCAGTGAGTTAGTCATGTCTTTATTCCTTTAAAACTTTGTAAGAAACTGTCTCTAGCCTGAGGTTTCTTTCTTATCTCAAGGGAACTACTTTACGAAGCACACAAATGGGTATTCTTAACCAATTAAACAATTGCTCAGAAAGTTTGTTTAGTGCCTTAATTTGCCCGAGAATGAAGGCATATGTTTTTCTGGAGCACATAGACCACCACTGACGTTCGTCCGGGCAGCATTTAATATTGAGTGACGTTTCAATATTCGATCCTTAGTTTAGAAGTCATGATTAAACTGTAATCTTACCAAAAGCCAACGCCTCGCCAGTCGCCCAATCGATATCTTTCCCTTCAGTTAGTTTTCCAAGCCTGTTTCTCACATGTGTCTTAGACAGATGCGGGTGAATATTCTGCGAACAATTTAGTAGCATATTATTTGCCTTGATTGATACACCCTCATTTCGAAGCAACTGTACCGAGCTGTCTTTGAACATGGGAAGTAATTTACTGTCTCGATTCTAATGGATATTGTGGATACAATATTGGGTTGAATTCTGTTCGTTAGTGAATTATGGAACGTTGTCTGCATGATAGATTTGGTTTGGTTGCTTCAAATTGCCGGCTCATATCTTGGTGGTTTCTGTGACTATTTCAAAGTTTCCAACTATTAAATGCCTTGATTATATGACTGTGTGGTGTTATCTGATTATTTGTGCCCTAAATATATTCGTCACTAATTTGTCACCAATGCATAGGATTATGGGAAATAAAGAAAATCCAAAGAATTTTTTTTTAGCAATGTAAGAAAACATGTGCAGATATTTTTTATAGGCAAAGTACCTGCGGTTCTGTGTTTCGACGTTTGCCACATGACGCCTAACAATTCTCAATACTAAATTCCCATACGATATAGAAATGGACCCTTATTCGTAACGCGGGCCTATTACGGGCTGTGGTTGTGGTTTTGCGTTTGTAGCAGAAACAGTAATTAATCACCAGAAAACATTGCTGTGTGGTGAAACATATTGGGTTTAGTAAATATTTTTAGCTGATATTATACTGAATGAATCTTCTCGATTTCCACAACGAAAATTAAACTTCATATACTACACGTAAATAAACCAGTTTTTTTTTTTTTTTTTTTTTTAATAAAAGAGTGTTTATAATTTTTACAAAATGTTGACCCTAGGGTCCACCTTTACTGTTTTTCTGAAAAGTTCGTGTGAAAGTAGGAGATTTATTTACTGATATACATACATAACGTCATCATTTAAAATGGCCGTATCTTTGCACTTAACTTATATCCCCCTTCAGGTCCTATTAAAAACAATTATTCCTGTTGGCTGGCTTGCTAGGCAGCATCACTGACCCGAATGCCTATTAGTCCTACATTATCTATGTTCCATCGAGCGATGTGGCAACCACATTGACCGTTCACATCGCTCCACCAATATGTAGGGGTTCCCCATGATTAGTACAATTGCTCATTAATTATGATCTAAATTCTCTGAATGTTCGTACAATGTTGAATGTTCGATTTAATAACCATTCGATATTATGAATGTTCGAGTATTTAGAATTTCGATTTTTAGTGGTCGATCAATTGATATTCGGTTATTTGTCATTCGATTTGGCATAGTACACCCTTGAACAAGGGATTAAGATTAAGGGATTAATTTAGTATAAGCGAGCCTATAATTGCCGATATTGGAGGTTTTACGGGCCAGTTGCTAATCCCTTTATTTGAACAAGCTTTGTATGATCCTAGGAAATTGAAGTACTACGTAGTATGTTCAATTATGTGTAGTAGGACCGTTACATATTTTACAAACATTCCTGACTTGACGTTCCCTCTTTAGAAGGGATTGAAAGTAACTAAACCTGGAAAAAAACTGACTCGGGTCTTTTAAAGAGATAAAGCGAATAAAATAATTTTGTGTACGATTACTTTCTGAAAATAAACCAGTACCTCAAACACTCATTTCTGATTGAACCCAAAACAACCTCAAGACGTTTCTCTAACAAAAATAACACAAGACTCTAATCCCGACATCGCTTGACCCCGGCCTTAATCCTGAACGGTAAATATCGAATCAATTGGACTCCTAGCGATTGAGTTTGTATGCCCCGACGCTTTCATTTGAGGTCGTGCTAGAACCTTCGGATTGTGTTCACGAAGGAATACTTGGAGCTATTTGTTTTGAGGTTAAGGATAAGTGGAGGATATCGGGGATTGCTAGATTTGAGATTGTATGTCCGATGCTGTCAAAAGATTCTTGTTTAGATATTAGAGAATTAAGAAAACCTTTTCTGCAAATGTCAATGTTTGGAGATTTTGTTTTTTCGTCAGAATGTAACACCGCGTCTCGTTGGGTGCAGGCTTTTACGATAGATACCAGTTTTATGGCAAAATTTTAATTAAATTGAGTAACGTTGTATTAATTAGCAAAAACAGATTCAAACAAAGTTTTCTCAAATGTTTTCGTCTTTCATTCATATTTCATTGGTTTTGCTTTAAGATACCTATACACATGATCTCCTGACAAGTTAAATGCAGGAATTGATTAAATCAAATCAAAAGAAATGATAAAGGTACTTACAAAATCATCAGGAACAGTGACAGACGCCTGTCCGACCACTTTAAGTAGACCAGTGTCTACTCCGGTATCCCAAGTCTCGACCGCGAGGGGTGCTGCCTGCATCCCCGACCATTGTTCCTGGTAGTATGATACCTGTAGACCAAGGATTATTGATTAAGATTAACTATTGCAGTATTTTATCTAGGTAATGCTTTGCACCCGGGATGTCTGTCAAACGGGGTACTTAAGTTGGTGTTAATTTTTTAAAATCAGTAAAGTAGTTTCGGAGCCTCTATACTGTTGGTATTGATATAGGTTAAAAAATGTAGAGATTACTATTCCACTGTATATTTGTCTCATACTCTTATATTCTGTATGGATGCCTTCAATTTTCAAATTGAAGACACCAAGGAGAACGCCAAAAATATTAATACAAACACTCAAGACAATGCCATATAAAAATCTTCAGTAATTGAATTAAATTGACCAAACAATTAAACATTCTTAATCGTTGAAAATCTTCAAGTGGTTAAACTACCCCTTTTAAGTTTACGTGTTCTTTGACTTACATAAATTTTCGGAGTCAGGCTGTACCAATTAAACCAAACGCCGAAACTACACTAAGGATAAGTAGAGATAAGAGGAATTTGGCGATAAACTTAAGACAGCAATAGAGACTTACAAGAGGCCCAAACAATAAATCAGCTGACATCTTATCTGTAAGTGCAAATAACAAAAAGTTTGTAGGAAAGAAAGAGATGCTTCATGACAATAGTACTAGTAGACTGGTTCACAAAAAGAAGAATTAACGTAACGAGTTTATTCGCAAATTTTCCGAAGGGTGTATTTATAAATAGCATAAAGTTCGCCTGCTGTTACCAGTTACACTGGGAATTACTTCAGGCACCCGGACAAATAGTACATTATATGATACCGTGTAAGCGCTAACTGCTAAGTTATATCAAAATACATTGAAACGTTTACGCGTAAAGAAGCAACAATACAACGTACATCCACAGAGAAACTTTCGAATTTATATTGGTGTGATTTCAATTGAATATTAACTGTAGTTGTTTTGTCGTTATGGATAATCAAATACTATGAGCTCACTTTACAGGGATCATCGCATTTAAATAAAAGATACATTTTATATCTTCCTTCCTTCCTTAATGAGAGTTGTTGGAACTTCAGGAGGAAATAACAAAGGTATAAAGATATACGAAGCCTAAATAAATAATGTATGAGGTTCTTGTATTACGAGCGACCTACTGGCAGCAGTGAGAACAAAGTATCAGAAATTTGATAATAGGAATAAGATAATTTTGAACTAGGTAGCAATCTACTTAGGCTGATTTTTTATTCTGTTAATTAATTTCTGATATAGATCAAACAATAAACAGACTAAAATATCAAGCACTTTTTTCCGCCAGTGGTTTCATCAAATAATCCATATATGCGGTTAAAAAGTTAAAAAGTCTAGCTTCCCCCGATAAATGAACTATCTAACACTGCAACAGTTTTTCAGATCGATCCAATAGTTCTTGAGATTTGAGCGTTTAAACAAAATCCTATAGCTAAACAGTAAAGCTCGCTAGTGTGGCTCAAAAGATTTAGCAGTTCTTTTGAAAGTTATGAATACAATGCATCACAGCTTTGCATTTATTTCAGTAACTAAGATTCTCTATCTCCAAGACTTTTGTTTTGCAAACTCTTAATGTATTGCTGCCCTAGTTTTGAGAAACTTTTCAATTCATATACAAGAAGAGGAAACCACAACCACTTTCATATCCCTATTAATATCATAAATGCGAAAGTAACTCTGTCTGGCTGTCTGTTACGCTTTCTCGTCTAAACCACTGAACTGATTTTAATAAAATTTGGTACAGAGATAGAGTTGACCTTGAGAAAGAACACAGGATAGCTTTTATCCCGGAGTTTTGAAGAGTTCTCTTGGAAACGCGATATAACCGAACTTGACGCGAAACCGCGGGCGGAAGCTAGTAATTTATATTCACTGATATAAGTTTTGTTAACCAAAAGTTAATACCCTTGATGAACTGAATTTCAAAAGCTGCCTTTAAATATTTCATGAATTTAATTTGCAAAGTAAGGGGTTTATTATGATGATATGTGATGAGAACATATATAATGAGACATAAGGTTTCAGAGTCACGTTTGATTTTTACGACAGTGAGCATCTCGGATCATCTGTCTGTAACAGACGGAAGTTCTGAATACGACTGCGTACCTATTTTTTTTAAGGTTGCGTATCCAAAGGGTAAAACTACTAAGACTTTGCTGTTTGTCCATTATACTGGCTGTATCTCTTGAACCATGACAGTTATACACATAATTTTTTAATAAAAGTTATTTTATAGCCGTTTTATAGAGGGACAACGGAACCCTTCGAGCCAGAATTGGACTAGCATTTGGCCGGTATTTTTCCTATAATGAAATTTTAAGTTTCTAGAATGTCGACAATGTCGTCCTATCAAATTATAAGTTGTTTATCGGTTTGCTAGTAGGCGAGATTGAGTTGTGAGCTCAGATTGCTCTGAGGTCAAAAGCTTGCTGTTATTTTTATTTCTTTGGCTGTAAGAAACTAAAAATAAATGAAGACGATTGATGTACCCAAATCAGCGTACCTACCAAAACTGATATTTTAAAAAGCATTTTTTTGTTTGGCCGAAACTACTGAATCGGTCTTAAAAATATTTCAGAGTAGCTGAAACTACACAATCCCAGAGCGGCCAAAGGCTATATTTTTATCCAGTTAAGGCAAGAAATTCGGTTAAGCCCTTGAAATAGCTTGTATGAAAAAAAAAATACTTTGGCAGTCATAGTAAAACTGCGTAACTCTATTCTAAAGTGGACTAAAATGTGTTTACCTCAGGTTTGTAAGCAGGAACTGCCTCATATTCTTTCTGTAGATAGTTGGTATATGTTGATAATATGTCCTTCACATCGTCTTCTTTCAATACGCCTTCCGACACTAATTTCTCAGCATATACATCTGGAATTGATCTGAAAATAAATAATATGTAATTATTTTGGATTTCACAAATCGTGAATGTCGTGTGAATAAAACGAGGCATTTAAAAGCCAGTTAGTTCCGTAACCAGATGTGGTAAATTCAAATGATTGTTTATACACAGTTAAAATTAAGTTTTTTAAACGTTACCTTTAAACCTATTATTACCGTGTTGCGCCACAAAAAGATCTGGGGATACGCCATTATATACTTTGAGGAGACTCGTTTGAATGACAGCCAATTGACTTTTGCAAACCCCTCGTGTAACTTTTAACTTTCCTTGGTTAAAATAGCAATATCTATTCAAAGCTAGCACCGCTGATCTGAATAGATTGCTTCGTCGCTCTATACATACATATATCATTTAAATTCACACTTATATTGCACAAGCACTAACTATTCATTCATTTGTTTTCTTTTAACAATTATCTAATTAATGGAATCTAATACTCACTTTCTACCATGAATAACTTTATACAGCAGTGGATTAGTGAAAGTAGGGTCATCTAACTCATTGTGGCCCCATCGTCTGAAGCAATTGTAGTCAATGAAGACATCTTTGCGGAACTTGCGTTGATATTCAAATGCTATGTTCGTTGCTTTCTCCACCAACTGGAAATTGGATAAAGGAAATCTTTTATTCTATTCAAAGCTGTGACAGTTTTAGAGGAATGTGTTTGCTGTAAATAATTTGTTGTATTAGTTGTAATTCGGATGTAAAAGTATAAGTAGGTATAGTGAGGTTGCATTTCATGTAGGATATTACTTTTTTTGTTTTTATTGGTGAAAGAAAAAGTTATTAATTTGCCTTATATACCTACGTTAATTTAATATGGCGTTTCCTCACGAAAATAAAGGTCTCGTTTTACGCAAACAAGACAGCGAAAAACTGAAATCGTGAATAATTAATAAAAAATATGGGCAACAGGTAAATTGTCTTTATTTATTTTGTACAATAAAAAAGTAAGAATAAAGATAAATAAGAGTAAATGTTGCCTAAATTAATTTCATGATTACACCACTTTTTTGTTTTCCCTTCAAAATATTTGTGAAATCTTACAGCATTTAATAATGTAAATTAGTACCGGTCTCATTAAGTCGTTGTGAGGGTAAACAATCTAATAAGCACGAACATTTTAATGAAGAGAAGTGTTTTGGGCTTTTTCGCTGTAATTAATACTCGAGTACTCTTAGGCGAGGTATATCGGGTGGTCCAAAAGGGGACGTTATTCCGAAAAATCTAGATTTCTCAAGATTAGTGCCACACGAAGATAAGAGTATCTACTTGTAGGTACATTCTAAGGCCATCTTATAGACAGACCACTCTATTCAAACGATTTTCGATTTCGAATTTCTAAAACCACAAATATACAGAAATGTTGAGGCTATTTTTCGTAGGTGAAAAATGGAACACACCGATAGCAATAGTGTGATGCACACATTGCACACTTCCTACAAGTCGGTCAGAAAATCCTTGTCAATATGTCCTACAAAATATCCGCCCGATTAACTGTCTTACAGAAAGTCTGACGTGGAAGCCTGCAGGGAAAATGCGTTTTTTTTTTGTTAAATAAATATATTTTTCATGACGAAATAGTTCGATATTAACTTACCTCTGGATGATCACCATTGACATGTATGACGGGAACGGATATAGCTTTCGCTAGGTCGGTCACATATCGACATGACCTGCCTCGCGATGCCGGCAGCGTGAATCCAACCTGGAAAATAAACTTATTTTAAGTAACATAATTTCAGGTTTATTTACTACTACTACTATTAGGTGAATGATTTAAATTGACAATAGACGAAGCTTTTTGCAGAAGCTTCTACTCTGAAGTAATATAATAAAGAGGATTTTTTTTGTTTGTTTGCTCCTACACTTAAAGGTCTGAAACTACTGATCCAATTTGAACAATTACATCATTAGGGAAAAGTTGGGAATCTAGATTCTAGACTATACCCAAATAACATAGGCATGTTCTCTAGGGATGCGGGTGAATTCGCAGGGAAACAGCTAGCCAAGCATAAATTCAGGCATCCCTCTCTTGATAAAAGTCTTCATTTTCGCAAACATTAAAAACCTACCCAGTGGCACAAAACCATAATTAAATAAAAAAAGCCGTAACAAAAAAAAGGTTCTAACATTGTTACAACGCCTTCAAAACAAGCCAGCGGGCGCCGAATGGCAAAACCATGTTTTTTATTAAATGATCCAAACACGAACCAACATGTTAACATATAAACACATATATTATTTTATGTGATGCTCGTACAATGGGGTCATGGGATGGCGTTCACTCTCGTGACTAGACGCTCTTTTGTTTTTTAACCGACTTCAAAAAAGAAGGTTCTCGGTTTGACCTGTATGTAGGTAGGTATGTATGTTGGCGCGTGATTTTCTTGTATGTGTATTTGTCTTTGATGCGGTTTTCAGCATAGGAGGCATATAAGGAGAGTGTTCTAGGTGTACTATTAAAGTCGCTTTCTTTTTTTGTAAAAATGTTTTTTCGACGAATGAATAAAATAAAAAGATCCAAAATCTGAAAGCAGGGTTACTATGAATTATTATATCAACACAGATAACCGTAACATGGGTTGACAGTTAGAATGAGCATTTATTACACCTTTCCACGAAAATAAAAAATCTACATTATTCATTTATGCTTTTCTATCATTTTTCCTTTAGGGAGCATACTTTTTCATACCTCTACACTACATGAAAAAGTTTTATAAAAAACTTTTTAATTCAGTTAGCATTTTCGAAACTAGTAGAAAATATTCGAATAGTTTTGATCCGGAATTCATTTGCAAATACGTTAGGGAATATACGTTTCTAAACGAATTGAACAATGTTAGATTGTTTTAGTTCGAACTTTTGCTTACGATTGATTGAAATGTAGCGTAGGTATTTGATAGCAATTAAACACGGTTGGAATTTGATTCAGATGTGGTTTAGCATTTTTGCGCAATTCAGCAAGCAGTTCATCTATCTATAGGTATAGGTATCGACTTTCATACTTATCTATGCTAACATAATATCTTAGGAAACATTTTTTGCTTATTTGTACCTTAACTACCTCCGAAATTACTGGACCGATCTTGAACTGTTGGGACGCTGAACAATTCCCGAGTAATATAGGCATTTTATACGGATAGAGGCAGTACAGTAGCTCCTAAGGTACGCAGGTTAAACCACGCTGAAAAACAGCTATAATCTACAAAGATAATTCAGGCAGTCACTCACTTGGTTATTTACTACAACGTGAATAGATCCACCGACGTTGAAATGTGGTGCCTGAGACAGCATGAGAGTTTCCTGGTTCACTCCTTGGCCAGTGAAAGCTGCATCACCATGAATCTATGCAGAAATATTTATTATTATTTCAATTTCAATCAATTATTATTACCTTCTCTTTTCTATGTTCCTCATAATTAATAAATAGTATGAATTATCAATTACAAAGTGCATTAAACATAGAGAATGTTCAAATATAATATAATTAATTGTTACAATAGACTATTACATTTCGCACATTGGAAATAAACTAAGTATATTGAGGTCAGGATATTCAGTGGGTGGTGGTTGTTTTAAATCAGTGTTTAATTTACGTAGGTACCTACTGTGGAAATTAGATGTTTAGAAAAGTCTATATATATATATACGCAGATGTTTCATATCATGTAGCTAATAGATATAGGAATTTTATGATAGTAAAATTATTAATAAAACGTGATTTTGATAAGTACTGATTGTACTCCTAGATCTAGATATAAACAAATACTAAAGCGGATACTTAATAACAAGTACCAGCTTAAAACCCTGTTACCTACAAAAAAATCTTAAAATAAAATAAAGAATTAAGGTCGACAAAGTGTATTTTTAAA
Source organism: Helicoverpa zea (assembly GCF_022581195.2). Lineage (NCBI taxonomy): Eukaryota > Metazoa > Arthropoda > Insecta > Lepidoptera > Noctuidae > Helicoverpa > Helicoverpa zea. Next base: position 2,611,879 of record NC_061462.1, read on the forward strand.
TAAAAAAGGTTGTTTTTATTTGCTCCGACTCGGAATAGCTTGAGGCCATACCTTGCACAGTATTTCAGTCTGATTTCATTCATTCGCAATTGTGTTTTTCATTTATGTTATTTATTTAATTTAACTTCTATATGTATATTACCTAGATCCTTGATAAGCTTCTGCATCGAGAAAAAATATTATTATAAAACGAAAGATTTTGCTTCTTTGTTTGTTTGAACGCAATAATCTCAGGAAGTACCGCTTCGATTTGAAAAAATACTTTCGGTGTTAGATAATCCACCTATCGAGGAAGGCTAAGAGTCGAAGTAATTCCCTGGGGAGGCTGGTGAAATTGCAAATTAAGATACCTGTACGTTGAGCACTTTATCTCCCAATCTCGATGTACCATCTTCTGAATAATCTCCTTCTTTCAAACGTAGCTGCTTGGATCTTGTTTTTCCCATTGACACTGGGTTTGCTGCCTATAATTAAGATAAATATGAAGTGAAAGACATTCGTTTTTTAAAAGGCGATAGTCAAACTCATGAAAGTAAATAATTTACAATTAATAAATAAAAAAATACAGGTAGCTAAATATCTTACCTCTAAATGTGAAGGGTTGTTCAACAAGGAAAACCTAACTGATTTATCATCAACTTTAATATCCACTGAAGCACCTGAAATTAGCATGAAATCGTTAAAATGGACTGAAAGAAAACCGTGAACAATTTTTGAATACTAAAGATCAAAAAAGCCAAAATTTTTGCATAACTATTTTGCTATTTGGCTAAACCAATTTCAAAATTTATCGTAGACCGCAATAAGCTAATTTGTGTTCAGGGCGTTATTCCCTCATGATACGGATAAAAAAGTGATGTAAATGTACTTACTTAAATGTGTTGAAATATCACAGGCTGCATTCGCTTCAAGCGGATACTCTGGCTGACCACTAAATTTGTGGAATATCTTCACTGGTGGGCATTTCAGTACACCAGTTAATGCATTCAGTTTACCTCTATGGGCCATTGCTAGGATTACTTGCTCTACTCCTTCTGTAAGTTTATTTAAAATATGGTTTAATCCTGAGGTAGAACCTACTGCATAAAACGATGTGGTTGATAAGGAAGGTTTAAGATTGGCAGATCGCCCAGTCGTGATTGTAACGTGCTTAATGCTGCTTGACCCAAGATCCACTGCAGTCTAAACTGTAGGCCGGTAGTTGGCCCGATAGACTTAAAGTTAACAGTATGCGAGGCTATACCTAAATAACAAAAACAAATAACTCTACAATTTTTGGCATGTATGTTTCCTTTACTATTTACAAAATTTGAATACTAGTTTCACATTTTTGTTTCGTTCATTTTACCACCTTATGTGAATACACATTTTGAGACACGTTAGTGAAAATGTTACCATTCTCATAATGCTTATTTACTATTTCTATTCAGGGTCTGAGAAGTATAAATCTACATTAAATATCTTACCAGCCGTCGTCAATTTGAAAAGACTGGAGAAGAAAGTAAGAAGAGATTCAGCACCTTCTCCACAGTACCTCTTCACTGTGGGGTACTTTACTCCCAGGAACTTATCCCATGCCTGGGAGTGGAGTAACTCCTTCACGATCTCAATCTTACGGGCATTGTCGATGGAGTCTCTGCCACTCTCTATGCGTTGGGCAAACCATTCTCTCTCTGCTTCTGTCTAGGAAGTAAACAAAAGATATACAGCAGATATCCTGATCATACATATATAGCAGGTACGTGGTTGGGCTCGTGAATGGGACGAATAAATGGATTTAGCACTGGGTTTTTGTGGATCTTTAGGTAATGAAAACGTTTTCACAATAAAAGATAAATTCCTAGATGTCTAGAATTTGCATGCGAATAAGAATAGTTCGTTTGAAGTAAATAAAGAAACTGGTACATAGATTCCCCATTAAAGGCTGTAACACCATCATCCTCCGAGCCTTTTTCCCAATCATGTTGGGGTCGGCCTCCAGTCTAACCGGATTCAGCTGAGTACCAGTGCTTTACAAGAAGCGACTGCCTATATGACCTCCTCAACCCAGTTACCCGGGCAACCCGATACCCCTTGGTTAGACTGGTGTCAGACTTACTGGCTTCTGACTACCCGTAATGACTGCCAAGGATGTTCAATGCCAGCCGGGACCTACAGTTTAACATGCCATCCGAAACACAGTCATTGGTGTCTGAGATATACTTAGAAAGTACATACAAACTTAGAAAAGTTGCATTGGTACTTGCCTGACCTGGAATCGAACCAGCGCCCTCATACTTGAGAGGTTGGTTCTTTGCCCACTAGGCCACCACGACTTTAGGCTAAACTAAAGGCTGTAACACCCATCCCTTAAAACACCCATGTTAAAGGAAAAACCAATAACAATATAGTCACTCACCTCTAAATAACTAAACTCATAAGAGATAGGTCCACAGTAGATGCCTTCCAATGTCTCCACAAGACTTTGCACTGACTGCTTTCCATCATATCCATATAACAGTCCCAAGTCCACAGGATCTTCAGAACGGAGTCCATATCTTGATATACTAAGCTCTTTGACAGTTCTGCAAATTGTACAAAACTTTTCCAATAACGTTTAAAGATGGAGATAATTTTAATGGCAAGTGATTCAGTTTTATTGATGATATGAGTTGGCAGGAATTGCTATTGCTTTTCGATTATGAATAGGTTGTATTTTATTATGAGAGTTTTCTGGTGCATAAGAAAGGCTGGTAACATATTAAACCAAGGCAAAGTTTTTGATTCACACCAAGTTAAGACCCAGATTATTAGGACACAGGATCAAAACAAGCGTTCGAAGCAAGCAGCTTGCGAGAAGGAATAAAAGTAGGTATTCTATTCACTCTTGCTTGACTCCATTAAAAGTCCTCAATTTACAGGCATCTAAAGTTAATCCTAAAAGCATTTACTTATTAAAGTTTACCTGTCTGCATTCCTATAGTCAACGTTGTCTATAGTAGCTCTTAGGTGTCCGTGAGTCCGATAAGCTTCCACTAGTCGGTGAGCGCGGCAGTTCTCGTTTCTTTTAGCTAATACTCCTTCGGGAACATCTGGATGACCACAGAATTGGGTTCTTTACAATATGAAACATTTCAACATAAGTATGCAGTGACGTAAGATGACATGAATAACAAGAGAGTGGATGTTTGTATGTCGACCACACATAACTCGGGAACAAGGTAGGAACAAGAAGAAAACAACGAAGATTTGATTTCAAGAAATTGTTGACCAAAGAAGAGCGTTTCTTCCACGGAAATGTAAAAGAGTCATTATCAATCAAGGAAGAAGGATTTTTTTTCTATGTTATTCATGTTGAACATACACAGAGTATTGTAGAAACCATTCGTATAGGACTCTAAAGTAGAATTTAATCGTAATAAGTTTTAGAGCATACTTAGCATGTATAAAATAATTTATGTATTTTAGCAGCCCAATCACGAGCTGTGTCAAGCAGGTTGAGTATTTTGCCACATGCTAACAAGATACGACCGACAAATCAATGTAGATACTACATACAAAATTGATAACAACAATAGTTGATACTTTATCAGTAGTAATCAATACCACACCGGGAGGTCAAGATTACTAGGTTAGGAACAAAATTGGACGTTTCATATAAATTACAGCTGTAAAGAATTTGATTGCCTACTATTATTCATTTTAATTTTAGGATAATAACTATGTTATGTGTAGTTTCAACATTATGTCCATGTTTACGTACCAACATCATTCACTTTCATCGGTCGATGACCGAACACTCCCACTCCTGAATGGTACTTCACACGATCGAATCGCAAATCCGTCCATCTCATCAACTGTCTCGTTCCTACTTTAAAACCCAACATTTTTCACTTTTTAAATCTACAATTCCATATTCAAATTCAAAACTGATTCTAGAACTCGGTGTTCGGTTTTTAAAATATGCGACCCGATTCAAGGTCGGCTATATTCGGGCATTATGCGCAAGAGTGGACTCTGTCGCGACCCAGCGTGTACTGAGTAAAAGAGAGCGATAGAATGATAATGTCGTTGTTTACATGTAGTTTATTATTTGACGTGGTTATGTGATCTTCTATTTGATAATGTTGATAAGTAGTGTTTGTAGATGAAATAATTACGTCGGTTTTGATAGTTAAGACTTTAGGGAGATATGATATAATTGGAATATGCTTATTCTGTGTTTATCTATTAACTAATCAAGGTCTTTGGGTCAAAAAGACTCTCCAGCATCTGGTTGCCCAAGTTTTTGTTATTAAAATGAGCAGCTTTGGGGGATAGACATAGCAAATGCTCAAATTAAGACTAAATAGGTAAAAGATAAATTAGTTTAGTAGGTAACTGTCACTTAGTGAACGATAAATATTTTTTATAGATTTTAATTTTTGAGGTTGAAATTACCGCATCCATACCTAATTATCATAGAAAAATGACATTCACAGTAGTTAAAAACAAATAATTGATAAATAAAAATAATATTCCATTATGATAAGAGCCGACTATCTTATCTCAACAGCTTGGCAACGGTTATGTCAGATGTTTATTTTGAATGAAAAGTAAAATCATTGTAGCCCGACACGACATTCATTTTGTTATATTTTGAAGTACCTGTATTGTGCATTATCTAAGCTAATTAAGGAAGAGCTCGGACCGTCTATCATATGAGATGTTGAGATGATGATGAAATGTTCATATGATAGACGGTTTGGCAGTCTTTACTGGTAGTCAGAAGTTGCAAAATCTGTAAACCAGACAGGGTTAAAGACAGGCAGTCCCTTCATGTGACACGAACATTATTTGGCATAAAGTTAGGCAAATGAGGAAGTCAGTATGCCCATAGTGGTCTGAAATGCGAAAACTTAGAGACCGTAATAGCTCTTTTTTTTTAACGACGACAAAAGTCATCAAACGACCCCTCCCGCTGTGGGTTAGCAGCGCTGAGGGAGTGTCAGACTCTTACTGACTAAAATCAGTCGTGTAATCTACTACATACGACTAAAATCAATCCGTCGTAGGCCTTTTATGTACCAGGGCCGCGGTAACTCTTTCGAACAATCCCGCAGCCCGGGATCGTAATCGCTCTTGAAACTAATCAATAAATAGTCTACTATGCTCAAGGAAACTACGGCACTTATTTACATACAGAAATCTTAGCTTAGTAGATTTAAGCAGGTATAGGTGCAATACCAAAACATAAAAATGAATTTCTTGATATCAAACACCCACGGCGTTCCCGCATATCATTTTGTAAATAGGTACTTACATAAACCAAACTTTGTAGTCATTATGTTATCTACCAAATGACACCTATTTGCATGCTCAACTGGAAGGAAAATTATAAAATGTGTACCTCACTTATCTATGTAAAAAGTTACCTAAGAGTTATTACTAAGACAGCTGAGTTAGCGTTAGTAAATATTGCCATTTTTCACGGAATTTCTAAAAACGGTTTATATAATTCTAAGCTATTTATTTATATTATTTATTATACTTATTTTATTGTCGATATGTCGTTTCCTTTTGAAGCGCCTTCTCGTATTTTTAGAGCAATGAGTTACCAATTACAATTCATTTGAACAAGGCGTGGTACTCCATTATATTCTTCTGAATGGTTGAATAAGCAAAAAAGAACATCTATTTAATTTGAATTTGATGAAAAGCGGGGTCGATTGCTAGATACTTATTTATTAAACATATATTTTTAATTCCACTATTGTGATAAGGTTGAAAACTTCGTGAAGAAAGTCAAATTAAGGTTGGTTGATGTGTGCCAGGGCTGCGGGTTGTTCAAAAGAGTTACCGCTGCCCTGGTAAATAAAAGGCCTACGACGGAACACGACGGTTTTTAGTCAGTAAGAGTCTGGACACTTCCTCACCGCTGCTAATCCACAGCGGGGGGGGGTCATTTGATGATTTTTGACGTCGTTAAAAAAAAGGTAGGTTGATGTGCTATTGTCTCTACATATACATAATAGGCATGATGACAGTAATCAAAAATCATTAAAATAATATATTTATTAAATTAAACTTGAAGCTTGGAATATAAAACGCGCATTGTTTTCTTTATTAATAATGTGATTAATATGTATTTTTATAAAATAAAATTACGAAATAAGGCAATCCGCCATGATATCTTGAACACCAATCAGAGCTCGTGACGTCATCTCTGAAAACAACTCGCGCGAAAGCGCGCGAACGTCACATTTCGTTATTGTGAACTTCCACTGCGATCTTTGTTAGGGTTCCGTAGCCAAAATGGCAAAAACGGAACCCTTATAGTTTCGTCATGTCCGTCTGTCCGTCTGTCCGTCTGTCCGTCTGTCACAGCCGATTTACTCGGAAACTATAAGTACTACAGTGATGAAATTTGATGGGAATATGTGTTGTATGAACCGCTACAAAAATATGACACTAAATAGTAAAAAAAAGAATTGGGGGTGGGGCCCCCCATACATGTAACTGAGGGATGAAATTTTTTTTTTCGATGTACATACCCGTGTGGGGTATCAATGGAAAGGTCTTTTAAAATGATATAAAGTTTTCTAAAAAACATTTTTCTTAAAGTGAACGGTTTTTGAGATATCAGCTCTCAAAGTCGTAAAAAGTATGTCCCCCCCCCTCTATTTTTATAACTACGGGGTATAAAATTCTAAAAAAAATAGAGGTGATGCATGCTAATTAACTCTTTCAACGATTTTTGGTTTGATCAAAGTATCTCTTATAGTTTTTGAGATAGGTTGATTTAACTGTAATTTACGGAACCCTTCGTGCACGAGTCCGACTCGCACTTGGCCGGTTTTTTTTTTAATTAATTGTTTATAACACGAGTTATGGAGCCCGGATTTATCAAGGCAAACAGCGCTAATTTGCCTAGAATGGATATCATAATGCTGGGAGAGTTTTTGGCATCAAATAAAGATTTTTGTTCAGCTGAATTTAGAAATGTTAAAACTTCCATGTAAGTATACTAGTTTAATTAAAAAACTTCCATTTAAGTGTATTAGTTTAATTTAAAAAACTTCTATGTTAGAATATTAGTTTAATTAAAAACAATTTTAGTTATAAATAATTCCTCAAATAAACACATACATATAAATACATGATATGAATAAAATGCGTAATATAACAGCAATGAGAGATGAAACCTAACCTCGAAATAGTTATTTACATTATAAACTATGCTAGAATCTAGAGAACTATGTAATAACTTACATCAAAGTGATCTTCACAAAAATAAAGTTGTACCCTGGGCAATATTGCTTTTGAATCTCGCCTTGCAAGTTTAAGCCACTTGTTTCGTATTTTTTTATTGTGAGGAACGTACACAAATAACTTATCAGGAGTTGTTTTGAGATGTGTTCTTACACTGGGGGACCCCACAACACCTATGCACTTTCGAATTCATATTTAATAACACAAAAAACTTAATTATTGCACGAGCGTTGTTTACTTGCGTCTTGTAATTTCAGTCGTGACGTCACAAGTGACGACATGGCACTGACAAGCGTTTTCGCGCCGGATTCAAAGTGGACAGAGAAAAATGCAATTATTTGATAAAAAAACTTCGCATTTTCTTAAAATTAATAATTTTTCATATAAAATAGACGTATACCTACATCATACAAAGGAATTTAAAAATTTGTCATCATGCCTATTATAAGTTTATACAATATATGTACGGTAGACCGCACATCAGTGGTAACTGTCATGCACCTTAAGTCAATAGTAATGAGTACGATTTTCCTATAAAACTGTTACCACTGACCTGAAGTTGACTGTACATAAATATGGCGTTCTGACAAATAAAATCCATTTTATACATTGCGTGCATCCCATTTAATTGAATTTCAGTGTAGCGAACACGTTGACTAATGAACACGACAGCATTACTGCGAGCAAATTATACTGCCGTGGAAATGATGATTTTATCGTACTTAAATGTTATTTTATATTATTATTTAAGTTAATTTACATTTGCTACAGTTACTGTTATTTACATTATTCCAAAGAGGTACAATTGTTTACTAGGATAGTTGAGTGAAAAAATGTGTGTTAGTGAGGATCGTTAACGCGTTATGGGTTTTTTTATAAAAATTGATGTAATAGTGACTGATTTTTAATTCTTACATTAATAAAAAGATATTTTTTTATTAAATAGGAATATTTACATTACGTAAAAATAAACTTATTTATACATATATGCAACTAAAACAATTATAAAATGGCATCAAAAAACTCCTCATCGTTGCCCACCGGGAGTGTACTCAAGAGGCTGGCAGCATTGCCACGTTGGATGGCAATGTTTAATTTTTGACCAAAATAAAAACCAGCCTTTGGGTCACTTGAAGTGTCAGCAAGTCGCTTTGACAGATCTTTAAAAAGCAGATGAGCACTTGGACCCCACGGCCCGAGGGTTTCAACCCCAAACGGCTCAAAGGTATAGTTACCAACCAGGGTGCTATATTTGCGCCGTTTGAGGTTCTCTGCAGCCGCAGCAGCGGAACCAGCACATCGCGCCGAGCTAGGAAGGTGGGATGGTGCAAGAGTATCGACACAGGTCGCGTCCCATACTAAAGACCTACCCATCTTCCACGGGAACAACGACATACCGTCTGGTCTGTTGCCATCGTCGCGTGCCAGCCCACTGGGTTCTAATATGGCTGGAACGCCTACGGCAACAAGAGCGCGACGGATTATGTCATTGATATTCGCATGCCGTGCAAATAAATCGTCCCGCGCTGCGGCTGCACGACAAGCCGTGGTGTCCAAGGCTGCTGACAGCTTCACCACAGTGGCAGCGGTGAGGAGAGCAGCACGGAGCACCCAAACGCAAGCAAACAGCAAGCCGGAAAGTGGTGTCGTCAAACAAGGTGCCTATGTTTGACGACCGAAGTGCCATGTTACGATTTATGTAGATGCGTCTTCTTGATAAAATAACATTTGAAATTGGTAAATCAGCTTCAAGTTAATTGAGTGATCTTTAAAAAGGTACTCATAATGTGCTTAGTTAGAATTTTCCTGTAAAAAGAAAACAAAGAAGAATCAATTAATTTTCGTGTCAATATAATTGCATACTTGATAACATAATCATTATAATTAATTAGAATAAAACGAATTTAGAGTAATATCAACCATGTTCTTCTTACAACAAGGTCTAAAATCCTTTGTGTAGAAAATGTCTCACAAAGAAAATCGCAGCAATTCGTTACTAGGACTGAAAGACAAAATACAGTATTTAAGTGATAAATGCGGCTTACAATGGCTCGGATACGTATTTACTCCGGCACCTACACCATTATTTAAAAGGTAAGCTTTTCAATTAATATGTAGGTACTTCTAAACTGTATTGTCTTTTTATAATTTTGACTTGAAGACGTGCTAAAAAGTAGCTTACTTTCAATAAACAATATTAGAAGCTGTTGAGTTGTTTGTTTCCTTCAAATTGCTCATCTCAGGAACTAAAAACCTGTTTGAAAAAATATATCAGTGTTAGACAGCCCGTTTATCGAAAAAGGCTTTTTTGTCCGGGTGCATGGAGTATTTACCACGGTATGCGGGTGAAACCGCCGGCGGGTGGAAGCTAGTTTAGACAAGGTGCTTAAAGTAGTTGCTCTAGGAAGCTGATTAAAACTACACTACAAAGGCTAGAAGAAACAGACACTTAATACTGTTATGTAATTAATGTCTCGTAACTACAACAATCATAATATAATTGCTCAGAGAAATGGTTTTCATATTCTTCATTTTGCAAACTCAACAAAGCCTGGCTTATCATCAGACTTGTAAAGGCAGCTCTCTGTACTATCAAAGGGACGGCAAGTATAATTGTGAATTATCTAGCTAGACCTGCGTTAAACCCGCACGCACACTACAAACTTTTAGTCGGCCGATAGTTAATTTGGGCTCAAAAATCAGTATGAAGATGAATGGAAGTAAACACGTCACAACGATTAGGTATTTGTACAGAATCAGACTGACCAAAAACTTTGATTGAATTCACGACAAAAAAAAATAACCTCCGGGCATATAGTTATCGGCACTAATCTTGAGCTCTGACCTACATCTGCGCAGAAGTGACGGCTATGACGCGATGCACTGCGGGCCAATCACCGCTTTAGCCCGCCCCCGCGCCTCACTTCATACCACAAAAGGGACCCAATAAATTACTTCTGCGCAGGTGAAGGTCAGAGCTCAAGATTAGTGCCGATAACTATACAGTCGGCCGACTATTTAGTCTGTAGTGTGGACTCAGGCTAAGGCAAAGCTAAGTTTCCTCCTAACTAGGTTGATCTCGTATTTGACTGTAATAAGATGCTGAATAGAAATATCTTATAATGACAGTGGTGTCATCTAGGAACTGCGTAACGCTTTTTCTCGTACTTTTTACTGGACGACGCTGGTATATAGAAGAACACTGATTACTCGGAAATTATTCGTTGGGAAATCTTCTAGTCAAACAAGCATAGGTATGGGCTGCGGGTTGTTCGAAAGAGATACCGCGGCCCTGGTACAAAGGCCTATGACGGAACACGACGGTTTTTAGTCAGTAAGAGTCTGACACTCCCTCACCGCTGCTAACCCACAGCGGGAGGGGTCATTTGATGATTTTGACGTCTTTAAAAAAAAACAACAAGCATAGGTATGTAGCATTTCCTGTAAATCTTAGTTCCTAAGCAAGCTAATGAAATGAGGACTTAGTGTTTTTAGGCAACTTTTTGCTTATGAATACCCAACTACAGCTAAATCTCTCCCGGATATACTAATTCCAAGGTACATTTTAACTAGTTAGTCAAAGTATGACACTATACCTACTAAACTCCATAAAGCTGTGGGATTATTCAACAACTCTCTTTATCTTTGGCCCGCCTACTTTTCAACATTTAATAATATCGGGTGTTCTCAAAAGGACGTCGAGCCACAAAATCTAGATTCGTCATGCTCCATTTTTTTTCTAGATTATTCTGGCTAGCAACAATAACGGCTTGCTGTGCTTGCTCCGCCGTGGTTCTTCGAGGTGCCCTAGCATTGTACACGACTGATGCCGTCTCCTACTCCGTGGAAACTGACTACCTGGAGTGGGACACCCCCTTCCCGGCTCTGACGGTGTGTGAGGAAGCTAATCCAGCGTGGATTAAGAAGTATTTGGTGCAGTAAGTTGGAGTGTCCTTTTTATAAAGATTTAGTGCTTAAAGTTAAATGAAGCAACGAGTCATAGGAAAACGCGTTTTTGGTACTTTAGGAGGGGTATATCTCTAAATCCCGACGTGCTAATGCAACTTTATGTTCTGGACTTCGATTACGTATCAAATATTCTACAAGAAATGATATATTTCACCTTTGCACCAAAAATGCTGTTGACCAGTGTTATTATTTCCAATTTGAATAAATTGTATCTTTTAGGAACAATCTGCCAGCATCTTTAGCCACTTTTAGTCAAGAAGTGAGTTTCCGAAGCGTCAAGTTCTGTCGCTCATGTGTCTCCTGTGAAATGGGCAAGACTTGTGTGCAGAACTTTTTAGAACTCGTCAATGGAATAAGGAAGAAATGTGATGAGCTACTTACTGACTGCTGGTGGGATGGCAAACATTTCCCGTGTTGTGAAAGGTGAGGTATAACCAGCTAATATGTACTCTAAAGCTATGAGGATAAAGTCTGAATTCGATTGATTATGTAAAATAGCTTAATTACTGTTGTATCATATTGTAGCTATACCGCTGGAACAAAATCTTGCAATTAAGGTTGGTTTAAACTATGTACTAATGAAGCTTGGCTAATAAATCTAGCTTCATCTGAAATTCATCCGCTCTTTAAGTAAGTCAGAAGCGTACTATCGTTGCTAGCAGAGAGTTAAGCTCAGTTCACATTGGTTCGATAAAGCTTATTTTTAAAATTGAATAATATTCGTACACAATACATTTTGAGAGCATCATCATTTTCAATGATGATGATGCTCTCAATGAGTCTAACCAAGGGGTATCGGGTTGCCCGGGCAACTGGGTTGAGGAGGTCAGATAGGCAGTCGCTTCTTGTAAAGCACTGGTACTCAGCTGAATCCGGTTAGACTGGAAGCCGACCCCAACATGATTGGGAAAAAGGCTCGGAGGATGATGATCATTTTCAATGATGATATAGCCCAATCTTTTATTTATTTATTTATCTACACACATTACATACAACTTATTTAAATAACAGTCGTCAATTGTTTTGAGTAGCTGAACGGTTCACAATTCACAATCACAACCAAATAGAGTAGTTTTCAGTTGGTGAAATAATATTTGTAAAATACCACAAAAGTATAAAAGTCGTGGTGGCCTAGTGGGTAAAGGACCAATCTCTCAAGTATGAGGGCGCGGGTTCGATCCCAGGTCAGGCAAGTACCAATGCAACTTTTCTAAGTCTGTATGTACTTTCTAAGTATATCTTAGACACGATTGGCTGTGTTTCGGATGGCACGTTAAACTGTAGGTCCCGGCTGTCATTGAACATCCTTGGCAGTCGTTACGGGTAGTCAGAAGCCAGTAAGTCTGACACCAGTCTAACCAAGGGGTATCGGGTTGCCCGGGTAACTGGGTTGAGGAGGTCAGATAGGCAGTCGCTTCTTGTAAAGCACTGGTACTCAGCTGAATCCGGTTAGACTGGAAGCCGACCCCAACATGATTGGGAAAAAGGCTCGGAGGATGATGATGACCACAACTTCACACACACTGTCACATCTACTCAAGTAGTAATCTTTACTATATTACGTTGTACCAATATACTCCCACACTTTACTATATTAACCTCGTTGCACTCACTTAACCCGTATAAAGTAAGCTTTAAGACATTCTACATTCAGGTTCTACGCTACAAAATGAAACGCTACAGTTTACAAGTGAAAATAGTAATATTCAAGTCATCTTGATCGAGTTCCGTGCCAAATTAAATTCTGTCCTGTATTCAGAAACTGTTAGCTGCTTGCTGCTAGCTTTTAATTAAACGCTTAAGAGGTATGGTAAACTTTGAATAGAGGTGTCGCATTTTAGAGTCATTAGGACGCAGTTTAAAGTACCTAGGTATCCTTGACATATTCTTGCATTCTACTATAAAAATGAGAAGTATATTTACACCCACAATCCCGCATCAATGTATTTGAATTATGATGATAATACCTTTTTTTCATATGGCATATGGCTGAACATTTACAGCGAATTTTAAAAATTCAACTATTTAATTTGAAGAAGTACTTACTAGGATTATTAATGTTACCAATTTTCAGGTAATAATAACCCTTTTATGAATTTCTTTTTTGCTACAAAATGATTTGTTTTTGTCTCGAAAATCACCTTTGCTTAGTTATATCAGCATATAACAATGATAATTATGCCAATGTTTCGACGATGATCGATCTACATTTTACTTAGGTATTCTGCTGGAAGTTCCAACGTCCTATAAAACTGTGTTTAAAATGTACCTTTCCTTAATGTAGGTTAGACTAACACCAGCTAAGAATTAGGTCTTCCCTACATTAGCCAGACTTAATTAAAGATAGCCAAGGTGTTTCGACTTTATAGCCTGCGTAACGGACGAGAGCATTTATTGCTAGGTTCTAAAGAGAACGCTTTAGTTTTACTGACTCATTTAGCTTAAGCGTATATGGCAAGAGGTCAAGCAAGCATATATGCCTATGTAACTAATGAGTCATGCTTCGTTCATCGCACACTAGCACTCGCTTTTGAAGTCACTGATTTTTGTAAAACAAAAACAAAATTTTCAAAAGCAACTGAAACTGCAGTTAAGTAGGTGAGACAACAGACACTAGTGTATTGTATGTCACCACCAATACTTGTATAAGTTTTTCTTTGTCTTGAGAGTACCGTTGAACGGGGCTGTATAGATTTTACTTAAATTCTGATATCCTTCTGGCCACGACTGGATTTTGGACAAGTACCTAAATGTAATTGAAGAGCTGTATTTTAATATTCTTCTTGTATGATCTATCCAGGTTCCACCCGATAGCCACAGAATTCGGTAAATGTTTTGTGTTCAACTCTCGTTGGACTGGTGATGAGAACATTATCAACATCAATAGACAGACTGGTCTCCCAAGTCTGGTGTTTTCTGCAACACAGTCTATTAATGTAAGTCTTTTGATTTAATCTTCTCACAAAACACATTCTCTAAAGAATATACGCGGCTTAGGTAAGCCAGGACAGATAGGTATCTGTCCTGGATTATATACAATCGACTGTTTTTCATTTTGAATTTGGATAGGTCATGATCTAGTAGAGGATCGGAAGGTTGTGGGTTCGATCCCTACCCATTGAATTAGTATTGACATGAAAGCAGTCTACATCCAGATATGTAGAGCTTAATTGGAGGGGTGCTATTCCCGCAAATAGGACTATAAAAGAAATGCTGTAAAAGTTTCTGGCAACGTCACTACTTTTCTGTCTATTTATTGTTCTTTTAATGTTTTCCTCCCATTTACCCCCAATAGATATACTCGTAGCATACTATACCTATATAATTCCATCAAATTTTTCACGCAATCCATTCATCATTTTTCCGTTATATTTTTACGATACAGATATGGATACACTCTCCCGATGACATGATAACAATGGCCTCTGAAAATATATTGGGATTCTGCGGCACTCTACATCGAATTACTGATTTTGAGGTCACTTTAAAGGTACATTCTATTTCTTTAGTGGTTCCATCACTGTGATTGTTCCAATCTTCTTTACAATTACAATAACATACAATTAAATGATCATGTATTAAGGTCCTCAGAATCGTTAATTGACTATGTCCGACATAATATTACAATCAGCAGTTAAAAATATGGCGTTACTAAGATTTATTTCACACTAGCTGTTCCCCGCATCCCGACACGGGACTACTTCCCCAGTCGAATAAAAAGTAGCATACGTTCTTTTCTCAGGCTCTAGAAAATCTGTGTAACATATAAGGATCTAAATCGGTTTAGTGGTTTGGCGTGAACTTGCGACATGTGACATTCGCATCTATAACTAAGAATAAGGGGTTGCTCAGAAATATAAATGCATTTGTATTTCTCACAATAATTCACGAATTCCGTCATTCAAATCCATGTTTACCTCCCCAGGCAGAGCACACAATAAGTGACGTCTCGGTCCAGCTCCTCTCGTCATCCAATCGCGACTGTTTGTTTACTCACGAGCGGCCAGAGTTTGCCCACCTTTGGCCGTTTGCCCGCTACTCGTACAGTGCCTGCATTATGTATAGCCGGGCCTTCGTGCAGGCTGAAGCTTGTAACTGCACTCATCATTTTATGCCTCAGATTGGTATGTTGGGTTTTTATAGTATTTAAAAAGAAGCTGGCAAGAAAGCTTTAAGATGAATTAGTAGATTACACATTTAAGTTTTGTTGCACGATCGGAAAAAAATAACGGTTTAGTAAAGATTAATAATCAGTTTCATATTATTTTCAGGCAATATACCAACATGTGATTTTGATGGCTTAGTCTGTCTTCATAAAGCTAAGAAAGGTGAGTACCTATTGAGTAGTTTTTCTGTTGAAATCTGTTAGCGGTTGCTAACAGAGTTTGCACACCAGCGAATTTTCCGCTCAGTTTTTCGAGCTACATGACGCTGTTTCTTACCCATTTTTTATTCTTGTAGAGGATTTGAGCACTGAGCAATACCATTGCCCAATGGCTTGTGAAGAAATTATTTACACTGATATCCATGTCGCTTGTCCGTAAGTAAAACTCAAACATATTTCAATCTTTCAGAAATAAAACGTTGTATTAAGTCGTATATCTTAGTTTCATTATTAATTCTTAACGTTTGACTACATCGTCTGTCCTTCTAAGAAGGATCAAAAGGAATAGGGACACGGTCATTTTCCAACTTCATACACAACTTCAGAATATCGAAGATTTTTTGTACGGGTCAAAAATTGTTTAATTCCAGCATTTAACTTAAATAAAATACAAAAGTTGTGTCTAGTAGCTCAGTCATTTCTATTGAAAAATGTTAAATGTACATACTATACTTACATTTTTAATTAGTCGTCAATCAAGCAACGTGCCTGAAGAGCTACTCCGCCGTGGCACACGAGGTCGTGTGAGCCTCGCCAATCACCCCAGCCTGAGGGTACGGCGACAAGCCATCAGGGAACTACTCGGCCTCGTTGGTAAGTCCATCAATCAATATCCAGGTGTCAAAAATTGCAAAACGGCAAAAAGCCGGGGCTATTAGTGTGACACAAGAACTTTTGTATGTAGGTAATCCAGCCATAATAGCCAGATATTTCATATAAGTACAATTGAGTAGTTAATATAATGCATCATATTGAAGCATCTTGAAATAACGCCACTCTCAATCGTTTTGATGGAAATATATTTTTTATTCGTTCAGTAATATTTATGTGTATTGTTATCACAAAGCGGCCCGCAGTCTGGAAGTAGGTACGTGATTGATTTACCCGTGCATCGGAGAGCATGTTAATGTCGGCCCTGCGCCTTATCTCTCTCCGGTCATGTCGGATTATCGTCCCATCGAGCTATGAGAGTGAAGGAATAGTGAGTGCCCTTCTGTCTGTGCAATTGCTTGTGCACTATATATCCTATCCTACGCAGCTGGCTGATCTCCTGATATAAGAACAGCCGGTAGCGTGGCCGAAATCGGCCTCGGAGTACTTATTATTAAAATAAATTACAAACGTTAGTTTTAATTTTGTGTTTTTGAAGCTTAAGATATGCTGGCTACGGCAGAAGGCATGGAATTTTCATTATTTTGTTGCAGTGGACGTTGGCGGTGTCATCGGAGTGTTCTTCGGCGCATCTCTCCTCAGTTTTATAGAAGTTATCTACATACTATTTATACGAAGATATACATAGGTAATCCGCAGCTATTTTAACTACTTTTCGGCCCAACGGGACTTCAAAAATGTATATTATTTAAAATCTTACCACTTTTTAATATTTTTGTATCAACACCTCTTTGAAATTTCTCCTTCAAAATATTGGCTGATTTATTCCGAATTTTTCCTTCAATATTGATTTATTTATAACCTGTGACATTTGTACGAATCGAATTTGAAAACCAGACTATCACTTGAAATTGGACTGAACGGAAAGAAATAATTTCAATATGACGTTTATCAAGCAGCCCTGTTCTAAATTGGTTTTCAATTTCTATCCAATTCTCACAAACAGTCAATTACAATGGCTATTAAATTATTAGTATTGTTATTTTTGCTTCAAGTTTTTACAATAGATTGCCAAAATTATGACAGTAGTTATTACCAAGCACTGAAGGCCTTGAGTAGACCACGTACGTATATTTTTATGTATTTTCATTAGATGGTGCAGTCGTCAGCACATCAAGCTATTTGAAAACTTACACAATCAACAGTGAACTTTATAATTAAAGAGATAAAGGTGAAAACCAATTAAAGAAATTTGACAGATTACTATTTAGCTTTATGTACTGGCGTCTGTATTTTCGGCCAAAAATGTGGTCTATCTTTGTTATGGAACAACAAGATAGGTAAACTCCTTACTGTCTGTTTACAAATTAACTTTAGCGATATCAGGTCGCGCAGAAACTATCAAAACTGGTAGACTACTTTCTTGGCCCACTGTACATAAGAATAATAATTTGATTCTGCAAGTCTAGAACCAAAGTTTGGGAGAAATTGAGAGAACCGCTCCACCAAGCTGAATCGAAATTCCTATTTCCCGAAGGAGTAATACTATCCATTCTGTGTGATCTAAGAAAACCGTTTTGGCATTTAAATCTTATGAGTTGAACTCGTCTAGTCGTTCCTTGAGGAATGAAATTCTTACTCCCGGTAGAGGTCTGCAAAACGGTAAAACTAGTACCAAGCTGTCTTATAATTTTAGACCATGTTAATGTTTGACCTCATATTTAGTGCGTTTAAATTTTAGATAATAGGAAAGAAAATCAAACTAGTTAGGTACATAAGTTACAAAAAAGTTCGTATATATTAAATACTCTTCTATTTCAGTTTTTCTTAAAAAAAATTACATCTGCTTTTTGGAATCTCAGATAGTTTTTATTTTTAAATGTCACTTTGAGAGCAAAATTTTCTGCTTCTACTCCGTTCTTAAAAAATGAATTCTAAATTATTAGTTTGCTTATTTTTCACTATATTTACACTGAATGTTCAAAATGCACATGAAGTCCACCCAAATTATAGAGATATAGACAGAGTTTGTAAGTACCTAATTTATTGGTTTTCTTTAAGAAAAGTCAGTTCTTGATATACATAAAGATTGACAAAAAAAGCTTTGAAGGCTTTTCTTTGATTTTATAGAATCATATCAGTATTTCGATTTGGCATCTCTAAATTACCGTAATTTTTTTGCCTGATATATAGACACAAAGCCACTATTATAGGAGAGGTACCTGCAACTTTTATGTAAAACTTACACGTGAAGCAGGTGCCTTACCAGTTAGCATTTACCTACTGGTTAACCCAGGCGTCCTTATAGAGCGAAAATTATAGTCAGTGTGAATGAATACTCTGCCCTCTACTTACGTAACAGATTATATTATCTATCAATTACTACTGCACACCCTTCATTTCGATAGTCCTATATTATATTGCTTGGTTGAACATTTCACTAAGTTTGCAGAAGCAACTTTTTTGCCGAATACGTCAGTCAGTTTATTAACTGAGTTAATTTTTCACAGCAGATCTGGATAACTGCAACGAAACCGAATGCTCCGCTCCCTGCATTGGCGCCGCTCCGCCGAAGGTTTGTCCTCCGAAGGTGCCTGACTGCCACTTCGGCTGCGCGTGCCACACCGACTGCGATATGGGCATCGTCTACTGCTTCCAAACCAAAGACTGCCTCAGGCCTAGAAGATTCTTCACCAGGCGCCGGAGAGTCAGCACCCTCAAAATCACAGTTTAAAATAACTTATGAATCAACGCTTGTTATTTCAATTTCATCTGCTTCATTAACTTTATAATTTATTATATTTATTTCATTTATCATTCATGACATTTATAATACAAAATCATTCATCCATTTTGAAGATTTTTTAGCTAAAGGCGTATGTATTGCGAAGATAGTATAAGTTATCAAAAAAAAGCTATTGTGTTAGTAGTCATTGTTTTTAGTAGATTAAAATTAGACCATTTTATAATAGTTCCTTATCTCATAATTTAGTTGACTTTCAAGCTTTAAGGCTTATTAACACTACATCTTTGCAACTGGTCTTATCTTATGTTAAGATTTCAATAGATCTTGCAACAAGCAATTTCTTAATCTTTTGAAATTATTAGTTAGCCTCAGAGGATATTTTGTGTAGTTCACGGAGTTTTATTATAAAGCTGACTCTGATGAGAAAGTGCGAAAAATAATATTTGATTGCAGTGTACTGTACCCTGAAAAATTCTCCAACTTTACCAGTGTTGAAAATAGAACACTGCAATTGATTATTTGCGCTTTCTGGTCATTGCTTTCATCAGTTATTTGTGCACAAATATATTCAAATGAGGATTTTGATCATTTAGATCTACTCTGAGATTAAGGAAAATTGCTTGGAATACTAATAGCTGTTTATATTCTAAAACCATTTTCTTATTTCTTATTTTTAATACATTTCAATAATCATTTCCTTACCTTAAAGTTTTGTAGTGTTAAACGGCCTTATGATCATTTACTAGTTCTAACATTTTTAAAGCTTTGATTTATATAGTTTTTTTTTGTTTGGTCTGTTGTATCATGTTCTATTTATAATCTACTCGAATTCACTGGACTACTAATACAACTTCATTACAAATATACGCATAAATTACTTTAGAAAATCCTTTTCTTTTCATATATCATTGTCATTCATTATAATCATCATCATATTTATTATATTTAAGCCGTGTATTCGCATTTTATTTATTTTCATATCATTAAGTATTTTAACATAATTTCCAACGTCAGCTATAGTACTTTTAATATTATAATTATCTACTTTTCTCAGACTACGTGTCCTCAGTTTCTCATCATGGTTTGATTTGAAGCCTGCTCACTCACCTTTTCTCTATTCATAGTGGTGTGTAGTTTCATTTTACCTTCTTATATTACCTTTTATTACCTTTATATTACCTTCTTTTCTTATATTACCTTCTTTTCTTATATTACCTTCTTATACTGCCTTTTTTAAAACATTAACATTGTCTGGTATAATATTAATCTTATGCATGATTATTTGTAAAGTTAATATCATCGATAATCCACTAGTAGTTCCCAGTATTTTTCATATAACAATCGTGCGTAGGACTTTAAGCTTTTCAGGCAATTTAGTGTTTGAAGTGTATACTAAATTCTGTGAATTTTATAACTCGTGTCGTCCAAATGCTAGTGATTCGATTTTGTAAGTCTTGTGTTGTTTGGTGATTTTTTTGGTGTGTGTAATAAATGCTAGTTTATTTGAAGGTTTTGTTTAATTTAAAATATTTTCAGCTGACCTACCACGGCTCCACCCGCGTCCCAAGGTCGGTACGTCCAGCACTTGGGGAAAAAAATACTAAGCATAGGCTATAGACTATTTATGTTACAAGTTTCATCTCTATCGATTCAGTAGTTTTGGTATGAAAGACATACTGAAGGTCAGAGTAACTTTTACATGAATTATTATAAGCAAGGATTGTTTTGTGAATACTAGTAAACAGTTATGAATCTGATGGATGTCAATAAAATGTCTGCTTATCCTAAATCTATGATTTCTGCTTCACCCACATGAAATGCTCTTCATCAAATGATCGAGTATTTCATGAAGTGAGCAAATATATGATTTATTCGACATCTTTATTTTATTTATTGTAACGATCGATGTCGAGATCAGTCATCGATAATATTTTAGGTGTCGAGTTATGAAGATGAAAATCACTCACTAAAATAGTTTAACGTGGGCGTCTAGAGGGGGATACAAAACGAACGTATATTATGCGAATTCTGAAAAAACTGCATGGACCGCTTCCCTCGGATTCAATCGAACAAATTACATATTAATTAGTTCAGCTGGAGAATGAAACCCATTGGATACGCTATATTTTTTCAGTTGTTTTTAAGCTATTGCATAGCTTCTATCGCAGGCCTTAAGCGCGGGGACCAAATCCAGAAATTCCGTAACGAAAAAACCTC
This sequence comes from Helicoverpa zea, assembly GCF_022581195.2. NCBI lineage: Eukaryota > Metazoa > Arthropoda > Insecta > Lepidoptera > Noctuidae > Helicoverpa > Helicoverpa zea. The sequence goes on from NC_061462.1 coordinate 2,633,037, forward strand.
ACGCTTCCCACTCCGACGGGCACGGAGGTGTGGCTTGAAGGCCGTGCATCGTCTAACGTCGTGTCAGTTCGGCAGTCTTCGACACGGCGCTGTGTGTCGTGCGATTAGACGTATTGTACGACTTTACGGAACTCGCCCGAATCGAGACGAGCTGCTCCGAAATCGGACGAATACAATACAGAATGCTATGCAATAGCTTTACCGCGGCAGTCCCCGAGTGCCACACGTATTTTTTTTTTCTTATTTATAGTCTGCTATTATACCTTCTCCTAAGTCTGAAAAATACTACTCTTTAAACCACATTAATGTCGGTTCAGCCAAACGCGAGATAGCCTCCTTTTTTGAAGTCGGTTGAACACTAAAACAGCAGCCTGTATGAGTTTTGAAGATCGTTAAACGAGAAATAAAATATAAAGCGTGTTTTCAATAAAAATAAGATGAAAATAACTTCTGTAAATGAGTCTAATCGTAAACTAGAAAAAATATCGCAGCTTCTTGTGAAAATACAGAATTTAGATGTTCTTGTAATAAATACATCTCGTTAAAAATATTGGTATGGATGACGGCTAACGGTTGATTTCTCTACCTGATTAATGTTAAAAACCAATGTAATCCGTTGTTTAGAGATTCGAGATTGAATTTTGAAACCTGCATTGAAAGGATGTGAAGGTGATTTGATCAAATACGTGTGTACTAATATTGAGCTTTGAAAATGGTATCTGTCTCATAATTTTTATTTAGTCAATCGCAATAGATAAACCATTGTCTTATTGCAACAATTTTTGAATAAGTTATTTATAGTTTTTATTTATTTATTTATTTAATGCTTCTGCACATTGCGTACAAGGCGGACTTAACGCCATAGGCGTTTTCTGCCAGTCTACCTTTGGGTGGCGGAGAAATAGCTGTGGTAGGCGCAAAGTTTTTGTTAAAATATTGTCAACAAAGAACACAAAAAAAATATATATACAATATATGAACAATAATAAATTATATACAGTATACATACATACTTAAATACATACATATTACATTTGCCAGGAGAGGTCAAGAAACAAATTAACAAAAAAAAAAAATGAAGAGAAAAAAAAACAACAAAAAAAACTGTCTACAGTTGCGATTCTGCCAATTCCCTATGGATGTGGTCGCGTAATTTCTTTTTGAAGAAATAACGACTGTTAACTATCCTGATCTCCAATGGTAGCTCATTCCAGAGAAGAATAGACTTAACAAAGAAGGAAGATTGAATAACATCTGAACGATGAGCAGGGCAGTGAAGAAGACGATTATTAGAGGAGCGGAGATTTTTATTGTGCTGTGAACACACATACTGAAAGTGGGAGGTTAAGTATGAAGGTGAAGGCGGGGTAAATAGTATAGAGAAAAGAGTAGTTAAAGCCCTCATCACACGTCGTTGTCTTATCGGTAGCCATTTAAGTTGCGCTCGATACGCTGACACATGATCGTACTTGCGGAGATTAAAAACGAATCGAATGCAATTGTTGAGAAGCCGGTCAAGTTTATTGAGCAGATCTGCATTCAGGTCATAGTAGCAAACATCACCATAGTCAATTATGGGAAAGATTAAGGTTTGCATAAGCGTCGCCTTAACATTGAATGGGAGAACATTTTTCAAGCGATAGAGGAACCGTAGCGTGCTAGTAACTTTCTGACTGACAGCTGCAACCTGTGATTGCCAGTTTAGCGTGGAGTCAATGTGGAGGCCAAGATTTTTCACAGTGCAACTGTACGGAATGTTGATGCCGTTAAAAGCTAAAGGTGGCAAGCCAACACTATCAACTTTGCTCATAGTTCTCGAGCTTCCAATAATAATGTTATCTATTTGCATTTGCATCAGTGCCCAAAAAAAACACCAAACCCTCACAAAATTCAAACAGACGCACCAAAAACCGAATACATTATTATTCAGGTTTTCCCGTGTAGCGTTTCGATTGTTAGTTATTTATGACAATCCGCTCCGATTTCAGGATATTGTATTCACTTACCGGCGGATACAACGATCTCTTGGTGCCAATTTTACTATACCTGTAGGAAAATTAATTGTGAATCGAATAACCGAATTTTGAATAAGTATAGTTAAGATGAATCATGATATCGGGATCGAGTTATTTTTATGTTTACGATAACTGTTATTTTTATGATTCATATTACCGAGTTTTTCGCTGGATGCAGGTCGCCTCCAATAGGTATCTGTGGAGATCTAAGGGGGAAGCCTATATTCAGCAGTGGACATCCTATGGCTGAGATGATGATCATGATCACCGAGTAAAGTAGCTAGCATATACCTTTACTAATAAAAGACTGATCAGCATTGAAAATCCGATTACCTCTCACCAAACTCGCTGAAATATCGTGGCGACAGATAAGAGTTACATGCTTTTCTTTATCTAATGGTCTCTGCACACAGCGGGCGCGGCGCGGCGGGACGGGACGGCGACGCGACACTGACCAGTTGTAATGTACTAGATATTACGGAGGCCGCCACACAGAACCGTCCCGCTCGACGCGACGCGACGCGACGATCTAGTACATTGTGTCACGTCGCCATCCCGTCCCGCCGCGCCGCGCCCGCTGTGTGCAGAGACCTTTATTCGCTTTATAACGGGTAAAACATTAGGCTAAATGATGTTCCTGAAAACAAACAAACTATTTCATCTTTTTGTAACCTTTCAGGGAAGGAAACGAAGGTAATAATTTCGAATGTTTATTCTATTTTTTTTCATAAACGAATATTTTTCAAAAGCCTGAAATAAAATTTAATTTCGTCCTAAATGTCGTACCTCGCAGGCATCGAGGCAGAATGATGAAATACCTTTGCCTTTGCATGAATTGCAAAAGCGCGGGAGCGTCGCTTGAAACTGTATATTAATAGTTTTACGTGAGTCTTTGCTCTTTAAAATATTTTCAGCTTATGCTGAAACAGGTAATATTCAGTTTGGAAACTTATGTTCAAGTGAGTTTTGAAAGTGTATTGTTTGTATATTTTTTTTAATAATATGAAAAGAATGGATGCATATAACAGCAAATTCGCGTTTGTAATATTTAAACATTTATTTCATTTTTCAAACCAGCTAGCACATATAAAAAAAGTCTCATTAAAAAAGTATGCTTGCTCCAAATATGAAACGTAATATTATTATTATAATATTTTTTTTTTCTTTGAAAGCCGTATTTAAGCTGTATACAATTCTAGTGTATACGAATATTAAACACCTAACAACGGTTGACCGAATTGCAATCCGCGAGTCCTTTTGAAATTCACTCGCAACACGCATAGTGAACGATTTTATTCGATTTTTATGCGAGTTATTCGATTTGCGTGACAACGCTCTTCACTCGAGTGGGGGCTATGATTTCATTTTCTAGACTTTGATAGGATTCGTGATTGAACACCCTTTATTTTTGAAATAGTTTCGGCAGAAGGGCGAAATCACGGGGAAATCAACATGATATCTCTCTCTATATATAAGTAGGTATAAAATCGAGAAATAAATCTTCTCCAAAATTTTCGAAGTCCCGTATATCATAAGAGGAATTAAACGCTTTTTTTATGTACCTACGAATAATTTGCATAGACCCCTAAACTCAAGGTTTCCCGTATTCAAGTAAGAGGATATCTATGTTTCTCAGTAACTCAGGGAAAACTTTGTTTGTGGAACTTATTAGTTTATTAGCGTACATGCCTTTGATAGAAGAACTCTGTAATGTTTTCCACGTTCAGGATTAACCTCGATTGCGGAATGCGAAGGATTTCTTAAGAAACTCCCAAAAGGATTAACTTACTGCTTCTGTACTGATATTGGACATCTGAAAGTGATTTGTTGTTTGTGAATCTTTTACAGTAAATTGACTGAATCGTTTGAAATGTTTAATAGATTGTGCCATATGTTTTAATTTTTTTGTGGAGCTACCAAGAATGCGAATGATGCATCGGGACAACCGACAGTTTCCATGCAAAAATGGACGGTAGTGTTCAAAAATGGACGGTAGTGTTCAATACTTTATCACATTCAAAAACATTTTAAACTAAATAAAGACAAAAAAAAAACAGAAATTATACATCGTATTACTTTAAGTCTACAATTTGCGGCAAACAAAAAAGCATTGTCGCTTCGAGCGCTCAGTACCTACGTATAAAATATCCGCTATTTATCCGAGCGTTGTTCTCTAGTCTAGTTAAACCAAGGCGTTTTATTGCAACACTGCTTTATTAATAACCGGACACTTATAAAGATCAGTTTCACGATATAACTAGGGTTTATTAAAGGACTCAGATATTAGCTAGTTATTTTCTATTCCAGGAAATGGGGACTGAAATGAGTAGTTATTTGCTTTTTGTGGGCTGACATGTGTGTCCAAAATACACTTAAAAAGTATATAATGAGACTTCGTAAAATAAAACACTTGGAAAGTATATAATTATAACTTACCTGTGTGTGTGTGTGTGTTTTTTACTTTTTCAGGCGCAAACGGCTAAACGGATTTTGACGAAACTTAGTAGGTACCTGATATATAAATTTAACGTATAGGCTTCTTTTTATTCGAGTGTATGAATAAGTTCCCTCAAGATGCAGGTAAAACCACTGGCGGAAGCTTTGTTGCTCTTGATCGAAGTAACAGACTTTTATAGCATGTTTATGACTGTTTATTTTATGCTCTGCTGATGACTAACATATAAAGCTGTGAATATTACTACTTTATGATCATATTTTAAATAGTAGGTAAGTACTTTTTGATAGTGATATCTGAACGAAGATTTTTGTAGTTCTGTATTTTCTTCGGAAAGAGGGAGAAGGATCAGTCATTAGAAATACAGAATCAAATTCAAGGTTACAAAATTCTAAATGATCAGTAATCACGTTGCATGATAATACATTGGCAGACTTATCGATCGGTCCGTCACCAATACGTTTGTTTTGCTCACCACTTACGATATATCAATCCAATTATCCCCAGCTAGCGGGTAGTTGATGATTAATGATCTATTGCCAATATTTAACCCGCGACGTAACAAGAGGGGAGTTCAAGTTTGCTCCATATATACGACTCTCTCCAAGTGCACGCCACTGAGATCTATTTTCGGCTTCTCGCATCCAGCTCCTGCCAGCCGTCTTGCGCAAGTCATCACTCCACCGTGCCTGAGGACGTCCTACACTACGTTTGCCGAGGCGTGGTCTCCACTCTAGAACTCGTTTACCCCAACGGTTATCGTTGGAGAGGCCTATGTCCAGCAGTGGACTGCGATAGGCTGATGATGATGATGATGATGATACGACTCTCAACCCGATTTTCCAGTAGTTCTTAGAAATTTCATCAAAATCGGCTCAGCTATTTGCAAGTTATGACCTGTTTTGGCAAAGGGAACAAGAAACTAATTTAACTTCAAAGCCAATGCAGAAAGCTGAAAACACATACACATTAACCTCTGGTGATTTTAAGACGTTCTCATTATTCTTTTTTCCCGGTGAGACTATTCACACGCCTCACCACATACTATAAAGCATTATTTCTGCCGCAAAATCTCATACATTTGCGGTATTGAGTAGCAATTTCTTATGTAAACGATGAAACACACCTTCTCTGTGTGTTTATTGAAATAAGTTTCACCCAAGATCACTGAAATGGAAATGCAATCTCCATCTTTGTTTCATATTTACATGTCATGAATGAAATCTCAGACTCACATACATTATATGTTTAAAAGAAAGTCGTGTCAGTTACTCCACTTATTACTTAAGAACGGCTGAACCGATTTAGCTGAAAACTGGCAGGGGGGTAGTTTAGAGCCAGGAGAGGGACATAGGATAGCTTTTATAACAAAAAATAAAAATAAAAAATACAATTATTATTTTAATATATTATTCTGGACATACAGCGCCAAATCTGCCGGATGCCACTATTCCACGCGAACGAAGTCGCGGGCAAAAGCTAGTAATGTGAATAAATATAATCCTTAATGCGAAAGTAGCTTTGTATGCCAGACACTCTTTCGCGCGAAAACTACTGCTGCCTTACATACCACAACACAGTTGTAACTTATAAAGAGTAAAATTGAAGCGTATGGGTTGAAATTGACTCCAATATGGAAAAAATATTTGCACAATATCACTTTCAATTCATTCCGATTCAGAACTTTCACACAAAAAAACAATACCCAGTCGGTTATTTCACGCTTCAAAATTGGCCGTCACAAAAAAAGTAAAATTTACTGAAAACTGCGTAGCTAAAATATGGCTAGTTCTAAAATGTCTGCATATTACACGGGGTCGACTAGTTTACATTCTCAATAACTTCCAATATAATACAGCCTGCGGTTTTATACGGAACCAACCAATTTCGTTACTGGAAATTGGTTTTCCTCTCGACCTGCTTTTCACGGCGAAAAACTATTTGTGAAGTTATTTTTTTCCAATCATTCGGTTAAGATTCAGTTTTGAAACGTGTCATTTATTTCGATACGTTCTATTGCTATCAAACAATTGCATTGTAAATAGAGAAAAGTTCGTAATATAATATTTTTCTCACAATATATATTTCGATCAAATTGAACGCTAAGGTATAGATAGAAATCCTTAGATATATCCATTTTCTTGATGCTTTTTGGAGAGTGAATTTCTCTGTTTCTACAACCCTATTATTTTTGTTGGAAAAACACATACATATCTGCTTATAAATAGTTAAGTATATTATTTTAGTTCTAGAGGTATATCCAAACCTGCTAAACGTTTAACGTACGAGGTATAAGGCTAACGGTACATCAAAGGCGAAAAATTCTCACACATGCTTTTAGTTCTAGTCTGCTTTTACAGCAAACTTATTTAAGGCTGTGGTTAGACGTTAAGTGCACGTCGCGAGCTATTTGTCGACGATCGTGTCGTCATGCCCTTATTCCCTTTTATTAAATTTAAGCACATGTGAGTGATGAATTTTAGAAGACGTGTGCCATATTTTTAATGTAATGTTATTTTAGGATACGATGTTGTGACTATGTAGGTTTTATATATAATATTCAATACTAGTTTTCACGCGATTTCACCTGCGTTCCGTGACAACTACTGCCCGTACCGGGATAAATAAAGACCATGTTAGTCGAGAAGATTGTAGCTTTCCATTACTAAAATAATTTTTCAAATCGGTTCTGTATTTGCGAAGCCTTTGCGGTACAACCAATCAAACTAAAAAATGTTTCCTCTTTAATATTACGATAGATAAATGTATATCAATATCATTTTAATCCATATACTATAACATATGGCTACAATACATTAAAATTAAAATCCGTATGTAATATTCAATATTTACCATGATCCCACTGTAAATCAGAACCGTTATACCATTATGCTGCGAAATCACCAAATGTAATTCCAACGTAGGTACATTTTCAATATAAATGTAGATTTTCGACAGCGTATTTCAACAGTTTATTGAATAATCCGTTTTTGGTACAAACGCAAATAAACATTTTCACAAATTACTCGAAGCCGGAAAGGATTTCTGTGTCCACTTTGGTTTTGTTCTTTTACGGTACGATAAAGAGAAATTTATATTGTCCCACACGGCCGGGAATGTCCCATTTTGTCCATTAAATAGTGGTCACTTTGTTAGAGGTAAAAATGTTACTTAAAGTTCTTTTGAAAAAGGTTATTTTTTTTTGCTTTCAGTTGAATTAAGTGTCGTAGAACTAAATATAATTATGAATCTTACATTGCGCTTTTATTTATTGCTCATTTGTTTTAAGGTACCTACATACAAACTTATCTAGTGATCATATTATGTCTTAGTAATATCATACTACATAGAACTGGCGTGTATTTACTGGTGTAAATATGCCTTTACGCTCAGTTAAGGACGTTTTAGGAATTTATTCAAAACGAAACAACAACTCGTGCATTACATTAAAAAGATACAAACTGAAGTAGATAAAAGGTCAAAAATAAAAATAACATTTTTATCATAAACCCTTATCCGACAAAAAATAACTACCTTTATCTTTGCTGACCGTTTAAAACCGTAAAGAAATCATTTTCACCTTCAGAACATAAAATGAAACGTTCCTTTTGACGCTATAAATCATATTCAATGTGACACTAGCAATTGCCAAGTTCTCAAGTTTGGCAGAACTTATGGTTACAATAGTTGGTTTTAACTTGCTATAAAGTTATGCTTGTAAAGTATTTTTACATTATATGTTTCGGAAATGTAGTTTTAGCTTTCAGAAAACTGTTGAGATTTTGGAATATTTGTGGCGTCCTCTTTAATTGGGACTCACCGAAACCCGTGAACCGTGAAATTTTTAAAGCCCTAGGCCGCCCATCTTTTTAACCCCCGACGCAAAAACGACGGGGTGTTATAAGTTTGACGTGTCTGTGTGTGTGTGTGTGTGTGTATGTGGCATCGTATAGTTCGGCCATTCAGAGAATGCGTTCCTGACACGTCGCGATTGAACTGACGACGTAACTTTGCAATGGCGTTGCAGTTACGATAAAAATATTTTTGCTGGTTGTTTACCGTTTTAACAATTGAGGAGCATTAAAACAACATTATTATATCAATAATCAATGAATGTAGTTACGTCGTCAGTTCAATCGCGACGTGTCAGGAACGCATTCTCTGAATGGCCGAACTATAGTTCCCAAACGGATGATCCGATTGTAATGCGGTTTTTTTTGTTTGAAAGGAATGTCATTCGGGAGTGTTCTTAGCTATGTTTGGTGGAAATCGGTTCAGGTCTTCAAGGTCATCAGCTCGTTTGTTAGGTGTGATAGGAATGTTACACGCTCAGTTTACTTGCAAGCATATGTGGGATCTGAAATTTGAAATACTAATGTCTTCTAGAACCACTGAGCTGGTCTGCTGTTAGGACACGAAGATAGGAGATGTAACCCTGAACTGCTGTTTAGTAAACCCATCGAGTTTGGGCTCGTTGAATTTGTCTTGACGAGTTCTCTTCATGTTTCTGATTGACGAGAACCTGATGCTGGAAATGGGATGTGGCGGATGAAACCCTGGAATGCCGGAATGAAACGGATAAACCGATTTATATTTTTGCTGAAAATCTAGAATGACCAAAGGTTAATCTTTGTTATTTCGCAATCTGTGCAATTCTCCCAGAGCTGGTTTGTCATGAGGATTGTTAAACAGCTTCTTTTGGCCGAGATCGCATATAGCGACCCCATCTTAAAATAACAGAAATTAAATGAAAGAAGGAAAAATTAAGGAGCTCCTTCAAAAAGCATGAAATAAAATTAAATTATAAATTTAAAAAAACCCCCGACCCAAAAAAAAGCACGCAATTATTATGACAAAAGGTTAAAAACGCTAAACCCTATAAAAAGCAAAAAATAACTTTTAACACTACGTAAGTACCAACTAAAGCATGTCAGACTAAACTAAATTTTGACGTGTCGGGGGACCGCTTTTTACCTTTAAAAATACTTACATAAATCAAATGATACCTACCTAATTACAACATTCGTATAAAAAAAAACACGTATCTAAACAAAATTGTATAAAAAGTTATAAGAAGTATATGTAATGTAGTAGTATATAATTACTTCTAACGTTAGGCTAATAAATTAGAGCGGTCCCCCGACACGACAAAATTTAGTTTAGTCTGACATGCTTTAGTTGGTACTTACGTAGTGTTAAAAGTTATTTTTTGCTTTTTATAGGGTTTAGCGTTTTTAACCTTTTGTCATAATAATTGCGTGCTTTTTTTTGGGTCGGGGGTTTTTTTAAATTTATAATTTAATTTTTATTAAGAAGGTTCCTAAATGAAGGAAAAAATATAAAAGTCTGTTAGTAATATTTAATGTTGAGTTATTTTGTAATTTTGATCCCCCGAGGGTTAAGCACACTGTTGTCTAAAGTGTCGGCCGATAGTTGGTTCGCTAGGTTATTTTGAAGGCTATATCGTCAACCTAATCAGATCTCCTAGTCTATCTTATATCTCCCGGATACCTGGTAGTGAAATGTGCGCACATCAATTGTCATCCATTCATAGTAATTAAATATGATCTCAATCAAACATTCAGCTGACTATATAAAAGTTTGCAGCGTGCCGAAGCACTAATGGAATTTTGTTACTAGTTGTACTTCCAATATTAGCAACTAGATATACCTATATAAAATTAAGTTAGCACCGAGCTAGGTAATAAGCCTGATGAGAGCTTAATGATTGCCACGTGTTAGTATTTCAGGCTCCACGTTTACTGTTTAAAAATAGATGGTTCATAGCAGTGTTTTAATCATTTAGCAATTTCAGACTTTATGCTGTGAGGAATAGGGTCTAGAGTTCTTTAAATAACGTAACTTCTAGAGCGAGAGAATCTACTTTTGCAGGACTTACAATTAAGTTGTATAAATTCTTTCGATTTACTCAGAAAGTTTTAAACAACTGTAGGAAAAAACATCATAATCATATTTTGGGAAACTTCAGCGATTTTCAAAGGAAAAATTATGAAGAGCTCTCATAATTTCTCTTAAATATAATATTTATTCTATCTCTTGAGACTTAGTATCTTCGCCTTTGTTTGTGGTAACAGACTTTTGATGTCCTTACCAGAAGTTTTCGATGGTCATCGAGGAAAAGCGTTTTATTTTCCTATTGTCTCTAGGTATAATACATACTTAACTCTGTAGAAGGTTTAACGTTAGCAAAAAATAAAAAAAGTGTAAAGGTAACATTCTATGCCTACCTATCTTCATGTCTACCTTACGTATCTTCTCATGCACCTGCACCTACTTAACATACAGATAGGTAAGCAAGACTTTGCAAGACAAGTTCCTTAAAAATATCTGCCTTTTTTTCACTAAAAAAAAGGTGAGTTTCTCAGCTTCTCTGTCAGCTGCAATAATACAAACAAAGACAAAAATAAAAAGCAGTACAGATAAAAGAAAATCCACATTCGGCACGCACACTTAATCCCAATGTGTTCATCAGCGGTCACGACCCACTTCTAAAGTATTAAGTAAGACCCATTCACTTACGAGACGTGATAAAATATAAAGGGATCGGCTTTCAGTACTAACCAGATGCAGGTAAATACCAGTTTTTTACATGGGGCGACTGCCTATCTGACCTCCTCAACCCAGTTACCCGGCCAACCCCATACCCTTTGACTTTCTGGCCCTTACTGGCCGTAACGATAGCCAAACATGTCCAAATGACAGCTGGCACCTACCTGTTTATCGTGCCTTCCCAAACCTGGAAAAAGTCGTCATGACGAGATGGTCACCCATCCTCGGAACGACCGTGCGAACCGCGATGCTTAACCTTCTGATCGATAAAGCTTTGTAGCTACTATAATCATCGGCAAGGATATTGAGCCTTCACCTGCACAGAAGTGATTTATTGGTTTATTGCCTTAAGTGTACAGTGCGCAAAGCGATCCCCACTCTTCCGCCGAGAGCTCATTATCCGTGCCGATAACTATACTAAGCTACCAAAATAAAAATAAAAAGCAGTACAGATAAAAGAAAAACCACATTCGGCACGCACATATAATCCCAATGTGTTCACCAGCGGTCACGACCCACTTCTATAAGTATTAAGTAAGGCCCATTCACTTACGAGACAAATAAATATAACAATATATGAAGGGATCGGCTTCCAGTCTTAACCTGATGCAGGTAAATACCAATGTTTTACAAGGGGCGACTGTCTATCTGACCTCTTCAACCCAGTTACTCGGGCAACCCAATACCCTTAACGACAGCAAAAGATGTTCAAAAGACAGCCCCGACCCACCAGTTTATCGTGCTTTTCGAAACGCGGAAGAACTCGTTATGACGAGATGGTCACCCATCCGCGGATCGACCGCGTTAAGCGTTGCTTAACCTTCTGGTGTAAAAACCTTTGTAGTTACACTAAGCTACCAAAATAAAAATAAAAAGCAGTACAGATAAAAGAAAATCCCCATTGAGCACGCACATATAATCCCAATGTGTTCATCAACGGTCACGACCCACTGCTATAAGTATTAAGTAAGGCCCATTCACTTACGAGACAAATCACTGGAGGCTTAATTATCTGTGCTTTATTATCCACTTCTTGTTTTATTATTCTGTACACGTAAAAAGGAAGATTTTTTGTGGGTTAATGTGGTAGGAAAGTAGATCGAAAAATAGGTAGTTTATTTTTAGGAATGTAGGATAGTGAATGATAATGGTGTCAGTCCAAGAAATAATTAAGTTAAAAAATGCTGTTAACATTACATAAAGCTAAAAGTTCGTATGTATGCTTGAGCGACCTAATCTCGAAAACTGAAGGTTCTATAAAAAAAATATATGTCAGTGCTGGTCTTTGCATAACTGTTACTGTTACAGCCTTTTTATCGTCCCACTGCTGGGCACAGGCCTCTTCTCACACGGAGAAGGATTGAGCATTAATTAAAAAAAAAAAAAATTGTAAACTATAGCACTCAAGCTTTCCGTATTAAAGTTTCGAAAAATGAATCTAACCATTATATCCAATAGAACCTCATTCCTATCCTCTCACAACGAAAAACAAAAGAAAATCCACAAACGCTCGTCAAAACATAATCTCAGCTAGAATCACAGCAGGTGTCACAGTCTACCATCGATAAGTACATCAACCCATTTCCTTTGTGCAGTTGTACCAACAATAGTGAGGCACGCAGCGATAAGCACTTTGTAACACTGGTTTGCTCTTGCTCTGGGGAAGTTAGAAAAATAAAATTGAATAACTGATAGGATTTGCTGACGGTATTATTTTATTCTGTGGCGTATTTTTAAAATGGATAAATAATATTTCATTTTTTAATTACAGATATAGATTTTGAATTTAGAAAATATTATAGTTCCATTTTTAAATCATGCCTGATTTAATTCTTTTGTAAAATTGGAATAATATAATGATTCTGTTTCATTTTTTCCGGTACAGAAGAGTAAGACAAAAAATATTGTTTTGAGAAGACTTTTCTATTGTGAATGCTAATAGCCTGTACTGCTTCAGTAAAGTAATTGCATGATTGATAATTAAATTCGTAAGGGCTCAGCAATCTCGATTCGGGACAGATAAATTAAATTAACACAAGTGTCATTCGCTAAGTATCATAAATTGATGCTACGTAAATTAAATTTTTTATAGAGTAAATTGTCTGATGTTTGTCACACTTGATTTTCATGCAAATTGGTATATTATATGCCAACTTCAAGTAGTTTGAAAGGCAAGTAAAACTGCAAGAAAAATACTTACTATAAACCTTTTGAGCAAAACTAACAAGCGTTACTGAACCCGTATTAGTCGTGTGAATAAATTCCCTTTCAATATATCTTTTACAAAAGATACAGAATGTTCATACATCCGAAAACGGCTTACACGGACCAAAAAGGTTATATTGTACTCTTATGGCCGTTTTCAATATTCTATCTATCTTTTTTTGGTTACTAGAGATATATGTATATTTGAACTTACTTGTGATGTCCTCCTAGCCGATTATCGGCTACGGCGGCTGTTCTCATGTAAGGAGATTAGCCAACTGTGCAGGCCATATCATAGTGCACGAGCATTGGCGTCAGTCACAGGTGCACTCACTATTCCTTCACTCTCATAACCCGATGGGACGGCAATCCGACACGACCGGAGAGAGATCAGGCGCAGAACCGACACTTAAGTGCTCTCCGATGTACGGGTGAATCAATCACCAACTCCCGGGCTCCGGGCTGCTTTGTGATAACAATACACATAAATATTACTGAACGAGTAAAATTATATTTACATCAAAACGATAATTGAAAGTGGCATTATTTCAAGTTTCTTCAATATAATGCATATATTAACCATCCAATTGTATATGAAATATCTAAAATCCACAAAGCGATTTCGACCCGACTCAGGAATCGAACCTGAGACCGTACCACATGTATTAGGTACTTGTATATTAATATATTAATATTACTTGTATGGAGCGAACTTCAAAATTCTATCTCTGGTAGGCTTAACAACAGATAGCTGGTAAGATATTGAAACGGGCCGTTAAGAAGTAAGTAAACCTTTTTGATAAGAGCTCCTTTCAACACAAGTGTTGGGCCTAAACCAATTTTATCGATATTATATTTTTTCATATCTCGGTATGATAGGGTGTCAAAAAGGTGAAGAAAATACGGCTGAAGTGTTAAACGGTGCGATAAATTTTATTTGATTTATAAATATTGGATAAGTTCTTTTGGGCTCCTTGTAAAAAAAAAAGTTTCGCTTCAGAAGAAAGAGGTCTAGATTAAGTATTTTTAGTTCGAAATAAGAATAAAACACTAGTTTTTTACGTATTTTTTTTTTGGTTGTTTTTCAGTACAAGTTCTTTATTTATAACAAAAATATATATGTTCAGAATTATTTATAAGTTTATAACGAAAAGCGTCAAAATATTCCTACTCATCGCTGTCGACTGGGAGCGTGTCCAAAAGGCTGGCATCATATCTAGATCCTATTTACTTACTTAGCATTTCGTAGTGTCATAATTATAGTCTTTTATCAGTGAGAGGCTCTAAATAGGTACATATTAAAGCATATAAAACTATACGGAAACTCCCTTTCAGCTTTACGAATGCATTAACGAACGCCGCAAAATTAACAAAAGAGTGACGAACTTTTAACATCGACAAAGTTCGTCATCGAATTTACAATGTACATATGTATATTGAACAACCTTTGTACGAGTATTCACGTGACCTTTTACCTGACTACTTGAATAAGCAAGTAAGAGCACTTGACTTGATGTGAACGAGGCACAGGGCTCGTTTACATACATAAATCGAGGGTAACTTCATGTGTAATTAGAGGCTAGTAGATGAAGGCTGGTATTAGATCTATCTATAGGCAATTGGAACGGTGTGATTGATGCAAATTGATGCCGTATAGCCTACTTCGTTGCTATTAGAAATCTATACTAATATAATAAAGAGGAAGTTTGTTTGTACCTCAAGGGCTCCGAAACGATTTGAAGATTTTTTTCACTGTTGAGAAGCGAGACTAGCCCTGAGTAACACAGACTTTATTTTAGCCGAGTAGGTACGGGAAAAAGTTTCTCGGGAACGCGGATGATACCGCGGCTACTTTTACGATGCTTATGTACATTATGAGGATAAATAATAGTACTGCTATTCATATATGTAGTCTTGTGTATGTTACCACCCATAACCTTCTACGCAGAATAGACTATGTTCCCAATTCCAAGATTGTATAACCTTATAAATAATTCATTAGCATCACCAAATCCTTGCTCATTAACGTGTGAAATCTTCATAATTTTCAAGATTAACTTCGAAACAAAGCCTCTGAACATGAAATATTAATAATTTTGTCTGAACTGCGTTTTTCAACGAAAATTCGTAGTTGCGTGCTCGTCAAAGGATTTAAGAGGGCTTAAAGTAAGAGCTCTGAAATTACTTGAACATCAATTTGGCTGGTAGTGACTAGAATATTCAAGAGGCTAGTGGTTCGTGAAATTAATGAAGAGATGTAAGTAGTAACGCGACAAATGTTAGTCATTTTTCACAGTTCAAGTATCTAATATATGGCGCGGTTACTGATGTTATACGCACTCCTAGTTAAATATATTTTTAGGATACACGACAGTACCTACCAACCTACCTCGTATTACTTTAAATAATGTGTAGCCATGAGACCTTTATTACAAGGATCTCTTCAAAGTTACATTGGAAAAACGCACTCCTTGTAGGATATATTTTAGGTTGGTTGGTAGATGTGTTAAATGTGAATAACACTTTTGATGGTCATATGCTGCATATAATAAAAGTACGACGTTTGCATCGGTTGCCTGTTTCACAAAAGATTGTTACAAGAGACTTGGGTCGGCCGGGTAACTGGGATGAGGAGATCAGATAGGCAGACACTCCTTATAAAACATTTGAACTCATCTGCAACCGGTTAGACCGGAAGCCGACCCCAACATAGTAGGGAAAAGGCTATTTAGATGACGTTACAAGAGACTTAAAGAAACCAACAAAATGTGACCAATGGGTAACACCTTTATTTTGAAAGACTAATGTACATATGTTCGGCTATAGTTCGGCCATTCAGAGAATGCGTTCCTGACACGTCGCGATTGAACTGACGACGTAATAACATTCATTGATTATTGATATAATAATGTTGTTTTAATGCTCCTCAATTGTTAAAACGGTAAACAACCAGCAAAAATATTTTTATCGTAACTGCAACGCCATTGCAAAGTTACGTCGTCAGTTCAATCGCGACGTGTCAGGAACGCATTCTCTGAATGGCCGAACTATAATTTCGATAATCTTAATTGCGACTTAATCTAAACTCTTTGGTACAATATTGGCTATATAGAACAATGTTTTCACATACTTCAACTCATAGAAAAACATTACTTACTTCGTAATACATACTTACATTCCGTGAACCCACAAGGGGCTGCTTGTTTATCTTAGAACCCTTCGTAATCCCCGCATGAAGGATTCCTTTCACGACGGCCATATTTACATATATTCCTCACGAATAAGAACCTCATCTATAAAGATTTATGTAAGAAATAAAATAAAAATAATAAGTATTTTGTATTTTATGGGCTGAGCGGCTTTTCATCTTTGGATGTAGAAATGGTCTAGGGTTACTTGGAATGGTTTTTTATTGCCTCTTTTTGTATTTCGAATGTCGAAGATTTGTTTGGGGGTAAAAAAATACTACGAAGTATATTTCAGATTTTTTTTCCTTCGTTAATTTGTACATCTATACTTATAATAAAGAGGAAGCATTTCTTGTTTGTTTGCACCCTAAAGGCTCCGAAACTAATGAACCGATTAGAAAAATTATTTCACTATTGGAGAGCTACAGAGCTGCTTCCCGAGTAATAAAGACTATTGGTCCTACTACAAAAACTTAAACATGTGTCAAACACTTCTCTTAAAATAGTGTGGCTGCAAAATGTACCTTATTTCAACATCATAATTTGATATTTTTTTAGACTGACGTTTAAAAGTTTTTGTGGTAAGACGGTATATATTTTACGGGCCGGGTAGTAGTTCCCACGGGATGCGGTAAAACGGCTAGTTAAGGCTGCGGGAAAATAAAAAAGTACTAATGAAATGATTCATTTAATCACATTAAGGCTTACATTTAAGAATATTTACATACAATTCACAATTATAAAGTACAGTTAAGTAGAAAAATAAGTCCGTAAACGAATAGCTTTAAGCTTAATTTTAAATATTTACATCAATGGTTCTCGTATTTACATGTTAAATTAATTAGAATTTTGTGGTTTCAATAAAAAGCGATTGCGACATTTTGAAAAATTATGTAGCTTAATTTATACGTTTATCCGTCCGTATAGTTGCACAAAGCTTCATTAAATCTATTACTGACACTTTTTATCTTGTTGACAAAGAAAGAGAAAGCCATAGATTTAAAGAAGCTTTAACTTTAATGAAGCTTTGTGCAACTGACGGTAAGTGCAATAAGATTGAACTGTTCACTAGTTAATTACCTATCTATATTCGTCGAGGTAAAGAAAAATTGCCAAATAAAGATTTCAGTACAGGCTAGGCATGTGTTGTGTATACCTCTTGATCCATTTTATTGTTTATATTGCAATTGCATAATATGTTGTTTATCTTATCAATGACATCATTTTTTGATTGGCGAATTTTACTATTGGACAACAATAAAAATATTAAATTTTACTTTAGTAATTAAACATAGTTTACATACTTGGTAATAAACTATGGCGGTATGTGAAAAAGTAATTTTCAATTTCAAAAAGTCCAGTTGAAAAAAGTTATTACTTTTTAAGTAGTTAGTAGGTATTGTTAGGAGAGGTTTTTCTTGGATATAAAGTTTCCAAACTAACACAAAAGTGCTCTTTTCTTCCTTCTATGCACTATACACTTTGTTCTTTAAGGTTTTATTTGTTCAAAAACGGAAATAAATTGAATTTTCTATCATTCTTAGCATTTCTTTTGTTTCTGGCGAACTGTTAACTGGCGAATAACAGTGAATTTTTTTATACTATGTCATGATCGATATCAAAAAATCATTAATTTAAATTGGGAATTTACAAAAAAAAAACTGACTAGATACTGGCCTTTAGGCACATAAAGCATTAATTTAAATTAAAAAGAACATAATTGAAACCCAAATACATAGTGCAATATGCAATAAAAACCTAGAAATGATCGGTACAAAGTTACTTAATTAAATAGGACGGTAGTTATATATAGGAGACTAGCACATAATATAAATAGAATTGTCACCACGCCTAGGTCACATTGTGAAAGTCATTTGCAAAATTGATCGCATAAAAAACGCTTTTAAGAAGATTAAATAATAAAACTAAAGGCACAGAATTAATTACAGTATTGCAATTAATTTAATTTATAACAATTAAAACATACGTTTCAGACAAAATAGCAATTCTCTTAACAATGGGCAAATGATTTCCATAAACATGACACGCAATTAAGTAAACCAATTAACGTAAAAGCGGCACTTATAGGACAGTTCAGACAGAGGCAATTTATCAAAAATATCGGTAGAATGTCAATAAAGAAATATGATGATGATGATGATGTCCTCCTAGCCGATTATCGGCTACGGCGGCTGTTGTCATGTAAGGAGATTAGCCAACTGCGCAGGACATATTATAGTGCACAAGCATTTGCGTAGACACAGGTGCACTCCCTATTCCTTCACTCTCATAACCCGATGGGACGGCAATCCGACACGACCGGAGAGAGATCAGGCGCAGGACCGACATTTACGTGCTCTCCGATGCACGGGTGTATCAATCACCAAGTTCCAGGCTCCGGGCTGCTTTGTGAAAGTCTTCTAAAACCCACAAAGCGATTTCGGCCCGACTCGGGAATCGAACCCGAGACCTCGTGCTCACCAGCCGCACTTGCGACAACTAGACCAACGAGGCAGTTATATAGGTAAAGAAATATATTAAAATTGCAGGCTAAATTGTTTATATATATATCTGACAAGCGAAGCTACATCAAAACTCAAAGAATGTGTGATTTAGGTAAAAAAAAAAACTGAATATCATTTCAGAAATCAAAGTGTATTAATCAAAGTTAAGAAAACATTATTTAGGTACTACTAGCTGTTGCCCGCAACTTCGTCTGCGTGGGCAATATAGAATAGTCAAAATACTACTTATCCCGTAGGTGCATTCTTTCACGTGACAGTATAATTAGGATTAGCACTTAGCAGTCGCATAGATTCATTGATCAATGTTGTGTTGTGGATGTGACCATTTACCTAAACAAAAAAAGTAAAGTTTGTGACGTTGTGAATATCTCTGGATCCAGTCAGCCAATTTGAAAAATTATTACGTATGGTGCGTAAGTAATTTTCACAGGAAACAGTTATAATCTATGTCTATATGCTTTGAGTCTGACAAAGCTGTCATTTGTACATTTTCTGCAGCTGCTGCGACTAATCAGAAGCCAGAAAGTCTGTCAGTCTTACCATGGATATCGGCTTGTGTAGTTGACTGGATTGAAGATAGGTAGATAGGTAGTCGCTCCAAGCAAAATATTGGTACTCAAACAGATTCGGTGACTGGAAGCCAACACCAACATAGTTGGGGAATAGCTGGATGGATGATAAAATGAGTCATCATCATCATCAGCAGGCGCATAGGGTAGGATAGTTTCACTACTGGGGAGAAACACTTGTATGACGGGGATTTTCTGTGCACTTACTCACTATGGTAAGGCTGACCCCACATTAGGCGTGCGCGATCCTCGGGCGTGTGAGTAGCGCGGGCGTCGCGAGCGCGCTGCGTGAACGTCGCGTTTTGCTGCCCTGCGGCATGTGTGAAGAGTGCAAGCGAGACGCTCGCGGCGAGCACGCGGCGCTCGAGTTGCGTTCTTACCCCTTCGCCCGCTATCCCCGCCGCCCGCTAAACGCCTTAGCAGTTAAACGTCAAGGAGAGCGGCACGTGCGCGCCGCGAGCGCGCTATAGGTAAATGCCGCAGGGCAGCAAAATGCGACGCTCACGCAGCGCGCTCGAGACGCACGCGCGGCGCCCGCGCTCCCCACACTCCCGAGTTCGTACTTGAAACCTGCAGTTTTGCCAAGATTTTCAAAATGTACGCTTGCAATTTGTCATTTCTTAGTGGAGCCAGCAAATCGAAAGAAACATAAGTGTTGTATACTGTGCGTCACTACCGCACTCCACGGGAAAATTTCGCTCTTGCGGAAGACTTTTATATACCATATTTTGTGTCACACAGGACGACAGTATCCATCGAAACACTTTCAAAGATCTGATGAACGAACAAATCAGACCTGACTTGGTCACCTGGGGCCAATCAGAGCTCTATGAAGCGATCATAGGCTTTGGCTCCTACTGTTATTGTGGTTTCTGAAAATTTATTCACCTCATTCAACGATGAATGTAATTCTGATGGTACTATTAAGAACACTTGCTTAGCGCAGAAGCTGACGTTGGCAGGTCGACTCTTTTGACTTCTCGAATAGGATACCATTGGTTTTTGTGCAATGCATTCTGGATTAGGATAGGATACAGGTGGATAGGATTTGCAACAGAAAACAATTCTGTCTTTGTGATTGAATGACATCAAACGTAGTTTTATATGAAAGGTGTTTTTTTAGACTTGGCTCGGGTCCTACTGAGACTGTTCGTAATCGTGACCAGTGTATTTGCGATCAGAAGTTGAAAGTAAGCATGTCTCTGGTATGCGACGCGCAATTTGTACGTTT
Source organism: Helicoverpa zea (assembly GCF_022581195.2). Classification (NCBI taxonomy): domain Eukaryota; kingdom Metazoa; phylum Arthropoda; class Insecta; order Lepidoptera; family Noctuidae; genus Helicoverpa; species Helicoverpa zea. Next base: position 2,653,795 of record NC_061462.1, read on the forward strand.
TCAGACGCACAAAGCATTTTACGTGTGTATGGTATTAAATCGAGAAAGGTCCCATTTCTTATCTGCACTTTGTATCTGGGCTTGTTCTTAAAGCTACAGAATCCTTCATTACCTACCTACCTCACGCTTAGCAGCGCTTGCGAGAGACAGATCCTCATTTCTTGTAGGATTAAGTTTACATATTTTACATCAGAAAAAATAATTAAGGTCTTACTTAATACTACTCACTCAAAAGTAATTTGTTTTAAGGCCACCACATTAGTGGAAGATAAGCTAAACTATGTTTATGAAAAAATCCTGATATGAACTCCATCTGTAACTTTAAATGATAATTAATTGTTCCACTAAAGTCATCATTTTTGACATAATGTTCAAAAAATAATTAAGATGGCACCGTTTTAAATTTGGCTGAGAACTATTAATTTTCCTTTCATCAAGGTAATAATTATAATTGGATTTTGATGTGGCACGGCAAACTGACAAACACTATTGAAATGTCTATCGAAAAATTACACTACGTGTTAAAATATGGTGAATTACGGAAAATACACAACTCCATCTGTTGAAATTATAATCCTCTATAAAGAATGTATGGTCATTTACCACCTCGCTCCTTTGTCAAATTTTATGTATTTTATTTAACACAGATTACCACAGATGGAGCTACTTTAACCTTGGCTAAACAAAATTTTCATATTTTTTTTTCTTCCGAAGTTACTTATGAAGGTGTGATTTTCTGTGTAAAGATTAATAATAGGCCGATCAACTAATATAAGTACAACATTCGAATGTACAGTTTTGACAAACAGATTGCGTGTCGTAATATTTTACATCTTGAATTCACAAAATTAATCATATCTTTTGATAGAGTGAATCGATTTCGATGAAACAAAAACTAAATAATACCCCAAGTTACGTAGAATTTTTGTATATAAGCATTGTCTGCATTGAAATCGTAGATTTTACGTGAATCCCGAACAAACAAACAGATAAACAGACAAACAGACAAACAGACAAAAATGACAAAAATGATGGAAATGGGTTCTGTTAGTTATCCTTTAACATGCTGGCTATTTTTTTTGTCAATTTCTTCAATGTACAAAAATTACTTTTCTACAGATTTATTATATGTATAGATGTTTTGATATACATATTAAGATCAATATTGAACATACCAACATCAAGCTTAATTTAAATTCAACGTATCAAAGAAAGAACTACTAGGTACTGTGCCTATCACAAATATTTATTTGGAAAATACATCAAATATAATTTTCGACAAAGGCACAGAAAAATATTTTTGTCAATATAAAGGTACTCGAAAATGACGGATTCCTTGATAAGAGTTAAAATTCAATAAGTATTCCGTCGGAACTTTTACAAAGAGCTTAGAAATTCCTTTTATTATTTACCAAACAATAAGACAGTGCTGTAGAAATTTCCATAAAAATAATAAAATGCGGAGGTTTGGGTGTGCCCAAAACCTTACGCTCAATAAAAGAAAAACAAAGGGCTTTCAATTAAAGTGCTTCATTCAATTGAGGAAACAATTATATTGATGAAAATGGAACGAAAATAGAATAGTATTGAATTTCGAACGGTTAAAAATAACAAAAGAAAGTTTCATTAGACCATCACGGAGGTACGGTACATTGTACGGAAAATTTTCATAGATATGTTCCAACGCACACATGCAAAGACGTAGAGAGCTGATGTGAGAGTGTGTGTCGACATTGGAGGGCGTCATACCGTTTGCCCTTAGTAGCCCATACAAGTCATCCTCACTCCAAATGAATACAAGTTTCACCTCATAAATACATAAACAAAAGCATAACGATGCGTCCTATGTGAGCCATCTGGATGCGAACGCGAAGAGGCACGGCGCGGGCGCGATTTGAAAACAACAAATACTTAGTCGATTTCTTTTAATTGGTTTCCGTGGCGTAGCGTTCCTTCAGTTAGCTTCGGATCGCTTTGCACTGGCGTTTATTCGCCCACCTAAGACGCACCTTTACGAAAAAGCTCCATTAAAAGTACAGTCTACAATTTTACAGTATGAAAGTCACTCAGTATACTTTAAAGTAGATACAATAGTCCTCAGAACGTTTGTCCATTCACTCAAGCGGCTTCACTACATCAGGTAGGGGGATCCGGGGGAGGGGGCTCCTTTTCCTTCCCCAGGGGACTTCCCCCCGAGTCGGCTGCATCACTATTCCCACTGTTGATTGCAACTGACGTCAGAGGTACCTGCAAATTAATTAATTAGTAATTTTCCTGTGACTAATACAGTTTATTCGTACTCTGGAGCGTTCTTAATTGGAATTGCATTTGTTTTTTTGTTTTGTTGGATGTAGCGTTGGTAGGAAGAAAATTGTGTAGCATTTCTATGTTTATTTTCATTGCACTCGGCTCTTATGTTAAATCTAGGACTAGGGTATAACTTAATATTATGATTGCGAAAGTAACTTTGTATCAGCTAGTCCTACTGTTATGTGAAAGTTGGTGAGAATGTATGTTTGTTAACTTTTCACGCAAAAACGCCTGGTCTGATTTGGTTGTAATTTGGTCTAGATAAGTGATAGGTACTCTGGATTAACACATAGGCTATTTTTTATCAATACATAACGTGGGCGAAGCCGCCGGGCGTCAGCCAGTAGGTTCATATTTTAGTCACTGCTTTTCTACAAGATACATTTAAACGTTATACATATAGCATATCGTTCTCATTACTTCATTACATGGGCACAGTTAAATCCACTGCCGAGTTACGACACAGTTGGGTAAGCGTTAAAATATTCACACATCAACATAATACACTTACTTGTATGTACATATTTTATATTATTTTATATACATAGGTATGTTTCTCTCCCCAGAGCCTTAAGTAACCAAAACATTGGTCTTTTGTATCAAAACTGCTATCGCGAATTTGAATCTAATAGCCTCCAGAGCATTGTTATTTCCATTTGTTTGTGGACAATTCTAGAAATATTTTCCTATTTAAATGTTTAAGGAAAAACTGCTCCTTTTATACGTCTGTAATCTTTGGTCCTTTGGGTATGGTTTGGTCTGCGTTTTTGCATTTTATTGCTCATTTTTGTCTTTTGGGAGCGAATGAAGGTATCGAGCAAACAGTTTGGAATTCGTTTCGCAAAGAAATCGTTTATCTCTAATCAAAACATCAGAGTATCCAAAATCAAATAAGTTTTTTTTTTATTCTTATTTTTAACGACGTCAAAAATCATCAAATGGCCCCTCCCGCTGTGGGTTAGCAGTGGTGAGGGAGTATCAGACTCTTACTGACTAAAAAGTCTTACTGGCTAGTTTCAGCTCTGAGTTAATTATTTATTTATAAGAGAAATACAGAGTAAACATAAGAACTACTTACAATGTCTATGAATGCCAATGAATGTATTTTTATTTGAAAGTAGTCCCTTAATTTTATGATTGCCTAGTTTTTCCACAGAAGTCATGCAACGATGCTTTGAATTAATTAAGTAGAAACGTAATCTTATTGAATTTACGTCAATTTATTCGTAAAGTCACAATGCTAATAAAGTGTGCGTAATTTAGTTAATCAGTTTAGTATTTAATTTATGAATTCTTTATCAAAATTCCGCGAATATGCATTGATTGATGAATTATTGCAGAAAGTACCTACATACGTTTGAGTGCCTTTATTAAAAAGAAAACTTTAATGATTTGCCGGCTCATAAACTTTGGCTAACTTTGTAAAGTTACGTGATTTATAATTTACATTATTTTTTCAAGACTTAAAAAATATTAAATACTTTTTAACTATTTTTAAAAACTTATAAATTTTTCCGTCGTCTTTCATAAATCAGTCTACTATATAGACAACCTATGATGTAAGCGTCGAAGGAAAAATATTATTATCACTCTTTGTAAATTTTCATCCATTAATTTTCAATAAAATGAGAACGATATTTAAATTAAGCCTTTAAACGAATAAAACTGAAACGTCCTTTGTTTTCCAATAATTAATTTTGTTCTTTTATTTTTCATTTTGATAAAATAAACGAGAACACCGAGGTTTACTCAAAAAAATACAGCGTACCGTGTGTTTCAACTAGCAACGTTTGTTCAACGTGTAACAGAATTTGCACGCAGTGTTGACTAAACTGTGTAGGTACATACACGGATAAAATCATGACAAATGAATTTAATCCATTTTGTCACGCGTGCGATGCGACTGGACCCAACACGCTTAACTATAGGAACCTGTCAGCCCAAAAAATCTGTTGAAAATTGTACGCATAAATTATAATCCAGAGTTTAACTGCGACCCCGAATCCAAATGACATCCCAATACTTGTGAACACATGAAAACTGAACAATATTATATTGAGTCAACCTGGAAGGGTTGTGAAAAACATCCAATCCTTTTCTGTATGAGAAAAGGCCTGCAGTGGAACCATCAAAAGGCCGATGAAGACGACAATACTTACCATAGAAACCGCAGTACATATGTGCGTATCTGATTGCCTTGGAGGTGGTGACAGTGAGGCATCGAACCTCAAGTCCAGTTGGAACATGAAGACGGCTGCGGCGAGGGTCGTGACGGAGACCGTTAGCTGAGCACTAGCAACCCCGATGCATGTTGTGCTGCCACATCTGAAAATTATTGTTTTGTTTAGAACTTTGTATAGATTGTGGTGTATGGTTTGTTTGCTTGGTTCGGGGCTTAGTTGGTGTGATATAATTCTGGAATAGCGATTTTTATTAGATACTGTAACTACCATTCCCTAATAAATAATGTTTTTAGAAGGGTTCTGTGCAGGAGTATATAGTTACTTTTACGTATTAAACGACTCTCCTACTCATATTATAAATGAGGAAGGTTATAACTACGTGTATATGTTTGTTCTTTCACACAAGAACTACCCGATGGTTTTTAATAAAACTTAGGAGTGATATAGCCTACATATGAGAATAAGTTGTCCATGTGCTAGAAACAGATCCCTTGTGATTCGTGTGAAACAACCGCGGGGGGGAGATAGTATAAAAAAGTATTTAGCACGTAGGCGTTTATAACATACGTTATTAATTTCGTGTCTGTTATGACTACATTAAACGTAAATAGCCAAGTTCTAAGTAAAAGTATATTATTAATGGTTATGTAAATATGAGCATCAAAAGTGCCAAGGATAGCGACCACGCGACCATATTTCCCGAGAGTGATATTGTAAAAATTGTTTGTAACGAACCTTTTAACAAAAGTGTTACCTAGAGGATAATAATTATAACAAGTTCCTGTTAATTACAAACCTTTTTAATTAAGTTATTACGATGAAGACCTTAATTGCCGTGTTTAAAAAAGAAAAATACTCTATCAGACAAAAATAAATAATAATTCAAACCCATTGATGAACGACAGAGATCGACCAGCAATAAAAATATAACATCTTATTTGAGAATCTCCTTTTTAGCAAGTCGGTTAAAATTACATTGTAAATGAAGCTTATGTTCCGTTATAATGTAAAAATGCCTTTGTTAGTTCCCACAAAGTGGACTATGTAGCGTTTCTAAAAAAGCGAGTGATTTGCATACATTTTGTTGGCTACGCTTTCATTGAAAAGATTTAGAAGATAGGGATGAAAACATCAACCTAAGTGTGTATGAGGGATAGAAGAATGGATGGGTGGATGCTATTGTGTGTAGGTATGCAATGTCAGATCGCTGGCTGGTGCTTTGTGGTGCAAAAACTTGGCGGACAAAGGATCTTGCAGAATGTATTTGATATATAGAGTGACCAAAGAAAATTCTCGTGTAGTGGTCTAAAAGACAAATCTAGCTTTGTATACAATAGATAAATAGGGTACGGACTTAGTAACAAAACTTAGAAATGATTAAGAAATATAATTGTGGAAAGAAAGTCAATGACTTCTTAACAAAATAATAACTGAAATTAGCAACGTTAATTAAAACGTGAAAGCATCATAATTGTACGTTAAAAGTTGGGATTTGTACGTTTTCATTACACTTTGTACAAACAGTGGAAAGGACAAAGTGGGTTTAAATTTAAATATCAACGTTTATTTTTAGAGTTTGGTAATTAGAAATTAAAATGGAAATACGATACCTCGCATTATTATTATAGACACCTACATGATCTTGTGATTTTTATAGTTAAATCACAGCTCAATGTTAGTAAGTATACTTAAATGACAAAACAAATATTATTTACCGGTCTTTCTATCTTGCAGTGGTCATTAGATTTTATTTAGCAACAACCTGTTTTCTACACTACCGAATAATATTACAAATTAATATAATTCTAGAACAATCCTTAATGAACTCTAATGCTGTAATAAATAAAACTAAATCCATCAATTTCCTCACAAAAGGATGTGTCTAGAAGTTTGGGAGCTTGTCAAAGTCCCGTCAAACAAAAAGGTGACCTACTGAGAAGGGTCGCAGATTTTCTACTGAGATAATGTGACAAAGGCTTGGTAATATTTTGTCTCGGAAACGTTCAATATTATGGTGCTTTTAACGTAGCAATAAAGCCTGTTTTTCCTTGAAAAGGAGGGGTCATCAAACTGGGTTTTGTGAGCTATTTCAATAACATAGTGTAGCTTAAATTCAAGCCCAGCAAAAAACGCAGTAAAATCCCGTCTATTTTATATCTATTTTTTTAACATAGCAATATAATAAAAAGTAATAATAACCTACCCATTTTTATAGCAACGTTTTTGTACTGCATATTAATAAACTTGTTATATTAATTTTATTTCACACATTCTGACCTATCATGTTTTTATTTTATACGAAATTAAACCTACAGGGCTTTTACAAACATTTGTACCTATTTGTTTGGTATGGAATGTGTATAGAATATTGTAGGACAAACCTTGACAGAAATAATGTACGTAAACAGTCACATGCTTGTTTAACAAACAATGTTCGCGAAATGAAACAAGCTCTGATTATTTATACGTAATTTAAAACATAGAGTAAATATTTTGTCAGTTCATTTTTTTTCTGGCTCTCCATGTTTTATGTTAGTGGGGGCAATTATTAACACATTCTCGGGTCCATATTCACTATTGTTTGTTTCAAAAGGTTTAAAAAAAAATAATAACCAAGACAGAAGTTAACTTAAGCTAGATCTTAAAGGACAAAAATCCGAAACCATCCATAAAAATGCATGCATCCTACTTGAATTAAAACCAAATTCCTACTCACCCAATATTCATAAGCGACCTGATACAAAACATAAGCATCGCTATATGGGCCCCTATAGCCGCCGTCCACAACATCGTCAGGGGTACCGCGGCGCACGGCGAGGGGCCCAGGGCCCGCCACGGAGCGCCCCAAGTTCTGGTCGCCCTGGAGCGAGCTGATACCCACCCGCCGAAACCACGGCTGAAGTATGTTGATGTCGCTGTAAAGAGATGCGTCATTAGTTCTTTCTAGAAGGTACGATTTACACTAGGCTGTAGAGGGAATTACTTTCCTTGTTCAAAGTATAAGCATTTACTCTACCAAGTCTTTTCCAAACTATCTATTTTAGGGCCAGCTTCCAGTGTGACCGAATACCAGTATTTTGCTTAAATACCAGTAATCTACTTGTAGCAACTGTCTATCTGATCTGTCATAATTTCTCGCTTCTGACCCATAACTAAAGAAAAAAACAAAGGTAAGTTTTTATATAAAGTTGATAATTGCTTATTTTATTCCACGGAAACAGTAATAAAACTTAAAACACAGTATTATTCTCTTTTAAGCGCCGTTAAAATAGAAACTGCCAATTAAATAATTTTCTAATTAACGACGAGAATGAAAATATCTCTTTAAGTGAACTTTTTTCGCTTCACGGGATCTTCTGTGACCCATTTATCGCTGCGAGTTTCCTTGACTGAAAGAATTCAGCCTGCACTCATATCTTCTATTGTGTTTTTCTCTTTTACGTTGTATTGAAGAAATATTAACACATAACGAGCCTTTATTGGACTTAGGTTATGTGGAAAGTTTCAGACAATTTATCGATATCAAAGTGATCTTTGTTTTTTCCGTAACTATAGTGACATAGAGTTGTTATTAAGAAGTTACTGTAATTTTTGGTAAACATTTAAGATGAGAATTTTAGTAGATGTAAAAGTGTATTTATTCTAGATGTTGAACTCTCAAAAATAAACACAAATTAATAAGCACCACGTTTATTAATAATTCAACACATCAGATTCTGCCATTTTGCCAGTCAAAATTCCAAAAGTGAACGGTAGATTACAAGCCGCAATCTAAACCACGAGAATTTTAACACCTAAATAATAGTGAGCGTTTAATTTTCAACTTCTAAATGAAAATTAACCCGTTCCCCGCAGCGTTTAAATTATTTGAACCCCAGAATTCGCTAATTGCTTACAATAAATAACATCTGCCACATTTTGAATATTATAAACGTTATTATTTAAACGTGTTGCCTTTTGGAAATATTTTATGGCGTATTTATGATAATTAAACTTGGGTAGGTATAAGATTAGTTGGGTCTTAGACTTTAAAACATACAAGTAGATTTCACTTACGGCTATAGCCTGTATATATATATAATTATAATCTGTTGTGCGGAACTATCAACATCGTATTATACAGATATTTTACTGTAAGAAGAAATAAAATCCGTATTATTTTTTGGTGTTTTAAATCGTTAAAAAATCTCAGTGAAAGCAACACCGCTTCAAAATTGAGTTGCAAATTTTCACCCGCACACATTCGTATACACAAGTTAAATAAAAACGGTTAAAAATAGAGATTAAAACAAGTTACCTGCAGCCAAGACAGTGATGGCACCAGCTGGCACTCCTAGACCTAGTGCTGGCTTCTGTTTCTCTTCCAACCAGCCGACTGCTCCCAGTACTAATCCTAAGATACCGCATACAATCTGCAACAAAACTATCGGTTAGCTAAACAATGGTTCAGGCCTCTTCTCATATAGAGAAATAAGGAGCGTTAAACCATGCTTGCTCAAGGCGGATTGGCTATTTGAGGCTTTAAAGTTTCCTCAAAATGTTTCATTTCACCTTTATTAACACTTACAATAATTTACTTATACTTTTTGCACAATCTACAACGACGGACTTAACGCCTTAGGCGTTCTCTGCCAATCTACCTTAGGGGGGTGGTCAAATAGAATGGGGTACAATAATCATTATACTTACGTCATCATCATTTGTGTCTCATCATCATTCATGTACCTATTCACAAATGGCATGTAGCTAGGTAGCTTCTAAGTAACTAAGTAGTGAAAAGTTACCTCCACTATATTTATAAGACACATTCTTACATGCGATCCTTTCAACTTATCAAACTCACACAAATAGATGGAACTCCGTGAAGCTTCCCACTGCATATTGCATAAATAGAACAAATATCAGCACGGTATCGGATAGACTGACAAGGCTATTATACCGCCGTGTATCAGACTAAAAGACAAGCAATATGTGTCGCCCACGACTCGCAGTCAAAGCTATGTTAGATGCCGATGCATGTATTGTATAGAAAACGGACTATTTTGTTCGATGAGAAATAGAAATAGAAACCATTTATTTTCCTAAAATGTATGTTACAAATGGAGTTCCAATACATTTCACCTTACGGCATGCAAATTATTGTCTTTGATGACAGTTAACAATATTAATAATTGACAACATTAACAAATCACGGCTTAGTGTCAGCCACTCTTAGTAAATACAAAAATAAAAAAATACAAGTAATAATAAAAGCTTTTGAATAATTCCTTAGTTAGAAAAAGACTTCTTTCATCCGGCTGCAGGAAGTAGTTACCTCGGGGTACGAGAAAAAATCGAGCAACATTTAAACCTAACTATCTGACAAATACCTAAGTTTTGCTAAGCCAAGCCCCCAATCCAAATAAGGCTTTTTTCTGTCATACACCGCTTTTACGTTATCTGATTTTTAACTGTTACACATAGTTGCACAAAAAAATGGCATCGCTTTTATATTCCCTTGAAAGCATCCTTCTCGTGACAGGGGTATTTTACACAAAAAGGAAAAAGAATTAGGTGACCTCACCATAGCTTGTCAAAGCAGTATTCAAAAGGAGGGGATGACAATGAATTTATTTTCACTCCTGAACAGCGTTTGTACTTAAAAACGTGAAGTAAAAAAAAAATATACAAAAATAAAAATTTTCTTCAGAAGTACCTTAAACTGATGATGGATGAATATCACAGTGTATGCATTAGATACATGATCTCCACAACCTAGTTACTTGACTTTTTGCCTACTGACCATCGGTATTGACTGCCAAAATTTTTTAAATGACAGTCGAGATCTACTTATACAGGGTTATAGGTAAAACACTAACAACCTCTCAGGACCATATTACTAATATCATAAACTAAAACTTTTGTTCTATGACTTTTAATAATTCTCAGATTTTAGTTCATCAAAATTTTCACACAAAAATTAAAATATTTCAAGTGTACGCTCTAAAATTTACGAAGTCTATGCGAAGCACAGTAAACAGTAGTACAAAAGACAGCGGAGGGGAGCGGGGCTCGGGCAGCGGCGGGGGAGCGTTTGAACTTGACCTATTTACGAGCGGCCGTCAGTCGTTTTTATGCGCCCGCGTCGCATCATACGTGTCATTGTAGCGAAATTCGGTGGTGCGAACGTAGTTATCTTTACAGTATGGCGTATCGATATTCAAATGTCGAGTACACGGAAATGGTGCGAATGCTGGCTAGGTGTGATGATTAATGTTTCGGAAGCCTGTCGCCAATACGCCATACCCAAACATCCCTACACCTAGCTGAGTAATAATAGCCGCCACACAGCGGTTACGAGATTACGGGCAATTCCGGCATGCCATCAGGGATAGTGATCGTCCACCGAGGCACACAGTACGTGAAGAAGACGATATTTAGTTTTTTTTATTTGACCTTTTCGTAAAAAGGCGGGAAATCGTAGCGTAGCGAGTTACCAATACAAAAGTCTGACTAGGTACGAGAATAGTGCGCGGGAGGCGTAGGGTAGGTAAAGATCTTGCATTCATTCTAAAAATACAAACCCTTCACCAAACGAATTTATTGTAATGTGTGATAATCTCGACTCGTCCGCACACTCTAAGGTCGACTAATCGCTCGACTGGTCTCGATCGGGCCTTTTGTTGGTGAAGAAATGGTAGGGGCGTGCAAATTTTATCACTATAGCAAAATAGAGTTGAAATGTGTTAGATAGACCAATGAAATCTTGTAGGTTTGTTTTTGGCAAATGTATTATGTTTTATAAAAAGTCATAGAACAAAAGTTGCAGTTTATGATGTTAGTAATACAGTCCTGCAAGGTTGTTAGTGTTTTACCAATAACCCTGTATAATGACCTTTTCAAAACATATTCCCATCCACAGATCGACCGCGCTATGCTTTACTTAACCTTATGATCAAATGATCCTTGCTACTGCTTCTTAACTCCTGCCGAGATGTACTTAAAGCAAAGAATTTTGAAAAATCTTATACCCAAGCCGTTGTCACACGATATCCCTTCCCAATTAGTAGGCAAAGTTATGTAAATGATTGACTAATTAATTATTCCTGCCTCACACCTCAATGCCTTGATAGCACCTAAGAGATTAGCATGCAAATGATGTCACGGAGACAGGATAACGTGTGGCTTATCTCAGTTCGAAAGCCAAAGCCTGGATTAACCCCGTGCGGCGTAAGCACAAAAATTGCGAGTTGCATTGGACTGAAAAGGAAATGGTAGTAATGAGATATTCTGGTGAATAAATGCATTTTCTTTCATTCTTTCGGGTCTAATTTTCAAAGTATTTTTAAGGAAATCGAAAAGAGGAGAATTATAGAGACTTCATTTAAATGTTTTCCGAAATGCTGCCCCCATTTTGAGCTAATTACGAAAACAACTAACACGTTGCTCCTCTTAGTAGGCGTTTTCCGAAACTTTGTCATTTTTGCGTGAGAAAAATACGAAAAAACAACTAACACAGTTCACTGAACTGATTTTTTGACCCCCACCAGTTCTTGTTTCTATCAAACAAATAAAGTCAAATCAACAAAACAATCCTGTTTTTCCCATCCCAAGAGCCTTGACGTTAAACACAAATTAATCACGAGAGATTACCAATTCAAGGAACCGATAGATTAGGCGTAATCAGACCTTTATTTCTTCAGTAAGAAGGGAAACTGGGAAATGTTAATCCATGGAGAACAAAATAACTTGAGGAGATGTCATAACGAAAAATGTCCTAAGAAAATAGCGAGCCAAATGTAGGTGCTCGGGGGACGAGGAACGTTGGCTTCGCCCCTACACGCCTTCTTCCCAATTATTTTCAAAATAAAATAAACAATCAATCAAGCGACAGTCCGAGTATGTGTGGACGGCTCTGGTTGGCATCCCGATGGGTTTCTGGCACGCATAAGATGTCACACTGCGTGTTTCGGCATAGATCGGAGAGTATATCGGCCTTGTCATGTGAGAAACCTTCAATGTTGATCGAGATACTCTCATCATATGACATGTAATCGACACGAAAGAAGAAGAAGAATCAATCAAGACCAATCTTTGATGACAGATAGGTTTCAATTTGACAAGCAAATTAAACGCCTCGTTAGCTATAGTAACTGATCACGTCTACCGCACGCTACTTGACCTACAAGAAGCCGCCTGACCTATCTTCCTTATGGTATCTGACCTACAAGAAGGCTCTTAACCTACCTTCCTTATGGCATATCCCCTATCTTTCCGTGCTCCGTGTGTTTATCTTGAACGTCGTAAACAGAGATGGTCACTACTAAACAAGGGTTCGGACAGTTACAAATTGATAGCGCTCGTTTTTTGGGACACGATACGACGATAATGGTTTTGAAAAAAAAAATATGTTTTTGTGGAGCAATTTAGGTCTTTCGAAAAATACAGTTTTAGTTAGACTTTTTTTCTGAAGTAATACTTCTTGATTTGTTAGTTTGTATTCACAATTCCCTTAAAATTATGCTTCTTAAGTACTGCTCTGTTCCCTGCATATTTTTGTTACATTGTCTGATGGAATCTCTGTTTCTGTTCCCGTAGATATCCCGTGAGGAAAGGCTACCACGGTATCCACGCCTACGTCTCCCGTAGGTAAGTCACATTTGTCTAGCAGACTGTAGCTTCTTAAAATCTATTGCCTTCTCTTTCTTGACAACTTTGTCAGATAATCTGTCAGTTGCACAAAGCTCCATTAAAGTTAAAGCTTTATTAAATCTATTGCTGACACTTTTTATCTCATTGACTAAGAAAGAGTAAGAGACGGAATAAGTGATAGCAATAGATTAAATGAAGCTTTAATTTTAATGGACCTTTGTGCAACTGACGGTTAGTCTAAAAACTAATAAGTACATAACCCACCACTTACCTGTAACACTCGAACTCTAAGAGCAATAGCAAAAGGGTACAATTGTACCCCATTCCCGGGTTCCGCATCGTCCCCCCGGGATAACCCGCTTACGGCACTGCATACTGACTGCTTTCGCAACCACATAGCCGCTTTTGCGTGGAGAACTGGAGACAAAGGAAAGGACATATAAATCCCAGTACGAAGAAAGACTGGCTTTACATACTTAAGTTTGTGTTACTAAAAGCATTTGTTTGGCTTTTGTCGGTGCTTATTATGTTCTATTATATTGATTTGGACCTATCATTATTTTATAAAAAATACTATTCTTATTTATTGCTCCACTCCTTTTAATACCCTTAATCTTCGCCTAAGTGTAGCAGTGGTTATGAATAGTAGACAAAATTATCATAATTATGACAGTGTGTTATTTATAAAGATGATTCTAAAACATCCACAACATTTACCATCCATTTATCATCTACCACATAAAATGCATTGCAAAAAGGCTTTGCAGCGGATTTTCGCTATCAACTGTTAAAAGTATCTATGATGTCACATACCGCATATCTAATCGGAAGGTTATCAGATTTCAGCCAAACAAAACATGCATAATAACACCGGACGCTATCAAAACATGGAGTTTATTACACGTGCGTGCAAAAAATCCGTACAGATCACAAATAAATAATAATAAATCATTTATTTCAGACACAGTCCAAACTTATTACAATAAATTCGGTTATTGAAGGATAAACATTGTCACGAGATTTTACAAAAGAAAAGAAAAATTGATAATACATATAAATAAATAGCTGCTATGTGCTGAGTTATCCTATGCTTTGCAAATTGTTTGACAGAAAAGTCGTATCTATTAAGTGTAATTAAACACGCTTTTCTTCAGCCGATTTTATTAAGACTTTCAAATAAATACCTCGTGAACAACGAAGTCAAAAAGATACCATTTGATTGAGTCAAGTGAAACTGCGTGTTTTAAGGCACCATCATAATGTTTATCTGGCTGGCCCGTTTACAATGCTCCGGAGTGTAAAATATTATATAGGCACTTATACATGTAATTTCGCACATTACAATGGCCAGGTGGGAGTTTTATCTGCCTTATCTTTGACAGCTCCATAAATAGTTAAAGCGAAAAGGTACTGAGTAATAATGGAAATTCTATAAGTACCTATTAGTTAAAAATATTATTGAATAACTTTCTCTCTAATATAAATTCTGTTCTTTAAATCATCATTATCCTGCCCTTATCCTAATTTTGTTTAGGGTCGGTGCAGCATGTGTTCACCTTCAATACTCTTCTATCTGTCGTCATCTCACAAGTAACATTCTTTCTTACCATATCTAGTTTCACACAATCCATCCATCGTTTCTTTGGTCTTACTCTTCTACTACATCCACCCATGATCATACAAAAGTTCATAAATTCTGTACTTTAAATATCGTGTTACAATTCCTAAGTCATTAAAAAAAACAAAATACCCGACTGCACACTAAAAAAAGAGTAAAACAAGCCCCACAATAATATTTAATTTATAAATATTGATGGAAAGCATCGCAGGCGGGGACCAACAGAGGCTTATTTATAGTCATTTCGGTTGTGCACCATTTAGCAGAATTTTCGTTGGTGGCGGTCAAGGTGGTCCCCGCCTGCGATGCTTTCCATCAATATTTATAAATTAAATATTATTGTGGGGCTTGTTTTACTCTTTTTTTAGTGTGCAGTCGGGTATTTTGTTTTTTTAATAATAATTCTTTTATTTATAACTTTTTAGCTGTTTTTATTTAACGAAAATGTTGTAGATGTAGAAGACTATGTATATGTAAGTACCATTTTAAATTATTTCGACGACATTTGGCTTTAGATTACGAGTGATGTTACTCCGCAACATAAATTTACCGCCAATCTGGACTGTTGGTAGTGAAGAAGAAAAAGAATTAGGTGAGTCATTACTGCTGAAGACCGTCAACGACGTGTGCCCTTATGCGTGTGCCCGCATTCGGGCTGTATATTCGAGCATATCCCCCTCCGCACCGCGCCGCGCGCCGCATGCCAGGCCACGCCCTATCTTTTTGCTTGCTAACGCATGAGTTGCTTTGCGTTGACGCAGAATTAACATGTTCCCGTGGGAATTTTGAGAAAAAACGTATCCTATATTAATTATTACTCCCGTGATTGAAATGAATCTAATGATACCGCATACATATTTTTTTAAAGGGAAATTTAGAAAAAATATCCCATGGGACTTTTAGGATAAAATGTATCCTATGACACTCCCGTAATCAAGACAAATCTAACGATACCTCATACATCAAAATCCATCAAGCCGTTTAGGCTACAGGAGGTCACAAAGGAACAGACATACATACATACTTACATACACTCGAAAAACATTACCCTCCTTCTTTGGCAGTCGGGTAAAAACACGAACCTTCTTTTCGATTCCACTTTGATATTAAAATATTAATATTAGGTACTGCTACTGTCTCTAGAACCAATTTCACTGACAGTCGTTAGTGTAATCCGTTGGTCAAAAGACAACTTCCTACGAATCGGGGCATTTCGGGAAACCCAATTCTTTATTAGACTTCTTCTTGCCAAACCTCGCTTTGGGAATCGTTTGATTAACAGTTCATATAACATCTACTTTATTTTCGACTATTAGAGATTTTAATTTATGTTAAAACGTTGCTTTCTCTTATCTTGTTGCTGAGAATGAGCCTAAGGGATCTAAACTTATCTGTTACTAGCTGTTCCACGCGATTTCATATTCAGCGCAGATAGTGTGCTCTTAAACCGGCTTGACTATGGGACTTGATATTTTGACTATGGGATGCAATATACATACATCTATTACATTTTGAGCTATACTACATTACATCCCGCGAATGCTGTTCACACTATATATTATGTATATTAGAACAGTTTAGCTTCGTTTTTTACAAAAGGTAGTTATAATAGTGAAAGAATTATTGAAATTGGTTCCGTAGTTCCACAGCCCTGCTCGATACAAACAAACAGATTTTTACGTCGTAAAGTTCGAAAATTTTCGAACTTCTCAAAAAGGCCAACTGATATACTTTCTTATTTTGAACATACCTCGATACCCAAAGATATCTTCTATCTATCTATTACTTAAAGAGATACCTACTACACAGTAACAGTAATACAATAATTGGTTGCCAGTAACGTCTTTAGTTTTCCCAGTAGGCAATAGATTAGCTACCGGCTCCAGCAAACGCAATTAGCTTTGTTTAGACAGATAATTGCAGTTACCCGGCCCACTTCTACTAATACGACAACTGACATTTACACTGTATTTGTTCAGTTATGTCATTTGCTTGTAAAATCTTTATTTTGTGTTATACAGGATTATTCTTCAATCAGTGCCTATTTGTTTTTGGTGGTCCACGTAGTTCATGCTTATTAGTAAAAGAACATATAAAAAAATCCGGCCAAGTGCAAGTCGGACTCGCGCACGAAGAGTTCCGTACCATTATTTAAAATCACGTTTGTTGTATAGTGTATTTTATTCTAGTTTTCAGTATTTGTTGTTATAGCGACAACAGAAATACATCATCTGTGAAAATATCAACTCTCTAACTATCACGGTTCGTGAGATACAGCCTGGTGACAGAGGGACGGACGGACGGACGGACAGAGGAGCGAAAACAATAGGGTCCCGTTTTTTTACCCTTTGGGTACGGAACCCTAAATATCGTGATGAAAACCAAGTACTTAGGTACCTATAGGTAGGTACAAAAAATACAAACATCCGAAATGAGAATCTCCTTCTTTTTGGAAAGTCGGTTTAAATCACCCAGAGTTTCATAGAATTTCGACCTTATCAAACTTTGGTCCTTAGAGACCACATACCTTCAAAATACCATAACCTGAACTCATGAGTACATAACTAACGTATGTGTAATTACAAAACTTATAATAACTTGTAGAGGACTTCAATCGGCAAAATTCACTGGTCCCTAATACGGGTCTCTATCAATTTAAAAAGTTTTTATTCTAAAACGAACCTTGTTTATCTTACCGTGTTATTTCAACTTCTTTGAACTTGCCGGTATTATTTTCATGCAAATTTTCTCATTTGCATAAAATCGACATGGATAAAAGTTTTTTGTGGGCCTAATATAGATACTCTATTAAGCCTACTTTTCAACAAAAAGGTATTTTTGGTAAAATGATCAAGAAACTCCTATTATTTTAAGGTTTTTGTTATCTAAGATCAAAGCTTTTGAAAAACAAATTGTTAAAGTTATTATTTAGGTAAAGCTTTAACAATGTTTTACTTAAAACATACTTTTGAAGCGGTTTTTTCGTTCTTTTGAAAACTTTTACATCATAAAAAGATACCTTATTAAGATTAGCCAGGATGGCCATAATACTTAACACAATGAAGTGGCTGAGGCTGTAAATTCTTTTCGAAGCGGAACCGCCGGTGGCCTCGACGGCCTGACTCCGCAACATCTTAAAGATTTAACGAGCTCGGGCGCCAAGGACGCCGGTGCGGAGCTTCTTAAGGAGCTTACAGCCCTAACCAATGTGATGCTCTCCGGCAGTGTGCACGATGCTGTCCTCGACGTCTTGTATGGCGCTAATCTGTGCGCCCTTAAGAAAAAGGACGGCGGTATTCGTCCCATTGCCGTGGGAACAACATATCGTCGTATAGCAGCCAAAATCGGTTGCAAATTTTATTGTGAGGAACTTTCGGACAAATTCCAGCCCCTACAGTTGGGATACGGTTCCAAAGGGGGCTGCGAGGCTGCCGTACACGCTTTGTCGGCCTACCTAAATTGTGGCAAAGGAGAGGTCATCCTGAAGGTTGACATCAAAAATGCTTTTAATTCCGTAAACCGGGACACCCTGTTGGCTGAAGCACAAAAAGAAGTACCGAAAATTTATAGTTTTCTCTATCAGTGTTACAGGCACCCATCAAAATTACTGTATAAGGACAACCTATTGGAATCTGCAGTCGGATGCCAACAAGGTGATCCCCTCGGGCCAGTAATTTTCAGCCTAGCCATTCACCCGATCATTCGAGAGCTAAATTCCAAATTCAACGTTTGGTATCTAGATGATGGGACCCTGGGAGGCGATGTAGAGACCGTATTTCAGGATTTCATTCATTTAAAACATAAATTTCATTCCATTGGTTTAGAACTAAATTGTACAAAATGTGAATTATTTATTACTGACACGACTGACAGACAAATGACAATATCCAAATTTCAATCATTAGCACCACAGATTAAAATTATAGATAAACAGTCTCTCCGCCTCCTTGGGGCTCCCATCCTAGACCAATCTTTTTCTACATTTATTTCGGAAAAAATTGATAATTTCAACGATATTTCGGAACGCCTACAAAAAATTACAATGCATTCGGCCATCACAATTATTCGACACTGCTGTTTTGGTCCTAAATTTACATATTACCTCCGTTCTTCTCATCTCTTTAAACATAGCCACCTTTTAGACCCAATTGATAAAATTATCCGCCATACCCTCAGCTCCATTCTCAATGTGGCCCTGGACGACCGAGCCTGGCAACAAGCCACATTGCCCATCCGGATGGGAGGCCTCGGCGTCCGCAAAATTACCAGTATTAGTTTACCGGCATTCATATCCTCGGTTCACGGCACTGAGAAATTAACCAGGAATATTCTTACTCCAACACTGGCTGAATTCGAGGTGCCGTATTTAGCCGAGGCTATGGATGCATGGAAAATTACTTGCCCGAATGAAAATTTACCCAGCAACCCGTCTTCCCAAAGACAGTGGGATGAGCCGCTCTGCAGAGTAACCCGGAATAGTTTGATAGAAACGGCAATTACTCCTGCTGAGCGAGCGCGCCTACTGGCTGTGGGTAGATGGGAGTCTGGGCTTTGGCTTCAGGCACTACCGTCGTCAAATATTGGCACCATGTTTGACGATACAACTTTCCGCCTCGCTACTTGCTTACGTATAGGAGCACCGTGCTGCTCTCCTCATCGCTGCCACTGTGGTGAGGCTGTCACCAGCCTCGGACACCACGGCCTGTCGTGCAGCCGCAGTGCGGGCCGTATTGCCCGGCATGCAAACATCAATGACATTATACGTCGGGCTCTTGTTGCCGTCGGGGTACCAGCTGTATTAGAACCAAACGGCTTGGCACGCGACGACGGTAAGAGACCAGACGGCATGTCGTTATTCCCTTGGAAGATGGGTAGGCCTTTAGTATGGGACGCAACCTGTGTCGATACTCTTGCGCCATCACACCTTCCAAGTTCTGCGTGCTGTGCTGCTGCTGCCGCTGCGGCTGCGGAGAACCTCAAGCGGCGGAAATATAGTGGCCTTGTCGGAAACTATATTTTCGAACCGTTTGGGGTTGAAACCCTCGGGTCGTGGGGTCCGAATGCCCACATTCTATTTAAAGATCTCTCAAGGCGGCTGGTTGACGCTTCTCGTGACCAGAAGGCTGGCTATTACCTCGGACAAAGAATCAGCATGGCGATCCAACGAGGTAATGCTGCCAGCCTCTTGGGCACGCTCCCAGTTGACAGCGATGCGGACGAATTTTTTGACGCTTTTTAGTTGTTTGTTTTACTAGGATAGTTTTTGATTTTTATTGTAAATATGTATTGTAAATATCTGTGTAAATAAATCTTGTATATTTAAAAAAAAAAAAAAAAAAATGAAGTTATCTAGATTAAGATATACGAATGACTTATATCGGACTGTGATAATTTTCACTTTAATTAAATAATTCGTGATTATTGTCGTATATTCAAGAGATATCTCGTTACTGAAGTTACCTGTAAGTATGTGTAAAGCTTATTGTGTCTTACTGCTTAACTTGTGTTCCAAAAAAGTATTCAAGACAGTTGTAACAATACATTTAATTTATCATTAATCGATTTGCAGTAAAGAGAATTATATTAAATCTACACAAATATTATCAAGCTTTAAAATAAAAAAACGAACAAACTCTTCACGTTTGTTTATGTTATTTATTTTAACGCGATAATCACGGCAACTGCTAAAGCAATTTAAAAAAATAGAACAGTATTAGATAGCCCATTCATCGAGGAGGGCTTCCAAAATGCGCAGAGTTAGTTGCCACGGTCCACCCAAAAATAATCATAACAAAACAAATGAATTCACATTCATCACAGTTAGTTTCATTAACGCAATTAATTCAGCTATAACTCGATTCAAATATTAACTTCCATTATTAGATTTCATACAATTTATTTTGGTTCTGTATCCCGAAACTGTTTCACACACATAATTTCGTTAGTTAGTTCTCGCCCGTTGCAGGACTATAATCCGGTTAAATTAACTAGAATTTTGAATTCAGTTCATAAGCGTGGCTAAAATAACTAAAGTTCAGTATGATAATTAATCCTTCGTATGAAGTGGGTGTGTTTAGTTACTGAGTTCATTTTTAGACGCAAAATGAACCATGTTCAATTTCAGAAAGGGCTTTATACTTAGTTCTGATTATTTCAAAATAACTTTTTCTGTAGAAGGTAATCTGTTTTATTATTTTCAAAATACTTTATACAGGTATTTAGAAATTCTTCTTCAATTTTGATTATCTAATTAATTCTAGTTTTGTAGACTGCCCTGTCTGCGTAAAAAAAAACTCTTACCAGCATTTGAATCTAGTGAACTTTTAAAATTCTGAACCAAACAATTCTATCAATAAATTGCTGGACGTAAAAACCAACAAATAAATTACAACATTGATAGCACTTCTCTTAAGACTTATTTTAATACTATTTTTTTTTCTACTAATATCTATATTTAAAATTTGTACTAGCTGTAAGTTTTCCTAATAAATAAAAATAAAATACATTCCATTACAGTTCCACTCGCCACTCATAATTCACACAAAGATCTTTGTGAACAATTTGCTTACAGATTTATAGCTACGGATATCTATCGTATCCAATCTTACGAAGCCACACACGTATTCAATCAATTGGTGGGCTATTTTCAATAATGCTTAGGCAGTGGAAAGATTTATTAATGGATATACTCATAGATATATCTTACCTACTCGTGTGTTTCTACTGGTATTTAGGAGTACTGAGCCTTTAAAGTAATAAACAAGTTGTCAAAACAAATGTTTTTCTTTTGACTTGAGGACTTTGACAACATTGTTATTACTTACGGCCAGTTTCTTCATCAAAAGTTAAAGTTAAAGTAATGTCTAAAGTAAACGTAACAGTCAAATACGTTTTTTCAAGGCTAAAGTGACAGCAAAACTAATAGAAAAATTGAATTTGACCGTTACTTTTTCTTTAGACATTACTTACTTTGGCTTTAACTTTTGATGAAGAAACTGGCTGTTAATCATCTTCTTCCTAACAAACACATGGAAAGTGAACGTTTTAGGGGCTGTTTATTGTTTTTTTTTTTTAAGTTCCAATTTATAACCAAAAGTAAATACAGAATACATATTACAGTTCTATAGAAAGATCTACTTTTGCTTAATTAATTTCGCAAACATTAATGATTTTGATGATGATTCTGTTATAGCCCATTGTTGGTCACGGCATCTGATCATATAAAGAGATCAGCTAGCTGCGCAGGACATATTATAGTAGACACGCATCAGCTCATAGCCGATAGCCGACACGGTCCGAGAGATCAGGCGCAACGATGCACAGGTATCAATGTATTGATCACCAATTTCTAGACTTAGAGCGACTGTGTGTACTAAATCCCACAAAGTGATTCCGGCTCGATCCGGACGAACCCGAGAGTAGCTAGACCAACGCATTTAGGCAGCTAACTTAATAGCGAATGTTTAAGCACCTAGATTATGAATCAATCTATTACGATGTACAAACTATTGTCTATTAATAGACGGCTATAGGTTCAATTGAGCGTTGATCAAATTATGTTTCTGTTAGCTCGTTACTTAATGTTTATCTTCCTAATCCTTTATTGGGTTTAGTTCCACTATTGGAATAACGTAACATAGCCTTAAGGATCTAGTTGAGTGAACAAACATAGGTATTGTGTTGGTACTTCAAGTATTATGTAAACTACATGAACTAAATGTAGGCTTAGATCATAATATTCTTAACAGCTGTCTCCCGCGGTGCAAGGAAACTACTTTCAGTACCCAGATAAAATATAGCTAGACAAAATATGTATGGAGAGCATAGTGTTGCTCCCCAACGGTGAAAAAAAAATTCAAAACGTTTCAGTAGCTTTGGAGCCTTTATTTTGCAAGACATAAGATATGTATTTATAAATATGTATATATGTAGCTATATGTATGTCGTTTATCAGTTGTGTTAGCGCCCATAACACAAGTT
The DNA here is from genome assembly GCF_022581195.2 of Helicoverpa zea. Taxonomy (NCBI): domain Eukaryota; kingdom Metazoa; phylum Arthropoda; class Insecta; order Lepidoptera; family Noctuidae; genus Helicoverpa; species Helicoverpa zea. The sequence goes on from NC_061462.1 coordinate 2,676,517, forward strand.
GATACCTAACCGACCGTGTCAATAAAATTAAATATTTTCACTGTAGATCCCCGTCATGTATTTGCAGTCGCCATATTTTCCATCAAAAAATAAATCGAACAAATATATTGAATGCCCACAAAACCTTTACAAATATTTCATGGATATGATGAAAGCGACAACTTTCGACAAGCTTGTATATTCCATGAATACTGAATGTGGTCAGCTTATATCAAAATTCATTAATTTATTTAATTTATATTGAAAACTGATTTATTTTACAATAGTTTTCCAATTATAGCGCGATTAAATTTGTAGGTGTTATATACATAATTTAGATAGGTACTATTACAGGCATAACCTGTGCACAATTAATATTTCAATTTCCAATGCTATTCAAATGGATTTGTTTTACGATTATTCACCGTCCAACGTACCGACGTTTCTAAAGAGAAGTAGGTCCTAATGACAATATTTCCTCATGGATAAAAATTCTATTATGGCGTAACCATAGCATTGGTGTTGGAAAAGTGCTGATATTTATCAGCCTAATTTGAATAAACGTTTTTGAATTTGTTGTCAGATACCTAGATATCCAGAATAAAATTTGTCAACTTCGCATCACTGAAATAATTCAGATGATCTGTGTCCTATATAAAATTAACGTTCCATACGTGAGAATTTACTCGTCCATTTCTCTTTCCTCACTAACAAGCCAGCACTGTTAGTGCAGTGTGTCCAGCAATTTATGAACACAGTCTCACTACATCTTCATTTATTTGTTGCAGTATATTTCTTAATAATACAGGTATTAGTGCAAGCACGGTGTCGGAGTTTATAGCAATTACAGTCTCTTTTAATTCTTGGAGCGTCGGCGTCGATTCTCTTTTGTTTTTAGTCTTTAATGTTCTTTGTAAGAGGATTAATGTTTTTAATCGTTTGTGCTGCAGCTGTAGGATTATAGCTTTTCTTTAGTTATTTAAAAAAAAATAAGCTATGACAATAAAGCTAGTTGTAGAAATGAGGATGAAGAAAATTGGGATGAGCTCGGAAGAATGACCGTTCACCAAAGTTTTGTTAAATCTAATATTGCCTTCAAATCAATTGAGGATGGTGTAAAATGTCGGACTGACCTTTCTTAAGGTTATCAAAAGTAGTAAAAGAGTAAAGATTGGAAAAAATGTGAACTATCATGCACGGAGAACATAATATTAAGTAGGTACATACTGTGACAAGTATAGATGGAGATGTCAACATCAAACTTGTGAAGTCAATAGGTACAAGTCCCTAATAAGGATTGATTGATTTAACGACATCAAGTAACCCAGAAAAACTAAAACTGTCCATTACTTTAACACTAATGGTATTAAAGGTCGGTTAAAGCAAGTAAATAATCTAACGCGCAAAGGAATATCAGTCTTAAACCCATAGATATAGACGACAAAATTGCATAAAATAATGATGTAAAGCTAGAAGATATTTGCAGTCCATTATTTACTAGCACAGGAACACCTAACGATGCTGAAAATAGTTTGGTTCGAAGCGAGATTACCATATATCAGAGTCGAGATTAAACTTATCGATGGTAAGCCAGATATAATACTATGCAAACGCAGCATTGAATACCTATGTAAAATATTTTGCATTGGTAACGGCGAAATTATATTTAGAACAGAGAAGGTCATAGCGGATTTTTTTTTTATAAGTTTGTAGGTACTAAGCATTGGCGTATATTTTTTTGTTTGCGTTTAGAATATTAGCATGATTAAAATAGTGGTTGATTGGTTGATTTAGGCACTGGAAATCAAGACATTTCTTTTAAGAGATACGTGTATTTAAAATCTAAATCTTAATTGTTATCTTGTTTATAAGTAAGATAACTGAAATTTTAATTGTCATCATTCTCACACAATTGCATCTTATGGAGTTATCAAAAAACTTACCTAGTACGAACGAGTAACGAGGTAAGTTTTCCAAATATTTGAGCATTCCCAAAATATTTGCCGTAGAAAATGTATGGAATAACTTTTGCAATATCCCGCATACAACGTACCGAACACTTTATGCGGGAAACATGTTCAGTGTGCTTTGTAAACAAAATAGAACAAAGATGAAATATTTTGCGCCCACAAAAATGTTGCGACGCACTAACCTGGCTAATCCAAAAATCCAAATTTATGTCAGTAGTACTTATGTAAAGCAAACGCGAAACCACACGGAATGCTCGGAAATGTTTTTGGTTAAAAGTAATCGATATCTAGTTAATATAATGTAGATGCCTGTTGTCGTACTTAAACCTTACATATTGCAAAGAAGGTTGTTACATTATTACGTGCGCCAATAAACCTAATCAAATCATAATTGAACGCATATTTATCGGAGCCGAAAGCTACACCATTCTACTCTTTCAACTGTTTTATACAAAGCAGGTATCTAAAATAATATTCAGATTCCTAAAATTCGGACTACACCAAAATATTTTGGGATAAAATTTTGACTAGCAACCAAGATAGTGAGAAATTACAAAATTGAATTATAATAAAAGACATAATTGATGATGGATCTCCCAAAAAATACTTTTGACTGTGACAAACTTTGACACTAACTTGAATCAATCTCAATAAAATTATTTTCTTAAATGGAACAAGATTGACAGAAGCCAGCTATACAAAGTGTGTCATACCTAATCACATTAAATTAAATACGTTAATGTACTGTTTAATATATGTTGATTAGCACAAGTAAAAAATAAATAAATTTGGAACCAAATAAATACAAAAAAAAAAATGTGCGAGAAATTAGAACACCATTTAAGAGTCAGTCAGTACCATAGATGTAATAATACTAAACAAGATTGCGCACTCTCAAAATATATTTACGAAAATGAACTCTATTGTAACGCAATAAGGTACTAAATTGGTTGCATAATGTACAGAGCCAAATCCGAGCCGAGAGGCATAGTAAGAACGGAGGCCGTTAGTCTCTTTCTAACACCTTGCCAGCATAAAATATGTTGTAATCAACAGTTTTGTTTTCCCAAAAAAAACAACTGAATCACTTATATTTTTATCTTATTTTAACAAATGTAAGTCAACAAATTAATAACAATCGCATTAATTTATTCGTATTAATTATTAAAACATAAACAACATAAATTTTTATTTTGCTTTTTTTTATTTTCTAGCGGTAACCCTGAACATTCTTGGCGCGTAATCAGCATTTAAAATATTGTTTATATTAATTGTTTGTATTAAATCAATTTAAACTATTAAAATGGTGAAAAAGTGTTGCTTTTATACTTGTGAAAGTGAATCCTATGGTGGTTGCAATGTATCATTCCACAGGTAAGCTAATAATAACATTTTCGTAAATCAAACAACTAGGGTGCCCATGAATTCTTGTAATGAGTCAAAATATGGGTGATGGATTTTAAAACTGTTGTACTATTGTTATACTTTCCCAAAAAAATGTAGAAAGGCGATATAAATGGCTCAGCAGTCTATATGTGAAGCAAAAATACAAAAAAATCAGTCTGCACTGTGAATATCCTGTTTTTATTACTGCCAATTCCCGCTAATTTATTAAAAGCCTATATTAATATTTCAAGGTCACAAACTGCGTAAGTTAAAACTTCAACACCAATCTGTGTTTAATAATCTTAGCAATCCGGGGATTGGTCTCACATAGCTTAATCTCATAGTCACCCTATTAGACGGCCTCCGTACTAACTGTTTCACTCGGCTCGTTTTTTGGTTAAAAGTGCGCAGTCCTGTTTACTATATTATGTCTATGGTCAGTCCAAACAACGGAAATTCTCATTTGAAAACTGACAGCTGTCAGTTGGTCAAAACATTCGATACTGCTATACTTTTTTCTGCTCTACATGATGTTGTAAATTATGAAAACGAAAAATGACTCCTGTGGACCACTGAATGGATTAAGTTTTTTTTTACAATTCGCCATAGAATATCATAAAGTACTTATAAATATGTATGTGATAGGATTTCATGTGATTAGGTACGACACACCCGCTACAGAGCCCTGCCCTTATTAGTACAAATTGGGTACAAAGCCTAATTGTCTAGGCTAGTCACGAAACGGTAGCCGAATTACTGCCTATAACTTTGTGAGTGTACTGAAGTAGTGACGAACTGTGTCAATCGTGTTTGGGTTCAGTTTCAGGAATCAATATGATAGGACGTTTCAAACTAGTAGTATCTAATTGGGTACTTGGTCATGTCTGGTTGTTTATTTGGGCTACTTTTTTATCAAGAGCACTCATCATCTGCCTAGTCTGTCAATTGTCATCCCAACCGATCTGATCTCCTTTTATTTCAGTAAGAACTTATTAGGGAAATGGACATGTTATGTGTGTAAACACGAATTCGATGATTGATTTTTCGGTAAATCCGATACGTAAAAAAGATCTTAAAACGGGAAACAAGTGCAGTCCGAGTTAATTAAGAAGGAGTTTACTAGATTTTTGGTTTTTCGCCTCAATTCTAGTTCTCACGTTTTTATTATATCATTAAATGAAGGAAATGAACTTGGCTTTTTTACTGCTCGCGAGTAAAATTCTTATTTAAACGTAGAAGGAAATTACCACGTTTATAGATGTCATGCCAATTAAAGAAAATCGTAGAGAAATGGCTCTGAAAATCAAGTTTAAAAGTTCTCTTCACAATATTTCAAGAATTTCAATTCCGCAAATTAATTTGACGTTTCTGTGATATCGAAAGCCTTAAAGTTTTCTTCGAAATAGAGGCTAAATATAAGTGTTTAAACTTTACAATTTACATATCTAATTTTGATTTCAACTACAAATAGATAGATGACTTAAAAATTTCTGAACTAACAAGTTTTTTGTTTTGTCATCTGACTCTGATAAAACGGGTCGTTCGTCATCTCGACACACTTAACTCACCACGAATGTGTCCAGTTGGTGAAACTCAAAATTTTAACATTTATCATGTCGTCAACTCGACACGTTAAGATTTTGATACGTGTCCAGTTAGTGAAACTTAAATTATAAACTTTTATGTTTTCACCAAGTCGACACGTTTTAGAATTTAACCCGATTTCAAGCAAAAAGTACAGTCAACAAATGAATGTATTCATTTTCTGTGTCACAAACATCCCCAAGTATTGCGATGTATACACATTGCATTTAAACTCAAACCTTAGCTTCTACAAATCCAACCAAAACTAACAAGACCAGAACCTAAGTAAATAAACTTCAAAATAAACAAGACCAAAACCACGAACAAATTCGCTAAACCAAGATAAACGGCGGTAAGAAAAACTGTCAGCAACTTAGTTCGAAAGTACCTAAATGGAAAATTCAAGTAAAGCCCGTGAGCACAGCTTGTTAAGTTAAGAGCGTTAAGTCAATAAGAAAGCCATTTCCCCAATGGCGAGAAGTCGGTTCCAATGCGTTGGAAAACTTCGATTAAGATCGCTTTACTTATGTATACCTAGAAACTACAAAGTTCTAGCACATTATCTACGTACTTATAATTATTATGAAGAATATTTTTTTCGTCTGTTTGTATGTAGTGAAAACATCTTCGGAACATTGGAATTGGGTAATCGAATGTTTCTTAAAAATCTGGTACAAACATGTATAAAGATCATTATCATTAGCCTTGTTTATCGTCCCACTGCTGGGCACAGGCCTCCTCTTACACAGAAAAGGATTGAGCGTTAATCACCACGCTTTCTCAATGCGGGTTGGTGATTTCAGACTTAATAGTCTAGGTTTCCTCGACATGCTTTGATTCACCTTTAATCTGGCATTGGTGTTTTAAGACATACTCAGAAAGTACATACAATAATTTACTAGAAAAGTTAGTACTTGATAGATCTGGAATCGAACTTGCACTCATTTTTGAGACATTGGTTCTTTACCCACTAGGCTACCACGATAGATGTTTTATCATCGTCACGCAGTTTATGATTATAAAGCTTCTGCCCGTAATTTTGATGGATAGAAATTAGACTAATTACTACTACCAACTTACTAAGGCAGTCCATCTGGACTAGTTTCTAAGATAAACAGATTACCCTCCTTTGCGAAGCGCAGTCGGGTAATTAGCCCGTTTAACTAACCAAACAAAAAATGAACATAAAGAACAGACGACTTGATAACCTCTTCCTGTTTTTTGAAGACTGTTAAAAAGTGCCATGCTGGTAGTTTTTTCCAATCTCTTAAATTGATAATAATATGCATTTATATATATATTTTTATTTTACATTTTTTGGAAAACTTACAGCTAGGTATTACAATAGTAATTATTATAAGTAGGATATGGCCAATTACAAGTTTTCACTATCTAATGCTGTATCTACCACGTCTACTTCCGAATCACTAAAGCTCAGCAAATTCGGCTATTACACGTAGTAACTATTATAGTAATCTGTGTTATTAATTATATTTATCAGTAGTAAACTGTGACCAATTGTAAGCAAAAATCGTATCCGTTTTGAAAGCCGGACTCGTCATACATAGTACGGAAGTAGGTCACTGCTATTTCCTCTATCCGACATCCATTCGCGCGGATTGACTTCAAGTCTATTTTGAGCATGACATGTAGTTAGGCATTGGTAAGGAATGGTAGGGTTTTGAAAAGTTATTACCAAGATGTTATGACTTTCAGTAAGGAACTCTGTATGTAGGCTCGATACATTGAAGTGATTATTAAATTAATTAATAGATGTTTCTCGCAGTTGCACTCACGTCCCGCGAGAAATTCCGAAAAATATAGCCTAAACCAGAAATACCTAATTGGCCAATAATGATGAAGATGCACCATAATCGGTATCATCATCCTCCGAGCCTTTTCCCAATCATTATCATCATCCTCCGAGCCTTTTCCCAATCATGTTGGGGTCGGCTTCCAGTCTAACCGGATTCAGCTGAGTACCAGTGCTTTACAAGAAGCGACTGCCTATCTGACCTCCTCAACCCAGTAACCCGGGCAACCCGATACCCCTTGGTTAGACTGGTGTCAGACTTTCTGGCTTCTGACTACCCGTAACGACTGCCAAGGATGTTCACTGACAGCCGGGACCTACAGTTTAACGTGCCATCCGAAACACAATCAATGGTGTCTAAGATATACTTAGAAAGTACATACAAACTTAGAAAAGTTGCATTGGTACTTGCCTGACCTGGGATCGAACCCGTGCCCTCATACTTGAGGTTGGTCCTTTACCCACTAAGCCACCACGACTCCATACTCAATCATAATCAATACATAAACCTTTAACTGTCCCATTCTCTTTAATTCCTGTACCTTCCTACTTATTTGAATGAGACCAGAAAAATTTAACCTTCTGGTTAAACCTACATATGTGTGTATTTTCAAACAAAAGCGTACTGATAGATTTATGGTCTAGGATCATAACGCTTTTACGATTACCTTTGATAGCTTGGTGGTGTTCCAGGTTTTTTCATGGTTCTAATCTGTATATTTGTGCAAGTTAAATGAATATAGTTTGTCTACCTAACTTCACCTCTATTATAAAGTTTATTTGCTTGTTGAACACGCTAATCTCAGGAACTGAAGGTCCGATTTGAAAAAAAACTGTCAGTGTTGGATAGCCCATTTATCGAGGAAAGCTACTTTTAGTAGTTTCCGCGGCTCGCAAATTAAGTTACTGGCGGAAGCTAATATAAATTACGTTTTTATCATTTTATTTTTTACACCTCGTTTATTTTATTCATGATACAAATTATAGCTATGAAAGAAATAAAATTTCTTACCAGGCATCGAACTTGCTTATATCCAAAAAAATACACATCACATCTGAACCACTTTCATGCCAATACCACTAGTATTATTTACAGCTAAACATTTTGTCTGGATGTTAAAAACTTCGATGTATCGAGAGTGTGTATCGAGTGGGAGAGCGACAACCTCTCCCGTTGACGTCTGGGGGGCTACTGAAGTGTTGGATGCCCGATACCTATAGGGATTAAAGCGGGAATAATATTATAAGCTGAACTATTATGTTAAGAATTAATAAGTATGTTGTAGTGATGATTATAAGCAAAGAGGCTCGAGACGATCAATTAAATTGTGCAAAATTGGCCATATTGAAGATTGTGCAATTTTTTTAGCGCTTATATTTTTAATTGCATAATATTTTTATTCGACCTAGTAGTGTTGGCCTAGTGGGTAAAGAGCCAACCTTTCGAGTATGAGGGTGTGGGTTCGATTCCAGGGTCAGGCAAGTACCAATGCAACTTTTCTAAGTTTGTATGTACTTCCTAAGTATACTTAGACACCAATGGCTGATAAAAAGGTGAAGGAAAACATCTTGAGGAAACCTGGACTATAAAGTCTGAAATCACCAACCCGCATTGAGCAAGCGTGGTGATTAATGCTCAATCCTTCTCCATGTGAGAGGAGGCCTGTGCCCAGCAGTGGGACGACAAAAAGGCTGTAACAGTAATATTTTTATTCCAAAATTGCACACTGTTATTGTACATAGGTCTAGGGGCTGCCTAAATGATTACCGCACGTTTCGATTAAAGTGGTAAGGTTAGTGCTAAGGTTGAGTAACGTGGTGCATTCAGTCCGTGGATGGGTGACCAATCTTATCATGACGAGTTCCTCCGTCTTTCGTAACACACGTTAAGTTGGTGGGTCTTTTTAACACCTTTTTTGCGCAGTTTTAGTAAATCACGATCTCGACTGTGTTTTGCAATAGGCAAAGACACATAAAATGTCCTTTTGTTGCTAATCACTCGTTCACGATATTTTTTTGTTATAACACTAATATGTTTCATAACTAAAACATTTTACCTCTTATTTTCTTTTTACCCACGACGGAACGGAGCAGGTATATGCGTTTAGGGTGAGAGATGTGCGTTTGTGTGTTTGTGTGTGCGTTTGTGCAAAGTAATGTTCCCACCTATCTTCTAAACTAATGATCTGATTTTGATGCGGTTTTCAATAAAGGGTTTGTGTTCGATGAGTTCATGTTCTTAGACAGGTGTCATGGCTGTAACTCACTAGGGGGCGCCACAATATTAGTGCCAAACAATGTTGCAGTATAATCAAAACGTCCGATTACAATTCTGTTTTCATCAGCAATGTGTACGTGCTTAATGCATGTTCCAAAATAATAAAAATTACGCCTGTGACTCACTAGAGGGCGCTACGATATCAGTGCAAAATAATATTGCAATAACACATTACATAGACTATAATTCGTATATGCTCTCTAAAGCTAAGCGTCCACTTGTCGGTATCGTACGCAACGGACGCAACGCACGCGACGGATCGTAGCATTATTTATATAGAAACTCAAATAAGATGTGCGATGCGTACGATGCGGACAGGTGGACGCACTTGTTTGAGTTTCTATATAAATAATACTACGATCCGTTGCGTGCGATACGTCCGTTGCGTACGATACCGACAAGTGGACGCTTAGCTTAAAAAGTCTGATTTAAAATTAAGCAAAATTAAAAATTTTGAAAAAAACCCACGACGGTAAAAATCTTATTGAAAAATAATAAAATAACTCAAAACTCCCGACTTAACCCAATTATATAGGAATATCCGTCGGGGGCTGCCTTTTCTATATGAAATTTCAACAATTAACTGAGTGTATTTTATGTCATCGTTAAACATCTACAATTCTTCAATAATTAATTGTATTCACGACACTAGAAATCCTTTAGCTGGTTTAAAGGCAGCCCCCGACGGATATTCCTATATAATTGGGTTAAGTCGGGGGTTTTGAGTTATTTTATTATTTTTCAATAAAATTTTTACCGTCGTGGGTTTTTTTCAAAATTTTTAATTTTGCTTAATTTTATGTTTTCAGCTCAGTCCATCCCATTGTTTCCAAATAAAAATATTGGTTCAGAATTACCTTCGTCAATATTTTTAATAGCAAAGGAAATTGATTATCAAACCAGGACGGACGACAAAATTTGCTGAAGGCTGTCGTTACCAAGAGGATCTTATCTAAAGTAACAGTTAAAAAAAATGGTGTTACGTCTCACGCGACCCAGAAATGAGAAAAAAGGGACTTAACATTACGCCTTTTATCCGTCCTTACATTGTAAACGGATTACACACTACCATGTGCGATGATCAGTTAGCAGGTCTATGATGATTGTAAATTGTTATTTCAGTTTGTAAATAAAACGCTTGTAGTGAAAAAAAGTCGTAATCGACTTTCAAAAAGAGTATGGCCATCCAAACTTTCAGATACTCTTTCCCTGAATCAAGGCTGCAAGTGTAGCATTGGTGCTAAAGATTTTGGTGTTGCAAGTAGAATGCTTCCATTTGCCTTGGGCAGAAGTGGCATTCAATGATGATATCTTTACTTACAGCAAACTGTGTCCACAAAATTACAACCTTTGAGTGCAGACGCTTACTAGCAGAAGACTTGCGTTAAATTGTACCAATGTACATATTTTGGTGGAAATTCGCTTTGAATTCGCTTTTTACGCCCAAGCGTTTGGTGCGTGCCGAAGCATGAAGTATGGTAGTCTGTGATCCGTCTAAAAGTTAAACCAAAGAGAAAAGGGGCTCCTATATTTGGGTCACTAAACTGCCTTTACTTAAAGTGAAGGTACTTTGGCGTTTGACATAGGAATCCACGTAACTTGTTCTCTTAGTTTGAAGTCCGTAAAAGTTTTGATATGTTACGGTATACGAGCGAAAGGATTGTTTTGTAAAGGTATCTAATCCTTATGTTTATGATGATGATGATTGATTTAGGTAACTTTAGGGCTTCATTTCTGAAACATGGGTTAGGTAGGTTCCAAGTACTCTGTGAGTTATTTGAAGCCGACTTAGCTTTACGATGAAGGAAAATTAACTTAAAATTCACTATGAAATCTGTGGTCAATATTATTCTACTTTATTCTAATGTACGATAATTATCATCTGCTTTTTCCATATTTTTTATCTGCCTTGAATAAATTCTACAGATACAAACTTCAATCATATTAAAACTTAGCAATGAAACTCAATTTTCATCTAGGTACTTACAATATTCATTAGGATTGGAGTTTATTATTAAAGTTATAATCATTTATTTACCTTATAGTCACAACAGGTCTAGCTTTAAGTTAATCTCATATTGAATTTTGAAACATTCATTACTTATGAGTTTTGTGTTTATAGTTCCAAACTTTATATTCTGCAATTCCTTTTGATAAGTTTAAGTAACTAGATTCTATTGTGTATTACGAAGTTGTATTACGAGCTAAGTTGGGTCCTTATTAAGTGTTTCTTAAGCGTTGAATAGCATGATTATTTACTCAGCTTAACAAGTATGGCTGCAATATTAATTTATTTACATTCATAACAAGCTAGTCCCCGTGGTTCCACCCGCGTTACAAGAGAACTTTCTGCCTCCGGGCTACCCATTACTGTAATTACTGCCACAAATGCTCAAATGACGGCCAAGACCCAACAATTTAACGTTAAAAAATCTCTGAAACAATTATTTTTTTACTAGCTTCCGCACGCGGCTTCACTGCGTGGTGTGTTGATAAAAAGCCTATGTATCCAGGATATTACCTATCTACATACCAAATTTCCACCGAATCGGTAAAGCCGTTTTTGCGTGAAAGAATAACAAAAATACATCCATACATTCTCACTTTCACATTTATAATATTAGTAGGATTATAAGCTTGAAGTAAACAGAGCCATAAGAATCAACACAAAGTTTTTGTGTACAGTAATTCTTTATTTCCTTTGATATATTTGCTCGTACCTCGTTTATCTACTTTTTCAGGTAACATTTGTGTTTCCGTCTCTTGAAATATTTCCATTTAATCCAAGTAAGATATATCTCAGGTGTACTTTGTGGGACGTGATGAGTTTTTAAATATTTTAGATGTGAAGGTAATAATTGAAGTGATATGATGTTCTACAAAATAAATGTAGTTAGTATTTTGTAAGTAAACTGTTCTTGTGAATAAGTCTTTATTTTTTCAGTTATTTAAACTCAAATAAATCTATGTCTGGCTATTCTTCTTTTCTGTCATTATGAAGTAATGAACTGTTCCTTGCGGTTTCACTCACGTTCCAAACCCCGGTAAAAAGTAGTTTATGTAATTAAATCGGTTTAGTTTTGTCGTCAAGGCGAAGTAGGCAGACATAGAGTTTTAAATAAACTCTAAAACCTCAGAAAACTGATACTGTTGATATAATGTTGTGACGACAAAATATACCTTTTTTCCAGCACATTAATAAATTATGAAAAGTTAAGTGAACTATGAAGTGCATTAAAGTATTTTGATTAAAAATTCTTTTTCGTCTCTTTCGGGTTGTCAACGCTGAAAGTTTCAGCGCTACGTTACCCATTAATTTATTCCTGAACAATATTCCGTTGGAAAATTTTAAAAGGCAATCTGAGTCTTTAGGAAGTTTTTATTAAAATAGCTCGATAACAAAGTGGACAGCTGATAGGTTATAAAAGTGTTTCCATGTTATCGGCTTTTTATAATAGTTTTTTTTAATCGTAATTAAACTTAGGCAACATTAAAAGGACTACTAGACTATTTTTATGTATAATAATATAGGTAATTAAGAAGTAAAGTTTGTGGGGTTGCGAGGGGTAATTTTCGGATTTACAGAGCTGATTTTAAGTAATCTTTTTTTGTGAGTGTAGGTAATAGGCTACATTTCATCTGGTATAGGACTAGATACAGGCGGACGCGGGCAAATCCGTGCGAAAGCACTATTTTTATATTTGCATATACATACATATTTATTTGAATTTAAGACTTTATAAACAAAACATAAGCCCAGGTAGTTTACTTACACGTTCAAAATTTAATCCAAAAGATAAAATTTCCCCGGAGGACAAGATCAACTGAATTTAAAACCAGAAAACGTATATTGCGTTAACCGTCGATCTGAAATTTTTCGCTTCCAATATTTTCAAAACTCAATCTGAATTTCAATTACGTGCTTTTCATGTTTCTCAATTTTTTTTTTAATATATATTTTTTAATATTCGTTTTCATTGTAGTTTTTTTATTAAATGCTTTGGACATTTTTATTAGGCTATTAAGTTTTAAAATTGTTTCAAAAACTAAAACGTTAAGAGTTTTTTCTTTTATAATTATTTGTAAATTTGTTTTGTTATTTATTTTTATACTTTTCATTAACTGGTTTAAGACAGTGTGGCCCACTGGTTATTGCTTGATATTTAATAATGTAGGTATTTTTGTTTATGCCACAGTCATATAATACAATACATAATTTTTTTTGAAACATAATTACGACTAATACATATCCAAAGAATAAAATTCAAATTTTACTTAAAAAAGACGAACATCTGAACTCACAAGTTGAAATTGAATCCTGACTGATATTACTTCCTACGAACTTGCTCGGGTTTGATCAGACTGACCCAAAACATACATAGGATAAAAGAGTTCATCCGGATACCCGGGATACCCGGACTGAGTCATATCCGGGTCAGCTTGTACAGACGGACTGTTCGATTTTCTGAATAGTAAATAGGATTTAGAAAAGGATTGAATGGAATGTAACTGAAGTAATACAATGCTATGAAGGTAAAAATTATATTCCGTTTTGTATGATGGAGTTTCGTTTCAAAAACTTTTTGTTTGAATGTCGCTAGTTTAGTTTATTATGTTAGTATATTATATACGTTTGTTTTGTAATTAAAATGGCACTTTCATATTCATATCACAACGTGAATATGCATAATTTCATATGAAGTAATGAAGTCTTTAAAACGGTTTCGATAAAAGGACATGAATTTAATATATTATTTATCACTCTATATAGTATTAAAAGAGGTTAATAGACTTGACATTTGGTTTTTTTCTTTCGTCAGTAAACTCTTATTTCCAGTTATTCGCAGTCTACACCATTTCTAACAAGCTTTTATCATTACCATTTTGATTCGGAACCCTAGCAATTCTCCGTAGTATGAACCGCATTGTGTCCAATGTAATCCAAAGCGTTTGCAAGTCCGACCACTGATGGGACAGAGAGATTTGATCAAACATGGGACGAGTCTCCACCAATTTATCCTTAGGTAGGGATGACAAACATTTATTTAAAATGCTACGATTTAGTGGCGTTGCCTTCATGGCCAAAAATTCAATCAATCAATCAAAACTTTTATTTGTGAACCATAGGTAAGGACAGATCTTAAGTATATAAAAAGTATCACTATGCTCTGCCAAGTAAGCTGGCATACAAATATACAGTACCTAATAGAACTATAAATTAAAAATATATTTCGCCATTAAAATGCTACCGTCTCTAAAAATTCCAGATATGGGAAGTGTTGAGTGACTTAGACCCCAATAGTCGAAGCACCTGTAGCCAACGTCCCAGAAAATTGTTTTTGATATTTACCGAATCGGGGGCGTCGGCTACAGATGCTTCCTCCACTGGGGGCGTAAGCCACTGATCCAAGGTCCCTCGTTTTGCGGAGGAAGTTACAAGAAACTATAGCCTCTACAATAATGATTTCAATTGCAATAATTTGGATAAAATATTTGCGAGTTTAAATTACCTATATTGCTGAGTATCACCATGGCCACGCGTATTCTTGGTTGACCATCCCTGAATCCTAATGTATCTTTTCCCTTGAGACCATTTCACTGATTTGATATGTTTTTCGCTACCAAAGCGACGCTATTCCCGCTTATTGTCACTTTCAACTGTTTACTTGAAAAGGGATTCGGACAGAACCTAATTTTGGTACATTTGTTGCAAAGTGGTAATGGCGAAATGCTTTTTTTTGAGAATCCATTTTTGGATTATACTGTGTTTCTTCTGGATATTTTTATTTATAACTTTTGAGTGCTGAATTGACACGATTATTTTTGAAAATATTTACCAACCTCTAATATAAATAATAAAAAGTGTCTTTCCTCGGTAAATGAGTCATCTATCTCTCCTTCGTTATAACACATATTCTATGTTATTATAGGTAAGTCCAGTAAGTAGTTCTTGAGGTAGGCGCGACCTAGCAAAAAACATGCTCTTCAGATTTATAACATCAGTGTGAATTCATGAATTCAATTTAATACCTACATGAACAAATTTTGAACATTCCCTCCAGCTCCATACACGAATAGTTCATGATGTTAATAATCTGATTTCAAACCCGCCACATCTGGTTTGTTTGAAAAGCCAAACATACTGCGTAAATGTTAAAGGCTAGAACTTCAGGCTATAAACTTGATACACCACTACTTATAGAACTCTGGTCTCCTAAATATATTTCGTAATCAAGGGTCAAGTTACCTGGTCATGTAAAACTTTCGCCGTTTAACATTTTCAGCTTTGCTTTAGTTTGTACATTGTTTGCTATTTTGCAGTTTACTTCTAAATGTTTGTTAAGCTTTTTGGTAGTTAATGTTCGATGTAACTCATTGGCTTGTAAATAAACACTAATCTGCCTTGACTTTTCCCAGAAATGGTGGGGTTGGCTTCCAGTCATTCGGAGTGTAGATGAATCGACTTTCCGACCTTCTCAACCCATTTACCTAATAAGACTGAATGTCAAAGATGTTAAAGATGATCAAGTAACAACCCCCACCAAAGTACCGTGCCTGCCAAAACACAGAAGAACTCGTCACGATGTAGATGGTCCATGGCCAGAAAGCTCCAAGAGATGTTTAACATTGATGATCGATCTACTAACAGAATGATCTATCGACTCGTGCAACTGTTAATATTCACGAGCTCCTCTCTATTTGTTACTTGGATATTCAGACGTATTCACAGAACATGTCGCTAACAAAACTTTAGTTCAGAATTAAGCGAAGGCTAAGTTAAATACGTCACTTAAGTATATTTTGGACCAATTTCACCAACAGACGTTTATGTGATAGCTTATACGACAATTTATTATTTACTAAGAAGCAAACATTTTTGTGAATCCTAATTTTTCTTCAATCAATCGTTTGAGGAACAAAAGTCCCCAATAATATATTTCTTCGTCATCAGCCTTTTTATCGTCCCACTGCTGGGCACAGCCCTCATCTCACACGGAGATGGTTTGAGTGTTACCGTCTTACCACAAAAACTTTTAAACGTCAGTTTATGCCTTGTCTAAAAAAATGTCAAATTATGACGTTGACATATGGTTCATTTTGCAGCCAAAATTTTATTAGACAAGTGTAAAGTTTTTGTAGTAAGGCCCGTAATGTTTAACTTCGACTATTTTAGATTTTAATTTCTGATGCACATCTCGAACACTAACACTGTATTCGGAGGGCACAATAAACGTAAGCCACGGCTGTCACTCGAACATCTTTGGCAGTCGTTACAGGTAATCAGAAGCCAGTGACTCTGACAACCAAACTTACTTTGGGTTGTCCGGGTAACAATCAGCTGCATCCAGTCAGACTGGAATCCAATCCCAACATAGTTGGCAAAAAGGTTCGGGAGATGATGATGATCTGTTTACCAAAATCACTAGTTTATCTTTTCAGTGCAACTTGGCTTTAAACACAGAACTAGCCTAGGTTAACATGGCTAACAGTCCGTGTACTTAGCTGCGTAACAACTTAGGTGCGCTTGTTTTATTGCAGTACTAGTGTATGTTCGTAACGCAAACACTTAGGGATATTGTGTAGGTGCAGTCTTGTTTATGTACTTACCTAGTTATTACTGAAGTTGGATGTATAAAGAATATGTTTTATTTCTTCTGGGTACAGCCACGTGTAGCAGGTAGTATGTATTCACTTGCATTAAAATAAAATTGTAGAACAGTTTAAACTTTGAGACCTATTTCGTGGCTTACAAAACATTTTGTGCTAGTTAAAATGTTGATCTTTAATTAATACAATAGTAGAATGTTTTATGTATTTTTGCTAATCATACACTTATTGATCGTGACTATATGTAGGTACAAACTAAGGATAGGAGGTCTTTCAGATAGCAAATTAAAGTTTGAGGTGCTTGTAAATTATTCTACAAAGTGACTCTAGAAATAATATAAGTAGTTATCTGTTTTAAAATGTTTTCTTCTTCTAGGAACCATACATTACATGGTGTTCTGCCATCATTAAAAAGAGTTGTGTATCAATTACTTCACACTAGAGAATAAATCACATCTAATGACCACGATTTATTGCCTTCACGAGAAACATGCACACCAAGAAAGTGCCATTTTATAAGTAAACCAGTAAATAGATGATTGGGATCAGAGCCGTTATTTTTGCACAATAGTTAGTAACCGTATTCTCAGAAAGATACCTACTCAGTGATTAGGACATTGCGTCTGCAAGAATGGTAAGTTCCTGATTTGGGCAATTTAAAAAAAAGTTGGATCCCTGTCTTCTGATCTTTAGTGTATTTTGACTTTGGTACCCAAAGTAAAATCCAACTTGTGTTGGGAATACCATTTTAACAAATGATTGAGAATATAAAAAGCTTATTATTATTCCTGACTTCAGAGTCAGACCGTTTGTGCAGTTTCTTCCATATAAGTAATGTGTAAGTACCACTACCAATTTCCCTCATCCCTGTAAAAATACTGTAGGTGACTAAAAGTATTAGTGTGCCTTAAATATTACGTTGAACTCAATATTTTCAAATTCAAACTAAGCCTCAAAGTATGAGTAAGACCCTTTCAGAAGAGATCAGACCTTATCTAAGATCGTGCTTTGTTTACTTAAAAGCTTACTAAGACATAGAAAAAGACTTTTCGGAATTTTCCTTTCCAATTAACATGAGTACTTTGCGTATAATTTGAGATAATTATACTTAATTGCTTTTTGATACGACACAAAGAGTCTTTTCAGAATTTCGATTGCCAATCATTATATTAATTGCTGCTTTACTTACCTATATGTATTCAGTTACGTTAAATTATAAGTAGCAGTGTGAATAGAATAAATATTGAGAGTTTTCTAGCTAGTGGCTGGCACGTGTAGAAATCAGTCGATACTTAGTAAAGCAGCTCCTGATAAGGCTAGATTGTGGATGGATATTTAAAAATGAGGCAGAAGAATGGTAGAATCCTATTTGCTATTATACAATACTATGGCCACAGGCCCCTCTTCTCCACTGGGCACTATGGGCAAGTGCCCAGGGCCCCGCGATCGAATGGGGCCCCCTAGTTCCTGCCAGATTACCAAATGATAACCGATATTTAGGTATTACCAAAAAACATTAATTTTGAGAAATCTGATGATAATGACCAATTAAAAGAATGATAATGAACATTTAAAAGAATACTTTAAAAATGTTCAAGCACCTAACAGTGTACAGGAACTATATAATCTATTAAAGCAAAACAAAATTGAAGACACATTTCCTAACGTAGAAATTGCATTGAGAATATTTTTAACCATGATGATAACTAACTGCAGCGGAGAACGCTCCTTCTCCAAATTGAAACGAATAAAAAATGAATTAAGAAGTACAATGCTTCAAGAGAGATTAACTAGATTAGATTGTCGCTGATGTCCATAGAATGTGATATTCTCAATACCATAGATTTTTAAGAAGTGATTAACGATTTTCCTCATCTTAAATCTAGAAGGGTAACTTTGCAATCAACATAGGGTTAATCTAAGGATTTTATGCAAAGCTAGTTACTTTTGTTGATTATTTTTTATATATCCTATATTTGTATAAACTCTTTTGCAAAAAAAGCGGGCACCTATGCGAAATCTTGGTTTTAAGGACTTTACTTGCATTTGAAAGGGTTTTTATGACTGAAGTATGCTACTAGCATCAAAAGGGTTATCCAGGCATGCGTGAGAGTGTATTCTAAATTTAAATTTTTCATAAATGCTAAGAAACTGGTTAAACCTTGCTTGGGACAAATTCCTGGTAGAAAGTTCGTCGGCGTTTTGAAAAGTTTTTGACCTGATTTTCAGAAAACTGATAATGCAGTTTAAATTAATGATTAATGTACATTTCTGTTACGTCAAAACAGTTTTGTAAAACTACGCATATTTAATAAAATTTTCACCTGCTCTAAATGGTACATACTAATGATTGATTTCAATATTAAGAGTTACGGTATTTTTGTGTAAAGCTTTCGATCGTTTAGATATTGTACCCAGGTGGTTTTAAATATCCCTTCCTAATAAATAAACATGATTAAGAGGTGTATCAGTACTTTAGGCTGCGACAAAACCACTTTAAAGTTAGCAGTGCCGATCACAACTCGTCTCCTATCAGAGTTTGAAAAATCTTGAAATTCTACAAAATACAGAAATTAACGGATAGACTGTAAGCATGAAGTATTGAGGTCTCGTAACCACTGATTTTTCAACAACCGCGCCTCCGGGGAAACCCCGCAGACCTCTGAAGATCTATCAGTCTGAGCGTTCAAATAACGTGTTTTCATCAAACGGACATTTTGTGAAATAAACCTGCCTGCGCCGAGGTTTTCGTGTATCTACAGCACTTTCCTGCTTAAATCATAACAATAATTGGCTACCTGCTCATTTCTTAAGAAACATATCTTCGGCCAATAATTTTGAATTCACGACACCTTTTCAGCTAAAACATAGTTTAGTAACCCGACACCTATGGAGTTATCGAAAGCTTCAACGCGGCAATAATTTTACTTTTTGCATAGCTTTAACCCTCCTCAACATTTTTCATATGGTTAATTTAATATTTATCCCAAAATTTGGTATTTTCTAAATGTCAAAATCTGATAGGAGACGAGTTGTGATCGGCACTGCTAACTTCAAATTGGTTTTGTCGCAATCCAAAGTACTGAGACTCCTCTAAATTGTGTTTGTTTTTCAGAAAGGGATACTTTAAACCGCATGGGTACAATATCTAAACAATAGAAGGCTTTACACAAAAATACCGAAACTCTTAACATTGCCATCAACATCATTATACATAGACCATTTAGAGCAGGTGAAAATTTTATCAAAGATGCATAGTTCTTAAAAAATGTTTTGATGTAAAAGAAAGGTTCATTAATCATTCATTTAAACTGCATTATCAGTTTTCTGAAAATCAGGTCAAAAACTTTTCAAAACGCCGACGAACTTTCTACCAGGAATGAATCCCAAGCAAGGTTTAACCAGTTTCTTAACATTTCTCCAAAATTCAAATTTAGAATACACTCTCACGCATGCTTGGTCTCTTTTGATGCAAGTAACATATTACAGTCATTAAAACCCTTTGAAATACACGTAAAGTCCTTAAAACCAAGATTTCGAGTAGGCGCCCGCTTTTTTTGCAAAAGAGTGTAGTTAGTAACTAAATAAAAATAAATTTAGAACCTTGTTTGTCTATTTTCTTTATATATTATAACTAAATAGTGTTTTCTCAAGGTCACAGAGGCCCCATGATCCTAATGTGCCCAGGGCCTCAAATAGTTTAAAGACGGCCCTGTATGGCCAGGTTCATATTGCGAAGTTCGCAATATAAACAAACGGTCTATGGGTACGACTAAAATATAGGCGAAGGGTCCCAGTAGATTTGCACGATAAATTCAAAAAAATAAACAACAGGCAACATATTTCTCATAAAAAAACTTTTCCCATAAACATAGACAGAACTATTTTGTCCAAAAAGTTGGGTAGCTTCGGGTAGCTCGAGAAAACCTATTGAAACGAAAGCAAAAAGTTTTTATTACTACGTGAGAAAAGAAATAAGTCTTCTATTTGGCAGTAATGAGGTAGATTAGCGATGAATGGACTCTGATGACGTAATATACGCAGGCAATTTGCGACTTTCTCATTAAAGGGTCTTTCATTTTTTTGGAGACTTCTGTTGAAAGGGAGGTAGAATAGTATATTTAATTGTGTGGTTAGTTTTGTCATAAAAGGTATGGCTCGAAATGAACTTATAGATTTTTTGCTCTAACTCACTACTATTTATGTGTAGGTACTTAAGACAGAAGAACATTATATTTTTAGTTTGGTGAAAACTGGAAACACGACGTGCAAAGGGCACTTTGAATTTGTGAAATCCTTCTTTGTTTGAGAATACTAGAATAACTTACTACTTTCTTCAAACTTCTTACAAATTACGAAAGTTACCTACAAGCAACGAACACGTGCGTATAAGGTCAGGTTAGATAGAAACACACATAAACTTTAACTTTCATGACATATGCATGATTACTCTTCACAGTTGCTGCTTTTTGAAAATTCAAGCAGTATTTTCCTACTCATGCAAAATGGGACACGACATAAGGAAATAGCATACGTTGCTTGCCAGCACTGGCTGTCAGGAACAAGCTCTTACGCGTACACTCAACAACGCGATTTGTCAAATAAATTGTACTACAGAATTCGTGAAATATTTCCAGCGAAAATTCGGTAAACATGGGCGCAAGGAGCCTTTGTTTGAAATAATATAATGCAATGATGTGAAAGTACTGTTGATATTAAATTGAGGAGCTTATTACGGAGCGACTTTGGGAATATTTTAAAGTGTATTTAAGGATTTCTGTGGTCTAGTTTTCGTTCTCTGTAAATATTCCTCATGATGCTTTATTATTTTTTAACTAAGTCGCGGTTACTAATATTTCTAAGCATATTTCAATTGTGCCAATAAGAAACTGATTTTAGTTAAAGGTTAATTTACTATATTTTTTATTTTTACCTTCACTGAAAATCGGATATATTCACAATGCGACAATAGTCAATTATTTTAATCATTCACCCTGTTTGGTGATGCCTTTTTCAATGACCATAACCACACTGAATGAAGCAGCTCTTTGACAACTAATTTAATCAATCAGTCAATTTAATATTGACGTCTTTCAAGTAGAAGTGTTATTTCTAGGCCAAGAAATGTTCTAATTTTAGTACCAATAAAATGGCATCAGGGCGCAATGAAGATACAGAGTTGAGACAGACTCATTTGGTACCCAAGACATTGCCTCCGCTCCCACCTTCTAGTGGCAAACCATCAGCACCACCAGCGCCCATCGATCATGGAGACCATAAAGAACTACCATTGAGGAGGAGGATATTAAAGTGCATTTACAATAAAGAGACCAAACAATTCTTCGGGCGAACATGCAAAAGTTGGATGTGCATCTTAGCGTATTCAGTGATGTACCTCTTATTTCTAGGCACGTTTTTCCTCGTACTACTCTACTCATCATTAGAAATCCTCAAAATATTGATAGACTACAAAAATATGGACAGACTTGATGCCTTTAGGTACCCAGAACATGCTATAGGATTAACAGCTGCGCCGACGTCTGAATCGAACTTACCATTGATTTGGTACAATAGTGGCGAGAAGAACGACTATGACAAATATGTTCAGGCACTTGACAAGCTCCTATTGAGTAATAGACGGAAAAGAGAAATCAGTAAACTGGGGCCATGTGGACAATCTCCTTATGGTTATGGCGAGCAACCTTGTGTAATTATAAGAATTAATAAGAAATTAAATTGGGCTGGTCATCCGCTGCAATCGAACTCAACGATTGCGAAGTCGGCGCCAGCTGAGGTGCAAGAATGGATGAAAGGAGATAAAACGAAGTTTTGGCTGCAGTGTGGTGGGTACCACTCCTATGATAGAGAGCACATTGGTAGGATAAAGTATTTCCCTGACCCCCCAGGTTATGATGCGAGTGCTTTTCCTCTTGAGAAAGATGGGAAGTCTCCTTTAGTTGCGATACAGATTACGGACTTCACAATGGGCATTTCACTTGCTATACAGTGCAAGCTATGGTACGACGGTGGGCCCTCGACGATCAACTTCTTACTGTACGTAGCTCCAGAAAAGCGATAGTATACATTAGTGTTAACGTATAATATGTACAGGTATAATGTTAAAATGTATAGTTTTTAAACCACTTAGTTTACACTTTTCAATGTTTTAGTTGTAGTTGTAATTTATACGGGTATTATACAATCAATTGATTGAAATAACTTTTTTATTTTTTGCTACATTTTCCCGCCGTTTACCCACGTTTCGAAGAAATTACTTTTTTTAATCTAATGAGCCTTACACCGTTTCCAGCGTACCAACCATACCATTCATGTAAATCGTCGCAGTCGTTTTCCCGTGCAGTCGCATCAAACACTAATGAGTTTGTGTGTTTGTATGTTTTTTGAATTTATAATATCGGTAAGGGCAGAAATGTCAATAGTTAGAATTTGTTCCTGTATACAAATACACAAACGAAGCACGTGCATAAACAGTGAAACTCGTAACAAATATTTGAAAAGCTTTGTCCTGTGATGTGAAAAATATGTGAACATTTCAAAACATACTACAACAAACGAATATTTTTGCGCGCGAGAATTTCATAGGAAATGTGGTGGAACACCATTAGTCATACACCATGAATGGTTCTCACCATCTTCTGTTCTTAATATTTATTAAATCTCAACTTCACATACTGAGAGAACTATTTCGCATATCTGGTTAAAAATAATACTATCAGCATTTTTCCGGTGACCAAACCTTTCTCATTCTCATCCATATCTATTAAGCCCTTTTAGTGTAGTAAAATATTTAGCGACGCATTTCGTCTATTTGCGAATCAAATAAAATCAATACAAGTATCTAACTTTTTATTTGCCTCTTGTATCCGATATTTTCAATATTACATTATTGTATCCAATTACCTACGCAAACAATAGGTATTGCATCCAAACAAATAAATAGTATTATTTAATACACATCTCATCATTATTATCTCCCATCATTCGTAAATATAATATAAAAACATTGGTCCGTTTTGCCGTTCATTTCCCATCTAATTTTGTTCGCCGTGGGGTGCCCGATTCAATTACTAGTATTGGAGCCAGTAGATTGCCACAAATGGACCAACATGTAGGGCAGAAACATGGAGAACAAAATGACTAGCGGATATGTCATAATCTCATATGAAAGCGGCGCTCCAAAATGCGTGTGTTCGTCGGACGAGGAACGTTACTAGCTCCGCCCTTACACGTCTTCATTAGAACCGCCCATTATTTTCAAAATATAATCTTCCAATTATTTTCAAAATATGATCATTCAAGTCCAATCTTTGATAAATTGGTTTTCATTTGACAAGGAACCTGAACGTCTCGTTAGAACTGGTAACTGATCACCGTGCGTTACATTGACCGACAAGATGGCGCCTGACCTACCTTCCTTATGGCATCTCTGCTATTTTTCCTTCCTCCGTGGGCAGAAACGTTTCTGTTTTGACCTTTTGAAATATAGGGATAATATATGGAATATAGGACACGTTGAGAGGAAGGTTATTTTAGGTTTGAAGGACGTAGCTAGGATAGAAAGTAGGTCTTGCACTATTGAATCGTAAGTATGTTGAGGGACGCATCATGCAGTTTTAAAACTCGAAACTCGCTGAAATAAGTGCCTGTACCTAACAGTACATCTATGTTTTTGTTTAACATTACTAGCCAATTTATGTTTCCAACTGCAGCTGCGGCCTCTTCCCATTGAGAGAAGGAACGAGCGTTAATCACCATTTATGCTTGCTCATTGAGGGTTGGTGACTCCAGACTTTGCCTTCACTTTTACTCAGAAAATTGGTGTCTTAGTTTTGTTTTGTTTGTTTTGCCTGACATGGAATCAAACTTTTATCTCTTTAATCTCTTGTCCATCACGACTACGAGGCCAGACAAAATAAATTTTGCTTTCAGGCATTTTTACTGATTTAAAAGTGATGATTGAAAGGGAAATAAAACCTCAGTGTAATATTTACGCAATAATTTATTTTAATACGCTAATAATTCAATGATAACTTATTTTTATTTCACACTATTTTAAGTAGTGAAGACAAAAACACTCCTTCGTCCTACGTCCCTTGAAATAATAATATTTTAATTCATTGAAATAGCGATGAATGCATCTCTTTACTTTTATAATCTCCTTAATTTTCAATTACAAAGAAAATAGTATTTAAAACATATTTACAGCACTTTATGGAAGTTAAAACCGTATTGAAAACTTAACATAAGTATTTTTTCAGTAAGTTTTATTTTACGATTGGACCATACACTTATAAAGTAAAACATAACAAACAAAACACAAGAATCGTAATGTTAGATGATTTATTTTCTCTTAAAACTAAGCCACCGACCAAATAATACTGACAGTATTTTATGGCTTCAACTGAATTATCGTACTATAGATTTTTGTGATAATGCTAATATGTACCCTTTAGAACGTTATAGACTATCCTACACCTTTTAAATAATATATTTTAAATAACTTGGTAAGTTTTCATACAATCGCATCTGAGCATCAGTAATTCCCATCTCACGATTCCAATCGCAAAACAAAAATTACATTTCCATCCAAAGATTATTGTTATTCAAATACTTTATTTAATTAAATTGGCACTAGCTATTTCTATCACAATGGACCTTGCAGAAGATTTTATATAATTTGTATGTTCTCGTTATAACCGAGTTTTGCTACTGATGGCACTAATAAGCAATGAGGTTTCTCTTTATCTTTACATCAAGCCTTTGTAAAACCGTACCAAAGTTTATGTAATAACCGTTAGTTTATAATGTACATTCCTTTTTACCTTACATAGATTAATTTGAAGTTGCAACAAGTTTGAGTATTGCAGGGAGCTTTCAAGAAATACTATTTCAACTAAACCGACCACAGAATTATGCTTTTAGCTATCATTGGTCAAAAATCACATGATGCCGGTCTACGATTTAAACACTAATTAGTTAAGCAAGCTATTATTCGAATAAAATACAATATAACATTTAGTACCATCGAAGGAAAAATATTTTATGTAACAATTGACTTTGCGGTCTGTTTAACTATACAGAAGCGGTAACTTTATCCATAATGACAATTTTATTCAGCTATACAATTCCCGTTTAGTTCAGCAATATTCATTGTAGGCTTTATCAAAAATAGAAGGATTAGAGATTAATATATATCACAAAATATATTCATTGTTACAACGACATCCCTTTGTTTTCAATACCAAACTTAACGCTGGCGTGATACTAAAAATTGTTTCGTGAATGACCTTGAAATGAGAAACAGAATCAGTGCATCGTGAAATGGCATTGAAAACAAAAGTCAACAATAGGCCTGACAGCACAAACTGGACCACTGAAGAAGAGGTATTCAATTGAACTCACTCAGTTATAGAAATGTATAAGAAAGCTACGAGTAACATGCAACTCTCAACCGACTAAACTATTGCTAGCGTGCATGTCTAAAATATTAGTAGAAAAAATTAAAACGTGACCAAAATATTTAAGCGACGCAACAATAAAAACAAGCCACATTGGACATCATACAAACAACATTTCTTACACAATAACCAGCGATATAGCTCCGAAACACTTAAATTCAGTCGATAAAATCCTAGTATATACGTACAATGATGTATATATTACAGCATGCTCCGATACAATAACAGCTAATGACACATTAATTTATACATAATATGTAATAAAATATGTTTATCCAACAATAACCAGATAGACTTTGTAAACAGCTAAACAATGAAAAATATTAAAGAGTAAATAGAATAGGATTAAGCTTTCGTATTGAAGACAGTGACTCTGAATATAGGCGTTATGAAAGATGAGTTTGAAACTTTATTTGTACAAGAATTTGTTATTTAAAACCATCGAATCGATGATATCAAAACAACTACGTACGAAGAAATAAATGTCGATGAAGAAATAGTTAAAGATACTTTATATAAGGAAATCTTTATAAATGATCTGATTAGTCTACACCTAAAGTCACCTATTACAAAAATGAATACATCTATAAATAATATTATTACTCTTAATAATGGACGAACACATATACCATTCGAGCGAATGCAGTCTACTTAGACGATCATAATTAAGTCATTGCTTTCGTGTGAACTTATCTTATAAATCGACGTAAATGCAACTTCTAAAACACATTAAGTGCACTTCCAGACGCGGTTCATAACAATATCGTGAAACCAAACGCACCATACAAGTTGGACATAAACTCTGGACAATAATCACAGAAAATTCGTTATGTAAGGCAGTGCACGAAATGCGTGAAATGTAGAAATTATAATCTTAAAACTACACACGCAAAATAGGTTTTGGGGGAACGCAAACTGTAATTTACTAAGAGTTATGAAGTTACGGTAACATATCCAACTGTTCTGAGATCACACATCTGCTTTCCATTTTTAAAACGATAAATCACATTTTAGTAGGCTTCACTAGAGTTATCGCAATCACTTAAGTATACAAAAGTCACTTTTTCTCCGTCATCTGTCAATGTCCTGACTTCAAGTCTTAAAGCATATACTTCCGTTTCACTAACACTAACTAGGATTTGGCTATTCAGGATCCCCAGACCAAGACTCAGTATGTAGGCCACAGCAACAGGTACAGTATGGAAATCATCTCATCTCACTCTTATCTGGATATATTTTTGATCGTAGAAGATTCTTACAATTCCTAACGATTGCATTTGATTTTATGTACATATTTCTTTAACGGAATAATAAAAATCTTCTTCGGGTTTAATCTATGATAGTTTGCTAATTTCGAAATATCGAAAAGTTGGTAGGTAAGCATCAGAATTTAATTCTGTACAAAAATTGATTTGTTCCTAATAAATATACGAGTTCGTCTTGATGAGGCCTCTAGATGCTAGAATTGTACACCCTTGCCAAAATCAGGTTGAATTCCTCGTATACCCTAAGTAGCCAGAATAATCCTCATATGTACAAGCACGTTAGGATTGTCATGCCTAACACTATGTAGAAGTTGGGTGATCCTAGGAATCCTTTGTTCCATTCACAATCCAGATCTCTCGTCAGAACCTGGAATGATAAGGATGTTAGTGTTAAATGATATATTGATGAAGAAGCAAAGCAAAGTTTTAAAAAAGAACTTCGATAAAAAAATATGCTTTGCAAGTAAATAAATGTAAGGGAAGGGTTTCTTTAGAAATAAATTCGAAACGCTGACGGTCGTCCAGGGTGGGCAGTGAAAATGAGCTTCTAATAATTATTGAGAAACCAACTCACGTCAGCAAAAGTTCTGTTGTCATAAGTGGGACATGTGGCGAATCTGACGTCATCGCGCGTCGAGATGCAGTCAGACGGGCTGTCACAGAGGTACTGCCTTCTTTTCCGGTCCCAGGCCTTTATCCAACTGTAAACACAATAATATATTAATGTACTTTCCTAATGAAACCATGTTCAAGTGAAACGTATGGCATTGACCAAAAACCATTGACTAAAAGATACGTAACTCAACTATTTTTTTATACCTCAAGATAAAAAAAAATCACTTAGATTATAATATGCATCAAATATCATAAAAGTCAACATATCAACATAAAATATATCTGAATTCCCAATTTGTACCATCCTTAATTAAAATGTTAACTTACCCAATCCCACAATCGCAAGTCAATGGGTTGCCAGCAATCAAAATATCTTGAAGGAACACCGTGTTTGGGACCTTTGGCCACGGTCTCTGCGAAGGGTTGGGCACCCTCATGATGTCGTTGTTCCTGAGGTCTAGGGTCAAGTTGGTGACTCTGCCTGGTCTCCAGAACACTTCACTTGCTATCTCTTCTACGCTTGTGTTGAACACTGTGAGACGGAGTACCTTGGATTGGACTCCCTGAAACACATAAAAGTGATATTAAAATCCTAAAAAATTGAAACAATAGTAATCAAACATTTGAAAATACGAATTGAGAATCTCTTTCTTTCTTTGGAGTTGGTAAAATGCCATGTAGCAATAAAACACGAATTCATACCTAATTACATAAAAAAGCCGTTTGCACAAAAATGTACTTACGCTTAACAAGTACTGCGTCAAATACTTCAAATATCTGCCAGTGATGGTGATATTATCGAGTTTATTCGGCAGTGGCCCATACATCTCTTTGCCAAACTCCACGTTATCATAATCGGTGTCTATCAATAAGTTCTCTAAGCCTGTGTTGTATGATAGTAACTTTGGTACGTTGAATTCTCTCACATTTGTGTATGCTGATATTTTAAGAGTTCTTAGACCATACATCTTGCTAAACACTCCATGCTGAAAAGAAAAATTTACTTTTAAAACAGGGTGGGTAGATCATCCTCCTGCCCTTATCCCAATTTCATTTGGGGTCGGCGCAGCATGTTTTCTTCTTCCATACTCCTCTATCTCCCGTCATCTCACAAGTAACATTCTTTCTTACCATATCTACTTTCACACAATCCATCCATCGTTTTTTTGGTCTTCCTCTTCCACTATATCCGTCCACGTTCATACTCATCACCTTCCTCACAACATGACTCTCATTCCTCCGCATCACATGCCCATACCACGACAGCCGGTTTCCACGCAGTTTTTCTGATACCGGCGCCACTTTCAAACTTCCTCTTATATACTCATTCCTCACTCTATCCATTCGCGTAACTCCACACATACCTCTTAACATTCTCATCTCTGCCGCATGCAATTGTCTTTCATTCGTCGCTTTTGTGGGCCAGCACTCTGATCCATACAAGACAGCAGGTCTGACCATACTCTTGTAAATTTTCCCCTTAAGTTTAAGGGGAATACGAGGGTCACAAGTTGTTCCCGTTACCTGCCGCCATTTCATCCATCCTGCGTTAATTCTGTGCGTAACTGTCCGATCTATTTCGCCATCGCCCTGAATAAGCGAACCGAGGTACCGGAAATCGGAGCAGACTGGAAGAAGTGCGTTATCAAGCGCTATGGCTTCAGGACTGGAGAGGCCGCCGAAATCGCAGAACATGTATTCGGTCTTGGTTCTGCTGATTTTTAAGCCAACATTCTCCAGTCTCTGTTGCCAACTCCCCAATCTGCTCTGGATCTCAGGTCCGTCTTCACTAACCAGGACGATGTCGTCGGCAAACAGCATGCACCAGGGTGCCTCCTCCTGTATGTCCGCCGTCAAGGCGTCCATAATAAGCAGGAAGAGGTAAGGACTTAAAGCAGACCCTTGGTGCAGGCCCACAGCCACACTGAACTGGTCAGTATTGCCGGCCGACGATCGGACATACGTACAGGACTGCCTGTACATCGCACGAACTAACTCCACATACTTCCCAGGCACACCTTTCTCTTTCATGGCCCACCACAACACTTCCCGAGGCACCCTATCATACGCTTTCTCAAGGTCAATGAACACCATGTGCAGATTCCTGTGCACACGTCTGTACTTCTCGCACAATTGGCGAAGTGCGAA
Source organism: Helicoverpa zea (assembly GCF_022581195.2). Taxonomy (NCBI): domain Eukaryota; kingdom Metazoa; phylum Arthropoda; class Insecta; order Lepidoptera; family Noctuidae; genus Helicoverpa; species Helicoverpa zea. The sequence continues at coordinate 2,706,642 of NC_061462.1, forward strand.
GATGGCGTCCATTGTCCCTCGACCTGGCATAAACCCAAATTGGTTTTGGGTAATTTCACTCTCTTCTCGCACTCTTTTCTCTATCACTTTCTCCCATACCTTCATAGTATGCGACATGAGCTTTATCCCTCTATAGTTGCCGCAATCTTGCACATCCCCTTTATTCTTGAAGATGGGCACTAGCGAACTACTGCACCATTCTTGCGGGATGACTTCTTCATGCAGCAACTTATTGAAGAATAAAGTTAGCCACATACATCCGTTCCTCTTTAATACCTTCCATACTTCAGCTGGTATATCATCAGGGCCCAAGGTCTTTCCATTTTTCACACTTCCAAGCGCTCTTTCAACCTCATCCATGCTAATTTCTCTTACCAATCCCTTATTTACTTGTGCCTCTTGGAGTATTCCATTCCAAACATTCTCTTCATTCATAAGCTTTTCAAAATAAACCTTCCATATCTCTTTTATTTCCTCATCTTTACATAAAACCTTGCCAGATTCATCTTTCATGCATTTTATGTGGGTTATGTCCCTCGATCGTCTTTCTCTCTCTTTCGTAATACGGTAGAGCTCTTTTTGGCCTCTTGGACTGTCCAGGGAGTTGTACAACCTCTCCTGCGCCTTAGCTCTGGCAACTGCTACCGCCTTCTTTGCTTTCCTCTTCCATTCCATGTAGATTCTCTTTCTGTCATCCTTCAGACTTGCATTCACTATTTCAACATTCTGCCACTCTTTGAATGCTACTTTCTTTTCTTTCAAAACCTTTTGTACCTCATCATTCCACCACCATGTATCTCTATCTATCAAACCTTTTCCTCTCGACTCTCCGCACACGTCTTTTGCGACTTCCCTTATATGGCTTGCCATTTCACTCCAACATTCATTCACACATCTACCTTCCATCTCCTTCATTTCTGAAATTTTGTCCACAACCTGACTCCTAAATACATCAGCACATTCTTCCTTCTCTAGCATACGTCATCTAATCCTTGGAGGGGGCCGATCTTTGTTGCTTTTGGGCAACACAGTCACTTTGACATCCAGAATCACAAGTCGGTGCTGAGTGACTAGTGCTTCGCCTGGCAGCACTTTGCAGTTTTTGACACAGCATAGACTACTCCGCTTCACTAGGAAGTAATCTATCTGTGTCGCGTGGTGGCCGCTCTTATATGTCACGAGGTGCTCCTCTCGTTTATTGAACCACGTGTTTGTTATGGCCAGGTCGAAGGCACTGGCAGCTTGAAGTAATGTCTCGCCGCTTGCATTCCGGGTTCCAAAACCCCTACCACCATGCACTCTCTCATATCCATCGCTCAGTCTTCCTACGTGACCATTAAAATCCCCACCCACATAGACTTCCTCACTATCCTGTACATTCATCATCAAGCAGTCAAAGTCCTCCCAAAACTTCTCCTTTACACTCTCCTCGCAGCCTGACTGCGGCGCATAAACACTTATCACGTTTATGGCCTTGCCGTCCACAATTAATTTAACCGCTATTAGTCTATCATTCATTCTTTTAACATCTACTACACATTCTTTCAGCCTGTTGTCCAAAACTATACCCACACCATTTCTCTTGCCGTCACTTCCACAATAGAAAAACTTATATCCTTCACCTATCTCTCTAGCCCTTGCACCCTTCCATTTTGTCTCTTGCAGGCACGCTACATTTATTCGTCGCCTTTTCAAAACATCTGCTAGCTCTCTTCCTCTTCCAGTCATCGTTCCTACATTCCAACTCGCATACCTCAATCTCAATTCTCTCACACTTTGAGCTTGCATCTTACGTCGCACCCGCCCGTTTTGGTGCGACAACCCTTGTCCATTTCCCACAGGAGCCGGGTGCTGCTCCTGCGCGTCGCCTGTGGGGTACGCCCTAGCCCTATCGCTCATAACTTTATTTACTTTCTTCATACTGCAGAAGTTTTGGCTTAAGTTTTATGGTCGGCCGCCTGCCTGACACCAACCCTCTTTGGGAATGCTATTGTGGTGAATTACCCGTCACCGTGCGGGTGGCCCAAAGTACAGATGTTATGCACTGGCCTTTAGGTTCCCTTTAGTCGCCTCTTACGACACCCACGGGAGAGAGATGGGATTGAAAAATGTTTGATGGATAGCACATATAATAAAATATGAAAATATTTGTAAAAGACTGATGACTAATATTTACACTGATAAAGGAAAAGCGATTTTACCAAGTCGAGATTGATGAATTTCTCCATCATACATATCTCAACTTGGAAATATCGCTTTTATACTTGTAAATAAGAAACTCACTTCAAGTATCCTCAATCTTAAATGAGTCACATCCAGATATTCAAGGCGAGGAGATACTCCGTAGAGACTCGTATTCATTAAGGCACTGATGGGATTACCAGACAAAGACAGCCAACGGAGATCACTCAACGAATGTGTTGCCTGAAACACAGCAAAATAAACGTATATTCCACCATTTTCAAAAGATATTCTGTATGACCAATATAGCATAACATATGGATTAAAACAAAAATTAGAAGGAGTTAATGTATTATTATGTACTTACCACAGGTACAGCAGTAAGATCGTTGTAAGATAAGTCCAATGCTCGAAGACGTGTAAGGTTCGCAGTTGTATCAGGAGGAATCGAAGGCAAATTATTGTATGACAAGTCCAGACTCTTCAATTTCGATAATGACATCGAAGGCACCTGAAGAATAAAACAAAATTTCAATAAATAATTTTCGAAAACCACATCAAACTGAAATGAAATATTGCAGTTTTGACAATATAGAAATATGCTTCGAGTCAAAATGCGTGTAAGGGTAAAATACTTACCGAAAGCAAGCTAACATTCTTCAGCCCCAAATGGGACAGTCTTCTCTCCAGTCCTTTGAAGATAGTGGTACCTCTTTCTCCAGAATTGAAAGGTGAATTATTACTGAGGTCCAACCACCGCAGTTTAGGCAAAGCAGAGAAGGATCCACCTTCTATCCTTACTAGATGGTTATTCGATAAGTCCAACCAGGCTAGAGACTGCAAATATACGTATAATGTGAATAAAATGGCAAGAATGATGAAGAAGATAAAAACAATATTTTAATTTTAATGACAGAAATGAAATCTAATAGTTAAAAATCTCGGGCGGTGACTGAAATAGAAACAAAAATAGACAAAATCAATAAAGAAAATTACATGCTGAAAATTGTAAAGAAATTGATAATGACTGAGCTGAAAACAAGAGATAAAACCACAAACCAAAACTGTAATAATGCAGAAAAAGAACTAAATACTGAAAACAATGCAGTGCAAAAAGGTGTCTTAGTTCAAAATAAACAACGTTAGTAATGGCATGAACATCTAAACAATCTACCTTGTACAAAATATTCTGCGGGTATTGTTTTTTTTGGTGGAACACTCTGGTGTGATCTCGCCTAGCGGTGTGGTACATATACTCGTCACTGTAGTCGGGCTCTTCGGGCCAGTATTCGCCCAACTGATCAGGGTTCTGGCGACACATGCATCACAGGACAACACATTAGCACCTACGCACACACTGGCAAATACTACTCAACTCTGTTAGAGAAAATTTTGGAAACATGATCAAGGATTTTTGATTTTGAAGCTGGTAATATAAGATTTTTCTAAGAAACTTTACTTTTAGCTTTTTATGTAAAATTAACTCAATTAACACATCGTGTATCTTGGCGAATCTGAAGTTAGCCATATTGCCTGCGCGGTAGATTGATTTTGTTCTTTAATTATCTACATTGCAGCCAATCACACCTTCAGCTTCGTCAAGATGTGACACATTTTGTAACAATTCATAAAGGAATACTCTTCTTCCAAGAAGCAGTTCCTTTACATAAGATGACCATGTTTCCTTCAAACTATATTAGTTCCCAATTATGGTAAGTATACTCAATATCAACTTTTACACATTGCAAATCAAATGCTTTAATTTCACCGAGCAGTTAGTTGGCAAAACTTCAAACAAATGCAAAGGGATTTTAGATTAGTTTTAGAAAATCTCTTGAAGTAGTACTTACCCGGTATCGTTGGACCAAGTCTCCTAAAGCCACGGCTGGTATGGTGTTGCCACTTAAATCTAATTCCACTAAATTGGCTGAAGCTGCAGGTGATAAGCAATTCGTTGGTATTCTTGATAGTCCATTGTCAGATAAGTCTAACCTGTGAATGGAAATGGTTGTACATTGTTATTTGCAGTCCAATCGAGTTCAGTCTCAACAATTCAATTATTTACTTGCACAAAAATATGTTCTTATTTAGGAACATCTCCCTCTTTCCAATCTATTGTTTAGAAAACCTAACAAACATCGTTGTATCCATTACTTGAATCTTACCTTTCTAAGGCTGGTGATGGTATGAGATTGTCAGCCAAATTCTTGATGTGGTTATCGGACAAATCTACCGATGTCAACGATTGCATGTCGTGGAATATTTCCACTGGGAGCTCAATAATATGGTTGTGAGATAGGTTTATGATCTGAAACATTAGTTGAAACATTTTTGGTAATAAATCTTCGATCTTCTGGATAAATTGATGTCTTTTACAAATTAATAACCTAAAATAAAAAGGTTCCTCACCTGTAAATTCTTAACTCTCTTAAAGCAATCATATTCCATTTGGTAGATGTAGTTATGCGACAGATCCAAGTATTGAAGCATGTGCATAGATCCGAATACTTCGCGAGTTATATTTCTCAGCTTATTGTGAGATAGATGGAGTTCAGTCAATGTCAGATCTGCATGCCTGTAAAATGCAAAACGTAACTTAGGACTTTGATGCCTGAAGTAGACACTGCTATATTTTTTAAGAGTTTGAATTACCTAAAGTAATAAGGTGCGATGTAGGTAATATTGTTATGCGAGAAATCCAAAACTCTGATGTTGACCGAGACTGTTCCGAGACCTGAAATAATCGGATACCATATAATTTCGATTTCTGAAATTGATGATGGAGTGAAAGGTTATTATTTAGGTATGTCACCTTGAGTCAAAATAAGCTCTTCCTCATTGGATGTGAAACCTGTGCAAAAAGCAAAAAGTAGAAAGCCAAGTCAGATTAGAAGCATATATAAAGAAAAACAAAAGATAACATTAAAATTAAAATAAGTAAGAAAAGAGCATACTTTCATACATACTGATGTTTGATGAATAGTCTTGAATCCCAAATGAGATGACAGAGAAAGTAAAAAAAGATGAACGAGAAAATATTAGTAAAGAAATAAAATAAGAAGAAAACATGCAAATATTAAAAGCAAAGCAGAAACACGCCACCAATATCATTAAAGATGTTATTAAAAATTACTTACTTTGGGCTTTAGGTGGTGGGTAGAAGTTAGATGTAAAGAAACTTGGGGCATTTGAATCGGTTAACGTAATGATTCTGTTGTATGAAGCGTTGACTTTCAAAGCCGTGGCAGACCCAACTTGATCGAATATTGAGAATTTGAACGTGTCAAGATTGTTGAATGAAATGTCCAACCTGGAACGTAATAAAAATAGTCATTTCGGGTATGTATAGTAAGAAAAAGTTTTGATATTGCCTTTATAATCCTTGATCCGAATCCGAATAGTCCGAATAAATTTTATGTTAGTATAGGTTTTGGCTTTGGCTTAACTATAAGGTTTAGATAATAAGTAATTAGCAGATAGTTTCTCTACTAAGCAAAATATGTTTTCACTTACTCAGTGAGAGCTGGAATATTCTGGAATGCTTCTTCACTGATTTCGTAAATCCTATTTCCTTTCAGATTAATCTTCTTCAGATTATCAAGGCTGGTAAAAGCTCTTCTTTGTATCAGTTCTATCAAGTTATCTTCTATCAATACTTCTTGTAGCTCTTTCAAACCAACGAATGCATGTTGAACTATTTGTCGTATTTGATTTTGGGATAGGCATATGCTTTCTAATTGTACGTGTATGTCACCCTGTAAAATTAAATATTAATTATTATCAACTTTGGAATTATTTATATTATCATCTTGTTGAGTATCATTATCAGTTATGTATGTGTTTTTATTTTCTATGTCTGTATTATGTCCAGTAAATGTATCTATTACTTTTATTCAACCAACCTGCAGAGTCCCTTTAGAGAAGTGATCAATATAATTGTCCTGTAAGTTCAAGCGTTTCAATTTGTACAAGAAATGGAAGGACGTGTCTGGAACATTCTTCAACTTGTTGTTGCTTAAGTCCAAGTATTGTAGTTCTATTAGGGCTTTCAGTGGTTCAAATGGTAATATCTTCACAACGTCTGCTAGACCGTTTGCCATCTTTAGCGTTGTTAGGCTGTGTAACTGTAATAAGATAAGTAAATATGTTATTGAAAATGTTCATTTAATAGAATACAAAATTGGCATCATTTTCAACATACGTAGCTCCCATAAAGACATTTTGACGGTTGAAATTTTCTTGACAAATCATCTATAGTAGTTTTTTAGAGTCGTATAAGAGTTGCATTTCATCACTCGCGGTCTTAAACCATTCTTATCCGTAGCTCCCTCAAAGGAGGATATATCAAGAATCTATCACTAATATTAGTGTGGAATTTACTAACCTCAGCAAAAGCAAATGGATCAATGAACTCAATATTATTCTCCGACAAGTCCAGGGTCTTGATAGTCCTAACGTGTTGGAAGGCACTGGATTCTATCCTGGTCACTGTGCTGCCGAATATCTTCAGGTCTTCTAGTTCCACTCCAAATTCTAGGAAATCTTCTGTCCTTATACTTTGCCGGAGTAGCTTGCTTATTGATAAGTAGCGGAGTGATCTCATTCTGAAAATTAAAATAATTATTGTCAAGGGTCAGTGGCTAGTCGTAATTTTGATCAATAATATTTTTGAAAGTGCAAATTAGAGATCCATAGATATGCCGAGTTCAAAGTGGGTTGAAATAATCGTAGTATTTTGTATGTGAAACATAATACATAATTCTTTCATCATAATCAAATGAGTTTAGAAGCGAGGAGGCGTAGAATTTGCAAAAAAAAAAATCTCAATATATATCGTTCTGTCAGATAACCCAATAATACGATTATCTTCTACATAAAGAGCCCACAAAGTTCTTACCTTCTAAAATCCTGCAGGCTCATTTCAATGGAGCTGGCACTGCTGATGTCCAAATAAAACAGTTTGTATTGGAAGTTGTTGAACGACGTCGTAGAGTACTCTGATGGTGTAGTTGATGTCAGTAGATTTACATCGACCTGGAATATCATAAAATCCATCTTTATTTTTTCTTATAAAAATAACTTAGATAGGATCTGAAGCTTATCGTCTCTTTCGAGAAATTAGCGGAATATGAAAACTTTTTTTATTGTCTAATATTACTCGGTCGGTTGGAGTAATGTTTTGCTACCATTCGTTCTCTTTTTATTTATGTAGTTCCTGCTATTTTTTACTCTTTTACCATCTCATCTCCCTCTTCGTCCATTAACACTCAAATCAAGTCTCATGGTTATAAACTGATGGTACTATTTTTATTATTACTAACTTCACTATCCCATATGTGATACACACCGATTTTAACTATTGTGTCAGCATCGTGGATAGAGAAGTGGTTAAATAATATCTTTACCTACCTTATTTTCTCTCAAGTTCAAGAACCTTAAAGAATCCAGTTTATTTAGCATGAACTTCGATATCATGGTCAAGTTGTTCTCAGACAGATCTAAGCTCTGCAAACTGTTCTCTAGTCCAGCGAAGGAAGCTGGTGACAATTCCGATATACTGCAATCCCGTAGTGAGAGGGTTTTGATCTTAGCGTTTCTGAAGGCGTCTTCCTGGAAAATGGGAATAGGAACAGATTAATAATTTTGTAGTACTAACTTCTATGTTATGGTTTGGATAGCATATTTTGTAGGATTTTGATATTTTCCTTGGAATCTGGTAAATCTATAATTTCAGACTGTTACATTTCTCTTTGCCTCGCTACATAGTATGTTCCCTTGTGTGACCATGAAATATTCTTCGTTGCATTTCCTTCTGAATTTATGTACCTACTGTAAACATTTTTTGGTGTTTCCAAGGTCCAGTAATGCCCATTTTGGATCCTACAATTGTGCATGTTTTTCGACCATTTCCAAGACAAGCATTGAATAAAACCCAGAACTTTCGCAAGCATCAGCTGCTTTTAACTTAATCGTGAGATCAATGATAAAATAAAACATGGGAGTGAATTTTTTACGACCTCAAACCTCTTTATGGGCTAACGTAATGGTGTACTTTTTATGTGAAATATACGTCTTGTGATAATGTTCCCGGTTTATATTTGGTGGTGCCTCGAAAATTGTTCTAGAATATTTTCTTGAAAATTAGAGTTTTTTTACGTACCCCATTCATATTATTTAGACTTGTCATGCTTTTGAGTACACTAAATATTACAAAATATATAATGTCGGTATAGTTTGGGTCCTGAAATTCAACTTGAGATGGAGTAAAGAAAATGGAGAACTTACCCTCAAAGCATAAATGGTGTTCCCATCCAAAGAGGTGTAATTCAAAATGTTGAAGTACTTGAACGACCCTGGATACAGTATCTTGATAAGGTTGTTGTCTAACCTGGAATTTTAGAAGAATATTTTAAAGTAGAGGCATTAATAATCCAAATAAATATAAACGATAGGTAAAATAATTCATGCAGAGCCGACAATCCTGAGACGATGGAAATGGCAATACATTTGGTACCATATCCACTGGTTTATTGATATACTAATATTTAAAACCAATTTGTGCTCATTCCTAAATAATTTAAATAATAGAGAATAGTTTAGGGTAGTATAGTAGGGGGTACTTACTTCAAAGAATCCAAAGACAGTTTGATTCCATTCAGATCATGAGCCGGCGGGACTTGCTTGATCAGATTGTTAGAAAGATCCAGGAACCTCAGCTGACGTAGTGGCGATAGTTCTTCGTACGGAATGTAGGCCAGTTGGTTGTCTCCCAGAAGGAGCTGGAATTAGAAAGAAGGTGAAGTTGTAGTAGACGTTTTAAATGTTAAAACTAGGTTTTCAAAAATTGGCAAAGTAATTTCAGCATTTACGATAGGGGAAACCGAAGTGAAAATGGCTTTAATTGTATTTTAAAGAAATTCAAACATTTTTTTTCAATGCCTTTTGCTCTAACCGCCTTTTGATCGTAGTGCCAGCTTCGTGCAAATACTTCTCTTTATGTATATCATACAAGTATGTATGTCTCATAATCATTTTAACTTACCCTATTAAGTCTGCTCATCCCATCTCGGAAGACTCCACTATCGATCACAGACAAATGGTTTCCATGCAAATCCAGGGTTTCTAGCATAGGCAAGCTGGAGAAAGCATCAAGTGGCAGATTCGCTATAGAATTATCTGCTAGAATCAATGTTGTTAACGTATGTTCTAAACCTCGCCAATTGTCACCAGAAATGTCTGTTATCTCGTTCCCTGGAATCGTAAAACCAATATTGTTAATCGATTATCAAAATAGGATCAGGTATCGATATTGTACGACTCGTTAAATATCATGTTGTTTCGTAATTCGTAAAGTTTGTATCTTCAGCAGACAATTTTCAGACTACAGAGCGAGTAATTACTTTGTCTACTCCACGAGATTCTAATCTGAAACAACTTAGAGAACCATTTTGTAGCTCGAATCGTCTCAGTTCACTTCGATGTGTATTACCGTAGGTTAATTTTCCGTGAAGCTCAAAGGCATTTACCAAAACACGAAACACTAATATTTCGACTATGACCTCAAATATAGGCACAAAGTTTGTTAAATCTTCAGGGAATATATTTCACAATCTCCAAGTATTTTACGCCCAAGACTCAATATTGGGTCCAAAACTTCTAAACTTTGCTTGCTTCAAAAGCAGCACTTAAATTTGATCTCCAATACGCCATTACTAGTTCAAAATTTACACCAACAACTTAAATTGAAGTAGAAATTCTAAACATAAATCACCTGTCAGATCCAGGAGCCTTAGTTTCTGCAAGTATCTGAGCGACCTGCTAGGCACAGACGTCAATTTGTCCTGTCGCAGTTCCAATTCCCAAAGTGTATTGTCGAGCCCATAGAACGCCTCTTCATGGACACTCTCTAGCGGGTTCTCGTTAATTGCAAGCCGGTACAAGCCTGGAATTAATCGTCTCTGTTAGATTATGTGAGAATAACAACCGTTTCAATTGAAGCTTAGGATATTAGGGGTGTTCATTAAATTGTTAATCTCGTCTTAAAGGATGCTTTGTGTATTGATATACATCCTTGTTATTTCCGATTCAGGTAATGCGAAGATGGAGGTCGTTTGTAAATGTTAACAGCGTCATTATTTATTTAAGGCGGTAAGATTTTTCAAGATCCTCACGGGCGCGTGTGGCTTCGGAAAGATATTATATGACAGAGTATCTTACGATAATGTATGTTTGATTTAACCAAAATAATAATAGCTGATTCTAAATGATGATATTGAAAGTGGAAACATTGGCGAAATTCATCGTCAAACAAAAAGTAAATATGGATATGTTGAATTCAAGTTCCAAATAAACAAACTTGACCACAACTCTCGAGAACATCAGAGCGGACAGTCGTGTGGTCGTGTTTATTTATTCTGAACTTTACCCTACCCTTTGCAATGTTCTAATTTGTTTGCCAGTAAACATTGTGTTTTAGAGCTTCAGCTTCGTGGAAGTCATGAATGATTCCATTTATGAGTTTATGGTTTTAGGTTATTATTATAATGATGTCGAAAGAACCATGTTTATGATTACGGTTTATTTTAAACGACTCCCATTCTTACTCTTCTTTATCAATTGGACCTTTAATTTCATCACCAGACCCATCTAATCCTTTCTCAAAATTAGTTTTCACAGCGAGAGTACTTATTTATTTAGTCTAAAACTGCTGACTCTTTGCTCAACCTAACAGCAGATTTAACCGTATCTAGCTCAGCGTCACATATTTAAAGGGTTTACTTATGTACAGTCTACAGTATGAAATGCTGAGTGGAGGATTAAGACAAACCTTCGCTTATTATATTCGCCGTGTCAGTCGCAAATGGCGCTCAGTCAGGGAGATGAGAATTTATGCTTGTACCATCAAATATGCATGTTTACGGCGTAATCTAGCTGGCATTCGTACTTGTTTGTGACTTTTCTTTATTTCTGTGGTGTAAAAGTGGTGTTGTTTGTCCGTACCACGGAATGGTTGAGTAGAAATTATGTGACGAAATAGACTTCGTAAGTTCAAAAAGCTGACGCGATTGTCATGAAAAGTTTTGAGATATCGTTGGATTATTCTAGTTGATAATCTACACTTATATTATAAAGAGGAAAGATTTGATTGTTTGACATGAATAGGCTCCGAAACTTGATCGATTTGAAATATTCTTTCACTGTTACGTTATCCGTGGCGAACATATGCTGTATTTCATTTGGATAAGGGCAGTAGTTTACACGGGACGCGGCTGAATCCGTAGTAAAATATACTTTTGAAAAAGTGTGTTATTTCAGAAAATGTAATTTAAATGAAAATTGAAAAAGCGAGTACACTGTATCTGAACTCCTACATCAATATACCTACTTGAAAATCAGTTAACATTAACTCATCAGCTTTACAAACCGCGAAAGTTAAACTTGCATCATTATAATTTACCATTGTGTAACTTTTAATGAAAATTAAACTGTAATTCTATTATGCATACATTTCTTGCAGGAAGTTGTATATCAAAGTTGTTGCTTTTATGAATGCAGGCTGCTAATTGTAGAATTAAATTCATTCTTGTTGTTGTTTTGTCTTTATGTTTGACTCTATGTTCTTCTGTAACTGAGACTTTATGTAGTCGTTTATATTTATTTTACGATGCATTTATATGAATGCGAGTGTAGGTTAAACTAAGAAAAATATTATTAGATGTTTCTTTAACCATATTCCAACTCATAGTCAGATTTCTTATTCATTGAACGTTTTATTCGTAAAAGAAAGGACAATCAGACCTCAAATACATTTTATTTTCTAAAGTTGTCGTTTATAAAAGTAAGAATTTTATCCCTGTTATATTTTTTCTTGATACACGCAAATGGGCTGGAAAAATATTTCAATAAGGCCCATATACTCTTTGATTAGGTACTCCTCGAATGTACATACTCAACTAACCTGTAGCTTGAAAGAACTGTGGCTCCAAATCCCTGATCTGATTGCCAGTCAACTGCAGCATGAAGACCTTCGAGCTGTTGATAGTGGCTGGCACCCTGAGGATCGGAACGTGATTGCAGGTCACGATGCCCAGGTCCCCAGCTGGCTTCGAGCAGGAACATAGCGCTTGGAACAGGCATGGTGGATGCCCTGTGTCTACGTGGAGCTGGAAGGGAGAAATTTGGGATGTTAATGATGTAGGAAACTGCGTAGGTAAGCTAGTGAAGACCTGTTTATATGAAAAAGTGATTTGGCAGTAAATATATACGGACGCGATCACAGCTATTAAAATCATTGAACAGAGTAGGAAGAATACTCCGCTTATGAATTCTTTTGTGTTATTACTATTACTTTGTGATTTTTCTGAATTAGGTCCTTGTAGAATGTAGAGAGATAGGGCGATTGCCAATTCTAAAAGACCCTATATGTGTGTCAAGCATTCAGAAAGTTCTGCATGGACAATAAAGGAGAAAGTAAAGAGTCTAAAGAAGAGTCATTTATACATTCACTTTAAGTTTCCCGTAGAAAACAAATAATAATAGTGTTATGTACTATATGTACCTAATAGTACTACAACATAAATTGACAATGAACTCAAATCAATTGAAACGGTCTCGGTTTCCTATTACATATTAGTGAGATTGGCGTTACTTGGTCAAGCTTGATATGTCAAAGTCACACTACGTGCTCTAGTAACATCATATTGCCTCTTCCAACAATGTTTTGTGTCTACAAAAATGTAAGAAAAGGATGAATAACTAAACTAAGAGCGTTTTGGAGTTACTGTAGTTGTTGAACAGTCATTTACTTTACTGTATCTCTCTTTGGAGTCTCGCATGTCTGGTTAAAGGCCTGAAACTCATCAATGCTTTGCAACCAGAAGCTTGTAGCCAATAAGGACACAATCTAGGTCTACACCACCATTTTAGCAGATTTAATTACAGAATGCCTTCAAATAAATTAAAAACCAAACAAATAGATCGCTATCCATCTTGAGAGCCAAGTTAAATGGCTCCAACATCTTGAACTTATTCGGATGGACGTCCATAATTTGTACTCTCCGTTGTTCGCGGGAATTAAAGCGAGCGATGATAAGTGCTACAAAAGACCACTTTATTAGAGACTTGTCTAGTCATCAATCAAGGATCTTTTGTTAGTACAAGTTCCATTGTTTTTTGGATAGGTTAAGGGCGTTTATGTGGACTTTTAAAAGCCTTTTTGCGGTTAAAGCTCCTTGTGTTTGCTTTGATATTTAGAACTTACAGGCTATTGAAAGAACATGCTCAATGTAGTATTTATGAGATGAGTGGAAACAGCATAGTTAAACATACTTAATTATGTTTTTATACATCGCGTCGGTTGGTTTCCCTAGATTTAACTGAAATAATTTGTATCTATAAGCGAGAGCCTCTGGTGTGCGGCACTGTGATGTACATACAAAATATTTATTCTTTCCTAGTCTCTCTACTAAAGAGTAATAGAAAAATTGCGTGCGAGCATTTCTAAAATGTCCGCGAACATCAGCGAGCCATAATATTGGCATGAAAAGAAATACCATTGAAATAGCTTTACTTTTTCATTTTTCAATCTATACATATAATAAATCTGTAGAAAAGTAATTTTTGTACATTGAAGAAATTGACAAAAAAAATAGCCAGCATGTTAAAGGATAACTAACAGAACCCATTTCCATCATTTTTGTCATTTTTGTCTGTTTGTCTGTTTATCTGTTTGTTTGTTCGGGATTCACGTAAAATCTACGAATTCAATGCAGACAATGCTTATATACAAAAATTCTACGTAACTTGGGGTATTACTTAGTTTTTGTTTCATCGAAATCGATTGACTCTATCAAAAGATATGATTAATTTTGTGAATTCAAGATGTAAAATATTACGACACGCAATCTGTTTGTCAAAACTGTACATTTGAATGTTGTACTTATATTAGTTGATCGGCCTATTATTAACCTTTACACAGAAAATCACACCTTCATAAGTAACTTCGGAAGAAAAAAAAATATGAAAATTTTGTTTAGCCAAGGTTAAAGTAGCTCCATCTGTGGTAATCTGTGTTAAATAAAATACATCAAATTTGTCAAAGGAGCGAGGTGGTAAATGACAATAAATTACCATACATTTTTTTGTAGAGGATTATTATTTCAACAGATGGAGTTGTGTATTTTCCGTAATTCACCATATTTTAACACGTAGTGTAATTTTTCGATAGACATTTCAATAGTGTTTGTCAGTTTGCCGTGCCACATCAAAATAAAATTATAATTATTACCTTGATGAAAAGAAAATTAATAGTTCTCAGCCAAATTTAAAACGGTGCCATCTAAATTATTTTTTGAACATTATGTCAAAAATGATGACTTTAGTGGAACAATTAATTATCATTTAAAGTTACAGATGGAGTTCATATCAGGATTTTTTCATAAACATAGTTTAGCTTATCTTCCACTAATGTGAAAACAAATTACTTTGAGTGAGTAGTATTAAGTAGACCTTAATTATTTTTTCTGATGCAAAATATGTAAACTTAATCCTAGAAGAAAGGAGGATCTGCGTGAGCGTGTGCTAAGCGTGAGGTAGGTAGGTAATGTAGGATTCCGTAGCTTTAAGAACAAGCCCAGATACAAAGTGCAGATAAGAAATGGGAGCTTTCTCGATTTAATACCATACACACGTAAAATGCTTTATGCGTCTGAAAACGCACAAATTGCGCGTCGTATACCAGAGACATGCTTACTTTCAACTTCTGATCGCAAATACACTGGTCACGATTACGAACAGTCTCAGTAAGACCCGAGCCAAGTCTAAAAAAACACCTTTTATATAAAACTACGTTTGATGTCATTCAATCACAAAGACAGAATTGTTTTCTGTTACAAATCCTATCCACCTGTATCCTATCCTAATCCAGCATGCATTGCAGGTGTGCATTGCACAAAAACCAATGGTATCCTATTCGAGAAGTCAAAAGAGTCGACCTGCCAACGTCAGCTTCTGCGCTAAGTAAGTGTTCTTATTAGTACCATCAGAATTACATTCATCGTTGAATGAGGTGAATAAATTTTCAGAAACCACAATAACAGTAGGAGCCAAAGCATATGATCGCTTCATAGAGCTCTGATTGGCCCCAGGTGACCAAGTCAGGTCTGATTTGTTCGTTCATCAGATCTTTGAAAGTGTTTCGGTGGATACTTACTGTCGTCCTGTGTGACACAAAATATGGTATATAAACGTCCTCCGCAAGAGCGAAATTTTCCCGGTGTGCGGTAGTGACGCACAGTATACAACACTTCTGTTTCTTTTGATTTGCTGGCTCCACCAAGAAATGACAAATTGCGAGCGTACATTTTGAAAATCTTGGCAAAACTGCAGGTTTCAAGTACGAACACATGAAGTGGACTCTCACAGATACGTACATTTTGCCTATTCGTGAACTAATGCAAACATTTCGGTGGAGTCCCGGCTTAGGCCACCACATTAGGCGTGCGCGATCCTCGGGCGTGTGAGTAGCGCGGGCGCCGCGCGTGCGTCGCGAGCGCGTTGCGTGAGCGTCGCGTTTTGCTGCCCTGCGGCATTTGCAGCGCGCTCGCGTCGCGCACGCGCTGCTCTCCTTGACGTTTAACTGCTAAGGCGTTTAGCGGGCGGCGGGGATAGCGGGCGAAGGGGTAAGAACGCAACTCGAGCGCCGCGTGCTCGCCGCGAGCGCGTCGCTTGCATTCTTCACACATGCCGCAGGGCATCAAAACGCGACGTTTACGCAGCACGCTCGCGACGCCCGTGCTACTCACACGCCCGAGGATCGCGCACGCCTAATGTGGGGTCAGCCTTACCATAGTGAGTAAGTGCACAGAAAATCCCCGTCATACAAGTGTTTCTCCCCAGTAGTGAAACTATCCTACCCTATGCGCCTGCTGATGATGATGACTCATTTTATCATCCATCCAGCTATTCCCCAACTATGTTGGTGTTGCCTTCCAGTCACCGAATCTGTTTGAGTACCAATATTTTGCTTGGAGCGACTACCTATCTACCTATCTTCAATCCAGTCTCACTACACAAGACGATATCCATGGTGAAACTGACAGACTTTCTGGCTTCTGATTAGTCGCAGCAGCTGCAGAAAATGTACAAATGACAGCTTTGTCAGACTCAAAGCATATAGACATAGATTATAACTGTTTCCTGTGAAAATTACTTACGCACCATACGTAATAATTTTCCAAATTGGCTGACTAGATCCAGAGATATTCACAACGTCACAAACTTTACTTCTTTTGTTTAGATAAATGGTCACATCCACAACACAACCTTGATCAATGAATCTATGCGACTGCTAAGTGCTAATCCTAATTATACTGTCACGTGAAAGAATGCACCTACGGGATAAGTAGTATTTTGACTATTCTATATTGCCTACGCAGACGAAGTTGCGGGCAACAGCTAGTATAAAATAAATCGCAGTGAGCTAACTTTCCGGAACTTAAAAATACAAAGGAATTCCTGCATTTGATTTCTATAATGCAATTCATTTGCAGTTCCAGTTTCTGAAAAACGATCGCAATTTATAACGTTGGGAGTTATTGAATGTTAGTTTCGTTAACTAAGTTTGTTTGTATTCAATGTGGCTAGGAAAGCTGGTAGGTACTACGGTAGAAGTTTGCAATTAATTTTGTAGGTATTTTATTAGTTTAATTAAAAACTTTAACTATTTAATAATTGTAGAACTGTATGTTAGTGTTATTTGCCTTCGTTTTTAATTAAGTTATATATAATTAATTGACTATCTATTTCTGATTTTTCAGAATATGAGTAAGGCGATCATTACTTATTCGACGTCGTTCAAAGTCAGTTACGATTATAAATAGAAATAGATAATTACTATACATATTTGAAAACTATACCTCTGTAATATTAAGTACCTAAACTACGTTCTGACCAACTTAAGTTTAATAGTCAAATCACGTTTCGGACCAAATTCATGTTCGCAAATACACAAAAAAGTTAACTACGCTACAAACAAAAACAAAATGGATTGGTACACGATCCGAAAGTTCCATGTTTTGGGGTTTTAGATTTTATGCACATAGCGATATGGTAAGTAATAGCGGGTTGAGGGCATGAGGGCCAAACCCTCCCAGGGACTCGCATCAATTTGGTTAATATAACACATGTACTTTTAAGCGAATGTTTTCGTTTATAATTTGTTGGGTCTGAGTACATAACAAACATGCTTTTTGGACCGGAATAAAAATTTAAATCCGTTTTGGGATTCAGAATTCAACTTTTATTTGATAAGTAGCTATTGCACGCGGTTCTACTCACGTCCCGCGATATCCACTTTCATCGGAAGTAAGTAGCCTATGTCCTGTCGCAGATTCTAGTCAGGTCCCAGGTGGTACAGTCGTTTTGACGTGAAAGCGCATCAGGCAGACGAATGGAGTTAGTTTCATATTTATAATATAAGCATAAGTATGAATTTATTTGCATAAAATATGTATATCGGGTATTGTTCTGTGTATGTTCCTATATAACATCAATGAGCAATGTCGCTTCTGCTAAGTTGCTATAAACAATTAGCTGGCGGAAAGTAATGTTATCCAACGTAAAACCCAGTGGGTATATGATTATTATATTTATGGGAATAAAACAAATATTAGCATTATGGTAACACAAGCAATGTAAGCACACATCGGCCAATTATTTTACGCAATCATTTTGTGTTTGCAATTATGTAGGTAATCGTTGTAGGCATGTATGTATTCATAATTGAATAGGTAATAATGTGTTATGGAGCCATTTATTATATTTTGTGATAAATATTATTGCAACAGTTGGTAAAACAAAATGATAACTTGTATGCACTGTTTTCATTAAACTATAAATCAAACTACATTCTGTGACCCATAGATATTAAGTAGTATCATAAAGCTGAAGAGAGCCTACCTATGTTTGTTTGCTTGAACGCGCTAATCTCAGAACTATTAGTCCGATTTTAAAAAATCTTGCAGTGCCAGATAAACCGTGAATGGAGGAAGGGTTTAACGGCTATACTTTGTATTATATTATATCCAGGTGCTTGAAAAAGCTCTTGCGGAACGTCAGTGAAACCGCTGGCGGAAGCTAGAAATAATCAATTTTTAATCTTCCTATAGGAAAATAATCTTCCTATAGTATAAAAGTGTATTTAGAATCCTCAAGTAATTTTATCGCCTGCTTAATGTCTTGTCTCGATCGTTTGGAAGCGACCCGTAGGACCAATTAAATTATATTGCTCCTCTAATGTTTGACAATAATGTTGAAATGTCTTTTTAAAGTGTTGCAACCATAGGATAAGAGACTTTTAAGAAAGCAACATTCCGTTGAGACGATCAGGGGTGTTAAAATTGTTAGAGTATTGTACTGCATCCTCGGATTATTTACCTATATCTGGTGAGCAAAGATTCCTTCTTATACAGCGTGGGTGCAAGCAATGACGTTAACAGTCAAAATGGCACCTACTTGTCAGGTTTCGGAACTGCATGACATTTAAACCATCAGTAGCGGTACACCGTACACCAGTCAGCGAAACACGACGCCGACACATCGTGTGCAGTAGTTTTAAGAATATTTGTTATGTATTTATAGTATGTTAAAGTTTTTATAGATATAGTATTGTATATACTTCATAATTGGCGTAATGTTTTGTATGATGATTTAATGTAATGTACTGTAAGCTGTGAAGTTACCTATCATCTATACATATAATAAATCTGTAGAAAAGTAATTTTTGTACATTGAAGAAATTGACAAAAAAAATAGCCAGCATGTTAAAGGATAACTAACAGAACCCATTTCCATCATTTTTGTCATTTTTGTCTGTTTGTCTGTTTGTCTGTTTGTCTGTTTGTCTGTTTATCTGTTTGTTTGTTCGGGATTCACGTAAAATCTACGAATTCAATGCAGACAATGCTTATATACAAAAATTCTACGTAACTTGGGGTATTACTTAGTTTTTGTTTTATCGAAATCGATTGACTCTATCAAAAGATATGATTAATTTTGTGAATTCAAGATGTAAAATTTTACGACACGCAATCTGTTTGTCAAAACTGTACATTTGAATGTTGTACTTATATAAGTTGATCGGCCTATTATTAACCTTTACACAGAAAATCACACCTTCATAAGTAACTTCGGAAGAAAAAAAAACATGAAAATTTTGTTTAGCCAAGGTTAAAGTAGCTCCATCTGTGGTAATCTGTGTTAAATAAAATACATCAAATTTGTCAAAGGAGCGAGGTGGTAAATGACAATAAATTACCATACATTCTTTATAGAGGATTATTATTTCAACAGATGGAGTTGTGTATTTTCCGTAATTCACCATATTTTAACACGTAGTGTAATTTTTCGATAGACATTTCAATAGAGTTTGTCAGTTTGCCGTGCCCCATCAAAATAAAATTATAATTATTACCTTGATGAAAGGAAAATGAATAGTTCTCAGCCAAATTTAAAACGGTGCCATCTAAATTATTTTTTGAACATTATGTCAAAAATGATGACTTTAGTGGAACAATTAATTATCATTTAAAGTTACAGATGGAGTTCATATCAGGATTTTTTCATAAACATAGTTTAGCTTATCTTCCACTAAAGGCGCGGTTCCACCGCAGTGCACGCTGTGCACGGACACGCGGCGCATTTTAGCTGCGTGTATTCATTTGTTTGACAACGTGGGTCTACGTTTCCACTGAAGTACACGAATATGACCCACGACTATGTATAGCGTGGCACGGCGCACGGGTAGACCCACGCTGACAGCGTTGAGCTACGTAACCGCTTATTCGAGCAAGCTATGCGTGTGTCAATGATCATCAATCTCACTTTCGGATTCATCGTCAGAAGAACTGTCTAGCAAAGTCAGTACCAATGCCATTCTATGAGTACCTCGATACGATATATGTATACGAGAAACACGAAACGCGTCCGTTCCACAACGTGAATGACTGAAAACTGCTCTGCGATAACCGAGCTGTACATAGTCGTGGGTCTTATTCGTGTACTCCAGTGGAAACGTAGACCCACGTTGACAGCGTTGAGCTATGTAACCGCCTATTCGAGCAAGCCACGCGTGTATCAATGACGTCAATTCATGCGTAGCCTCTCCGTGGGTTGCAGTGGACACAACCACATACATTTTCTTACAAAGCGAAGCTTAATACACGTGCCTAGCCTCTCCGTGCACCGCGGTGGAGCCGCGCCTTAATGTGAAAACAAATTACTTTGAGTGAGTAGTATTAAGTAGACCTTAATTATTTTTTCTGATGCAAAATATGTAAACTTAATCCTAGAAGAAAGTAGGATCTGCGTGAGCGTGTGCTAAGCGTGAGGTAGGTAGGTAATGTAGGATTCTGTAGCTTTAAGAACAAGCCCAGATACAAAGTGCAGATAAGAAATGGGAGCTTTCTCGATTTAATACCATACACACGTAAAATGCTTTATGCGTCTGAAAACGCACAAATTGCGCGTCGCATACCAGAGACATGCTTACTTTCAACTTCTGATCGCAAATACACTGGTCACGATTACGAACAGTCTCAGTAAGACCCGAGCCAAGTCTAAAAAAACACCTTTTATATAAAACTACGTTTGATGTCATTCAATCACAAAGACAGAATTGTTTTCTGTTACAAATCCTATCCACCTGTATCCTATCCTAATCCAGCATGCATTGCAGGTGTGCATTGCACAAAAACCAATGGTATCCTATTCGAGAAGTCAAAAGAGTCGACCTGCCAACGTCAGCTTCTGCGCTAAGTAAGTGTTCTTAATAGTACCATCAGAATTACATTCATCGTTGAATGAGGTGAATAAATTTTCAGAAACCACAATAACAGTAGGAGCCAAAGCATATGATCGCTTCATAGAGCTCTGATTGGCCCCAGGTGACCAAGTCAGGTCTGATTTGTTCGTTCATCAGATCTTTGAAAGTGTTTCGGTGGATACTTACTGTCGTCCTGTGTGACACAAAATATGGTATATAAACGTCCTCCGCAAGAGCGAAATTTTCCCGGTGTGCGGTAGTGACGCACAGTATACAACACTTCTGTTTCTTTTGATTTGCTGGCTCCACCAAGAAATGACAAATTGCGAGAGTACATTTTGAAAATCTTGGCAAAACTGCAGGTTTCAAGTACGAACACATGAAGTGGACTCTCACAGATACGTACATTTTGCCTATTCGTGAACTAATGCAAACATTTCGGTGGAGTCCCGGCTTAGGCCACCACATTAGGCGTGCGCGATCCTCGGGCGTGTGAGTAGCGCGGGCTAAGGCGTTTAGCGGGCGGCGGGGATAGCGGGCGAAGGGGTAAGAACGCAACTCGAGCGCCGCGTGCTCGCCGCGAGCGCGTCGCTTGCATTCTTCACACATGCCGCAGGGCAGCAAAACGCGACGTTTACGCAGCACGCTCGCGACGCCCGCGCTACTCACACGCCCGAGGATCGCGCACGCCTAATGTGGGGTCAGCCTTACCATAGTG
The DNA here is from genome assembly GCF_022581195.2 of Helicoverpa zea. Lineage (NCBI taxonomy): Eukaryota > Metazoa > Arthropoda > Insecta > Lepidoptera > Noctuidae > Helicoverpa > Helicoverpa zea. Next base: position 2,728,361 of record NC_061462.1, read on the forward strand.
AGTAAGTGCACAGAAAATCCCCGTCATACAAGTGTTTCTCCCCAGTAGTGAAACTATCCTACCCTATGCGCCTGCTGATGATGATGACTCATTTTATCATCCATCCAGCTATTCCCCAACTATGTTGGTCTTGCCTTCCAGTCACCGAATCTGTTTGAGTACCAATATTTTGCTTGGAGCGACTACCTATCTACCTATCTTCAATCCAGTCTCACTACACAAGACGATATCCATGGTGAAACTGACAGACTTTCTGGCTTCTGATTAGTCGCAGCAGCTGCAGAAAATGTACAAATGACAGCTTTGTCAGACTCAAAGCATATAGACATAGATTATCAGGCCCGCCGCTAGCTGTTTGTTCGCCCGCGTGCAAAACTGATTATGCCGCCCTACGACTACATACGTTTTGACAAAAAATATATAAGGGGGGGGAGGGTAGATCCAGGGGGTCCGGACCCTCCCCGCCCATTCATATCCATCTTACTTGTCCAACAGAAAAAAATATGTACATGCACCGCTCTGATTGCAGAAACCCCACCTACTTTTGGATAAATAACTATTGCAATACATAACATACATTACACATAACTTTTTATTTACTTGAAATGTTCAGAGTAACCTAAGCAGTCCTGGGTTAGCCCATAAGCAAACTAAGCAATTGCTTAGGGCATCAATGCAGTGCAATCATTACCCAAGTGGCCCCTATGTATTGAAAGATTGTGATTAACTTAAACTAACGCACTTAAATATCTATAACAATGTTTAAAGTCAGTAAAATATGTTACTTGGTGGGTTTCCCATTGAAAACTTCCAAGGCACATTTCATATGTAAGGAAGCGCGAGCGGAGCGAGCGCGAAAATTTTTTAGTCTAAGGACACAAAACAAATAAAAACCACTGTTAATTAACAAAGCTAAGTCAAAAAGTAAGATATGCACAGAAGTGAAGTGCAAAAGCCGCGAGCGAAGCGAGCGCGATTTTTTCCTTAGTTTTCATGAAGTAAACATATTATCATAAAAAGCCATAACGGACGTGCGCGAAAAATGTTGTTCGGAATTGAATGCCTCAACAATTAAACAAAGATAAAATGCGATATCTGACATGGAGCTGCGAGCGCAGCGAGCGCGAATTTTTTTGGGGATGCAAAGGGTAAAACAGTCAAAATTGATAGGAGACGACCAAAGCTAGGGCGGCTTTTTCTGAAATTTTATTGGTTTAATTTTGCCGCCCCCTAAATAGCATTTGCCCCACGCTACGCCACTGGTTGATCTTAAATCGATTTTAAGAATCTTTAATTTTGAAAATGTCCTTTCAACAGATGTACCTAATTGAAACCGGCAGTGTAAGTAATATTCTTAGCGCTATTGCTGTGTTCGGAAATATTGAAATCAAATCATTGGTAAAAATATATTGTATTTTTTAAATATTACGTGATAACTCGCTAGATTTGCCGCCCCCTAGGACGTGCCGCCCGCGTGCTGTGCACGCGCTGCACGCCCGCTTACGGCGGGCCTGTAGATTATAACTGTTTCCTGTGAAAATTACTTACGCACCATACGTAATAATTTTCCAAATTGGCTGACTAGATCCAGAGATATTCACAACGTCACAAACTTTACTTCTTTTGTTTAGATAAATGGTCACATCCACAACACAACCTTGATCAATGAATCTATGCGACTGCTAAGTGCTAATCCTAATTATACTGTCACGTGAAAGAATGCACCTACGGGATAAGTAGTATTTTGACTATTCTATATTGCCTACGCAGACGAAGTTGCGGGCAACAGCTAGTAAATAATTAAATAAATAAATAAATTGATATGGATAATTCTATGTATTAGTTTATAAGTATTTTTATGAATGATGTATATGTATTTGTATTTTTATGGGCCCTAGTTGCCTGAAATAAAGGAATAAATTAATAAATTAAAAAAAAAAAAAAAAAAAAGTACCTTAATCGTCATTTCTTTCTGAATGAAAAGAGATATTTCTAGATAAACAGAATGTTTTAGTGCATTGAAGGTCATATTATTATTTAGATATGCTATAATATCTAGCTACAAAACAAAGTAGGCATGGGAAGATTTATTTTTAACCCTAGACATAAGACAGTTATATTCGTAGGAAGGTACTCTACAAATAATATTATTTTCTCTAACAATAGTCCAAAACTGTACTAAATAAAACTAGATCACAAAAATACATAAATCTTCAGCTAGACTGGTTAAGAGGCTGTTTCATATACTTATGTCTTTGACCTAGTCGTGTCATAGATATATGTAAGAAGTACACAAATATGCTTGGATTTTTGCTGGTATAAATTATTATTTTATCATGGAAATAAGGCATTATTTTAGTTCATAAAGTCACTATTTATAGAAATATTCTTGAACTATATGTCTAAGTGAGCAATCTGTGTACGTGTAAGTAATTTTACCTAAAAAAACTTCAAAATCAAAGTAAAGTAATTAATTACATTTAGGCTTTTATAAGCACTTATGAATATTAAAAATATAATAAGGTCTAATTCTAAATTCCACTTTCAAATTCCAAAAGTAGCTTCCTATCGAGAAGAACGGGCAAGAAAGTCCATGGTTTAATAGAACTGTCGTGTTTTTTTAATTCCTGAGATTTGCCCATGGGGATAATTAAGTTAAGTGCAAGCCGGCCATAAGTAATATTAAAATCTTCCTGAATAAAATTTTAATGACCAAATAGATTTTAAACTTAACAGAAACGACTTCATAACGGGCCGTAAAATTCAAGTTATGACAGAAATTGATGACCATCTTCTTATGACTCTTAGATCATTAAAATAAGTAATATTTAATGTTCACTATAAAGAATGTAGGTCGTGAAATCTCTTTGCTTGCTTGAAGACATACAAAAGTCAATAGGTCAGTATCTATCATGATGGTTACATGTTATAGCTGTTGATTTATGAATCAGGAAAGATTTATCGAATTTTCCCGTCAAATAGTTTACATTGGCTGATAGTCTGCATTTATGAAATGCCAATAAGTGTCCTTAAAGTAGAAAGTATCTATCTGTCTCGCCAAATAATTTAAATGGGAGATATGTACGCAGATAGTTTCGAGCAAGAACTTAAGTTACTTTTACCAAAGCGTGGTGAGGTAGTTCCCTCGAGGTGCAGGTGTAACCTCGGGGAGCACCCAGTCTTACATTTATAAGGATTTATGATCCCCTCTACTCTTTTTATAGAAGTACAGGCGTGGATAATAATATATTTTAGCACCATTTCAAGTCTTTACTATCTCCCCAAAACATCACAACGGCAAGTAAATCTGCTACAAACAGTATATCTTTGACAATGAGACCCGTAACCTTGTTATTGTCCCGGATAATACCCCAGCCAAATATTCCTTTTGAAAGGCTCGGTATATGCTGAATATACGTTATGCTAAATAATAGCCCACTTATATCCACGCCCCGAATCTTAACAGCTAGTGTATTTCAAGTTGGAGATAAAATTTTATAAGGCCCGTCTATGTTACTGCAGTTTTGAGATCTTTCTGATTTCACTAGCAAAATATAAGTTTTGTTTCATAGGCCTTGACTAGAAGGCCTTTAAAAGAAGAGGTTTCCATTAAAAGAAGAGATAATAAGCGTCGATATAGATGCTCAGAAATCCTGTTATTAGTACCTAACACAGAAAATGACTTCATAGGTTTACACAGATTTTCCATACTTGATCACCCCAATTGTTCTTTTCATAGGCTGGTACTTTCATTATCTACAGTCCACTATGATTTTCGTTAGACAAAATATACCTCATGAATATAGAGGTAGTCAAACTGAAATTATACGCGAAGCCCTGCGATTAAACATCAGAATATAAGTACTAATGTGCGTGTATGTTCAAAGAGCCAGCTTTTAATGGATTCTGCAGTTTACCACAGATAGTTTTACACTCAGCCGATCTGAAGCACACTGCATACAGAGCAGTTCTTGAGTGTTGGAAACAAAAGGAACGCAGAAAGCGTTCACTTTTTTAAAATCTGGATGTACTGCAGAGCGAGATCAGGAACATATTTGATTGAATGATTTTAGACATCGAAAGTTTGAGGGATGGAAATTTCTATGAAATTATCATCTGTTTAGGCCGCGTTGAGTCCATATTTACAAGTCTTTCAGAGAGTACAGTTGGCATTTGAATTGACCTGAAAAATTAATTTCAACGGTCTATATACCACTATTTATTTAGAAAAAGGTTGGGCTGATGAAATACCACTACAATTATCAACTCTCTGCAAAGGCCATCTTTGTACGCCATTATCTTCATACGCTGGACAACTAACAAACTGAGACTGCAACAAATTGAAATAGTACACAAAGTTCAGGTCACATTGTTTAATATCAAATCTAGAGAGATGCCCGCTTTGTTCCCACACAAACACTCGAGGAACTATCGCACACACTAGCGCTCTAAAGTGGCTGCAAGCCTTTTAGCCTTTTGGTACTCCCCCGTTCTCATACTGGATTGGAGACGGGAAATTAGATACTTATCCTTGAAGAGCATACGTGTTGAGCGATGCTTCAATGGCTCACCTGTTCTGTAGCACTGATTGGCTTTCCAACGATATGGATCGGAATCTGCACATTGCGTTTTAAACTGGATGTGTTTTAGTTTTCTTTTAACCAACCTTTCTTTTGGGTATAAGATTGAGCTATATACGACTATACTCTCTGAATCTTAACTCTTATTTTAAATGCAAAAGTAACTCTGTCTGCCTTTGGCTTTCGCAGCAAATCTAGTTAACTGTTCCAAATTAATATTGGTACCAAGACTGTGTAGCCTAAGAAAGGACATAAGCTACCTTATAAGCAGTAGTGGATAGTGGTTCTTCTGAGAATGAGTGAAACCGCGGGGAACAGACAGTACCTCATGTCCTTAAGTATTTCTTACTGATTTTAGTCTAATATTAAAAACCAGCGTCCATAAATCTTCATAAAAACTGTCCACGACTTTGTACTCTTGAATTCCCATTTTTCTTGTCCCAGTGGGAATTTCTGTAATTCCTTTCTTAGTCGTCATCTACGTTATTTATGGAGCTTATAACATTACACCTGGTTTTACTCAAAGGAATTGGCAGAAGTGTACTTGATACAGTACACTCTGAGATCGCTAAAAATACCTATTTATAGACATCAAAAAAGAAAAATTCAAACCAAACTGTTCGCAGACATTTTCGCAACATCTTCTCCAACATATAAGACGTATGTGTTTTATAAAATTTCCTTTATACCACTTCATAATTCATGCTCTTAAGTCCTTCCGGCTAGGTAAGGTGTCAGTCAGGTCAAACACTTTTTGTACTTACTACAGTACCTACCTTTACTCTGTTATCAAAGATTGTTATATCAAATTGAATCAATATTCATAAACCATCCCTCCCACAGAAGATTTTATATCACATTTTAGAACGGGATTGAAATAGCTTCAGATAAATACCGATCCCCGTCGGATCACATTGGTTTTCTTACCGACATTGGCAAACGATATACGATAGTATCCCCCCATTCTGAGCAAAAGGGTGAATAGCGTTGTATATTATCTTCTGAACTACGATTTTTCTTAACAATTTTACTTGAACTGATTTATTCGTAGTGAGAGTATTATTTGTAGAGATTTCTGATTAAATTGTCTGTCTAGAGCTTTCAAGAGAACAGAATGTGTGTGTTATTCTTACTGATATTATAATTGCAAAAATAACTCTGTTCGTCTGTCGTATTTTTACGCCAAAAGTACTGAGCGGATTTCGTACACAGATAGTCGCGAGCCTGGGAAATAGGGAACTTTTTAGATACCTACTGAAAGTGATCTCGAAATGTGAGTGAAACTGTGGGGCACAGCTACTTGGGTAAATCTAGATATACATATGTAAGTAGTAAGTAGTACATATGTTCAAATATCGTAAAATTCTAATAATTCTTCCATTTAATCTTCAAAACTTCAAAAGTCTACCGAAAGCCAGTAATAATCTCATGCGCATAATAAACCCATTTTACTAATATCGCTTCTAATATCAAAACGGTTACAACTTCATCACAACTACCAAAGTTTAACTTTAACCGTATGACTAAAGTTGGTGTCGAACGTTGGATCAAATAATTTCCAAATATTGGTGAACCGTTTTCCAATATTAGTCATCCTCACGGGTTGAGTCAAAGTTTTCATGTATTGCGATTTTATACTTCTTCTAAATTATTTTAACTCTTACAAATTGAATTCTATGCATTTAAGTATGGGGTTCACTTTGGAATGTTATTTGAATACCACAATCAAGCGACTGAGTGTGAACCATATTACCTTACCTTAATCCAACTCAATGCTAAATTATTATCAACATTGACCTCAGGTAAAAATTCTCTTAGCTGCTTTACATCTGTGCCAGCCCTTAGTCCACCTGTCTAAACAAAGGACTAATACGGTACCTCAGAAATGTAGGTCCCTTCGAAAACAACGTTAGCATCTTTACCTATATGTTTACTGCCCTTTCCGGTAGGGTCGGGACTGCTTTAGGGATGGGTAGAATAAATCAAATTCCATCCACTGAGAGTAGGGTTGGACCTACCAAAAAGCTGAATGAAAACAATTTGGGTGTACCTGTTTTCTGGTTCATTTTAGAATCAAAAATTTAAGAGATAGACACATGAAGGCGGAGTTTTTGTTTGAAGACAATTTTTTTTCATCTTGAGTAAATAGCATTCTGAACCATCACGAATTTCACCATACAACATGATGCTCATGGGAGATCCCAAACATTATTGACCAAGAAGAACACAGCTTGAATATTTATATGCAAAATCCAGCCAATCGGAGCCGCAAACCACAGGAGGCAAACTTCTTACGATTCACTAGAAGTCGTGTTTGTCGAAAACAAATAACTAGGTTTCTTCGCTGAAGAAAATAAACTGGGAAATGTTCAACACCTCTGATTTCGGTGAGGTCAAAGTTTTGATTAGGTAGATTTGTTCGTTGAAAGGATTTTTGCTTGTTTTGCTAGAATTCGCTAAAGTGCGGCGTCTTATAATTTCTGAACCAAATAGCAACTATTAGCCTGATGGTTTCTGTGCATTTTTATCTGTGGCTAGCCTATAATTTTCCTTTAAAATTGAATAGATACCACCAATCCAATAAAATGGTTGCTCAAAAATCGACTATAAGGATAAAGTCAGAATTAAATAGCTGGCTTGGTTCCCACAATAAGATTGAACTGACTAATTAGAACATGTATGTTCTACTGATCAAGAAATCCTCAGTTCGTGAGAGCTTCCATGTTTCCATCAAAACTCAGATAAATAGCGGTTTTAAGTCATAGAGAGTTTGAACCATAACTTGACAATTACAGAGAGATCTCGATTCTTTAAAGAAAATAAACAAATTTTCATATATGTACTTACTTCCAATGCTCTCGACAGGGATGCCCATATCATGAGCAGCAGGGTCACCACCACGAGCGCATACCCGAACTTTATAAACGCCATCAAACTCTGAAACAATACGAAACATTGTTCATTCAATATTCCAAGTTGGACGATAATAATATAATTGACTGGCACGCTGGCCACTTGGACAGTCACAAACTTAGTAAATTTAACAAAAATAATTCCAGATTGTAATAGCTTTAACTAAAAAGTTATTAAGTAAAATTTCCCCCGAGATTCGATTTCCACTGCAGGAAAACGATAAGTACCTACTTGACAAAAAAAAGTAAGTGCTCATTAATGAACAGCGTGAATTTCTGAATGATTTTGGGCATAATAAGGTAAAATGTTAAAATGTTTAATTCATAAAATATAGAAAATACCTATGTACATACATTATAATAGATGATATGCTGTCACGTGAAATGGTGATTAATAATACACCTACAAACTTTTATAATTATAGTAAGGACAATAACTGATCAAAATTATAAACTGTGAGCACAATATAGCATGTTTAGCTTTTATAATGAAAATGAAGTTCCTTTTTTCACCATCCTAAGTGTCACACACGGTTGGTTAGCTTCATGATTAAGCTATTTATTAGATTGTGTTATGCTGGGGACTAACACAAGGACAACATGGTGCACCCATGTTTATCACACAAATGTTGACCGTACGTTGTATAATCGAACCCGAGACTATCAGTTCGGCTGTCCGGCATGGTGACCATTGCGTCAACGAGGTCGTCATCTTCAAAGTTCTCATAATGAATTACAAAGGGTGTTTAATTAAAATCCTCTTGACACGGGTAGTTCTCAGGAGGCTATGTAATGTAGACCTTGTGTATGATGGATGTTAGTTAAACCTATATTATATGATGTATGTTAGCTGTCAGAATTTACGCAATGAGTTGTTACCAGTTCACTCAATCTTTGTTAAGGTTGGTATATTATCTGAAGTAGTAATTTTTTGGAATTTTCGGTACCTACTTACTTCAGTTGCTTTTATTATTTAATATATTGATACAGCCGAGAGCTTATGACCAATCAACCCGAGTGGAATCAAACACTGGAAAAATAAGCTTATTTACGCCTTTTATTCCATGAAATAATAAATTAAACGAGCAAATAATACGCGCCTGCTTAATTGCTGAAACGCGGAAAGATATAAATGGAAATGCATTAAATTAATTCAAATAAAAACCGCAAATAAAACGGACAATGTGATTTAAATAATTGCAGTATTCATGAGAATTTAATTATTACAATTATTGAGCCTCTTTCAGTTATATTCAATCAGTTCTCGTGTTTGAATTCTGAAATCAATGAGCTCAAAAGATTCAATCGACTTTAGTGTTTTATTGACCCATTAAAAGCTTTGACAATGTATCTGTATCGTGACAAGATTTTCCAATTAGTTTAGCAAATATCAGTTTATTATTAGATACAGACAAACAAAAGTATTTTTCGACATTAGGAATGATGACTGAGTATATTTAAAGTGGTTTCAAATTAGCATCTGATTAAAGGAAAGATTTGGGAACCCTATTGCCAAGCCAGTTGCTCAGATATTCAAATGAATACATCCTGTTAAGGTTATAAGATGTGAAACTTTGTAACGATCTATGTATGCATGTTTGTCTGTATGTTTGTTATGTTTTCATGGAAACACTATTGAATGGACATAAGCGAAGTAGTTCCATTGGGACGTAGCTGATACGGCCGGCAGAAACTAATACCTATACTATAAAACAACAGCCAACGTAATAAAAAATAGGAACTACAGGATAATGAGCATCAAATTACAAGGCAGAAATAACAGGGAACACACAATTACTGAGCAATTACACGCATGACGAAAACAATGAAAACAGTTCAATTATCTTGAACTGGTGTTTTCCTCTAGCCATAGCCATCCGTACAAAAGATGGGCGTAACCATTCTTGACTATATTTCCACTGTTGGCTTGACCATCGTGGCTTCATAGGCTCACAATTCGATGACATTATGAAGAAAATATTTAAGTTTAACTTTATGACAAAATTAGTAAAATCTTGTTTATTATCGCACAATAATATGATCAATCACTATCTTCTATGCATCATGCAAGCAAAGTATTGTTTAAATAAAGTGAGCTTGAAAATATTGACTTTAGTACCTATTGGTTACCTCAGAAAGCGACGCGGGTACAAAACCATTTGAGCATCATTTAATTCTAACTCTGCCGCCTTTTCCAATTGATTTTAGGTACAGTCTAATAAATCACAGGCAAGTTTGACACCAGACCACCACTCCAATATAAATTAAACCCTTCTATTATGTTCGTAATATATTCAGATTGGAGTAAATTCGTGGTACTGAACCCGGAGCGTTTCGATGAGGCAGCCGGTATTGATCCACTAGACTTATGAATAACAAGGTGATTTTATTGATAAAATCGCTTTGTTGAACGTTTTGCTGATTTTGCTTACGTCCCCCTAAAAATATTAATTGAACCCTAAAGAAACTGTAAGTATTATTTATTTTTATTTAACCAATTATGTACACAGTGAGAATATAAAAGAAGTAGAGATAGTATAAAATAGTACAAAGATACAGCTTATTTCTAACGAAATCTCTTCCAGCAGACCCGTAGTAGGAGAGTTAGAATAAAGAGAAGTAGATAGACTGTGTAAAAGGACATAGTAGTATTAATTTTGGTGAGGTGTAAATTATAGTAACACGAACAGTACGAAATATTTATTTGTATTGAAAAAGGGATTAATTTAACAAACAACAAAAAGATAAATTCTCCAATTCGAACTTATTAATGACCTATATAAATTACAAGACTTTATCAGTATCATTACGATCTCTTTGTGATAATCTTACTGAATAAACGTTTTTGTGATAACAGACACACCGCTGTCAAACAAAAAGTAGGTAGGTACTCATTGATGTATGAAATTCCATTACATGGATATATTCTTACCGATATATCAATTGAAACACCTGAACATACATTATCTCTATACATATTATATAAGTAGGTACTATCTATAAACCAGAGAACCACATGGGACCACGATAACGCATATCTCAAGGCGCTCACTTCCCTTCTCACCATCCCCTTCAGACAGTCGGAATAATATTTTAATACTCCAACCATTTATTGATTGAGGAAGCGTCGAGTGCTGGCCCTCTCGGCATTTTTCTTTTTTATTAAGACGGAAAAAGCTCTTTGTTACCAAAAAGGTTTTTATACGACCACGGTAATCTGGGATTTGAAACCGAGGTTTCAATTTCAGTGTAAACTGAGATGATGGAAGTAAATAATGTTGGTTCCAGGAATCTAGATAAACGTTGAGTTCGAAAATTTTAAATGGTTCTTGTGTTTGTAAAAAACTAACCAAGAGAACCCATCTACTTACTTTTAAATGAGATTTTACACAGAACTACAATCAATGGAATTGACACTCAAAAATACGAAAATAACATGTTCTAATACTTAACGATATTTCAATATATTGTACAGACGAAACTGGTAAAATACCTCCGCTCTACATGAAAATATCAACCAAAATAGTTTTTTTTGGCAATCTAACTCTAAAACTACTCTTTGCCAACACAAATTGGGGTGCAGGTATCCAAAGGTATACGTAAGGCTGCCTTTTAAGTTCTGTCGTTTGGTAACCTCCCGCGATTTTTAAAAATATATATATATGCTATTTGAATCTTTTTGAATTTAGAATTCGAAAACAAAAGAATGTTTTTAAATAGGTCGAATAGTTTTATTGTATCGTCCATTCAAAGGTGACAGGTCGGTTGCAAAAATGGAAATGTGTAAGGAAAATTTGAGTGCGATAATTTTCTACAACTTTAAAAGGGGATTGTCGCGACTTCAGTACTAGAAAGAGATTAATTCTGTATTTAGTGATGTAGCACCATTCCTTAGGACCGCAGAACGCTGATATTTAGAATTTCAACCTGGGCACTCTAGCTTCAGTGACAAGCCTCGTGAAGGTCGTCCAAAAACCGCCATGATGCAAGTTTATATCGAGGCTGTGCGGCAGCTAATCCTCGCAGACGGACATGTAGCATATGGTGAAATAGAGGCATCCGTGGGCATTTCAGGGACCACAGTCAAAAATATCCTACACGAAGAACTTGGCGTAAGATAGATGATCTCTCCATGGATACCACATTTTCTTAGCGACGACCAAGAAACAGCCCTAGTAAGTTGGTGACGTCAAACTCTGCAGCGATTCGACCGAGGAGAGTCAAAGCAGGTCTATGATATAGTTAGTGATAACAAGTCCTGGATATACGCTTATGATCCGGATTCTAAGCAGCAGTCAGCTGTCTAGGTCTTCCAAGACGAGCCAAAACCGACCAAAGTCGTACGCTCGCAAAGCACTTAAAAAAAAAATGGTTGTCTCGTTTTTGGCAAAGGGTGATCGTGTCGCCACTATTGTACTAAAATATCGCGACATGGTTACCGCTGACTCGTATACCATTGTTTGTTTGCCAAAAGTCATCACCGAATTTAGAAAAAACTATCCAAGACTTCGAATGATACTGCACCATGACAATGCAAGTTCGCGCACCGCCCGCCAAACACCGATGTTTTTGAGTTCCCAAAATGTTGTAATATTGGATCATCCACCTTACAGCTGTAACTTAAGCACTAATGATTTTAATACATTAACCAAAATTAAGAAAATTCTTCGTGGACTACCTTTCAGCACACCTGAAGAAGCTGTTGACGTATACAAATCGGCCGTTTTGACTACCCCCACTTTGGAATGGAATAAATATTTAAAAACTGATTTGAATGCATGCAAAAGTGCATTAAATATCGCTAAGTATTCTTAAAAAAATAATAAACGGTAATAACCTATTGGATTATCTATACTTATTTCAAACGACACAACTTAAAAGGCAGCCCTCGTATTTTGCTTTGCCACAGAACATGGATCCCCGAGAGCTAATAAAATACACCGAGCATATGAAATATTTCAATACGATCAAATCTGGATTTTTCGTTGACACGACCCGATATTGTATGGGTTGGAAAAAGTTATGAATGCACTAGGCTACCTTTGAGAGGGTACGACCTGACAGATTTTCAGGTAGGTTGAAAAATAAAGCGAAGTTTTGATCATTAGTTTATGAAAGCGCAAGTCATTAGGCAATATAAGGAGCTTCAGCTTTTTCGCGAATCTCAAGTTCTTTTTAAACCATACCAACTTAAAGAGAGTTTGGATTAGTACCAACTTAATAAGCTTGGTCACTGCCCAAATGCAACTTTGTACTTAATTGAAGTTTTAATTTTGTTAGCCCGCTGCAAAATGTACTCAATCAAGCCTTATTACGGTAGCCAAATCATCAATATGTAGTTGCATTTTCGATATCCCGTATGAATAATTCCTCACACATTTTCCAAAATAGCTACTTTCATTTGGAATTCCACGTGCATATGCCTTATTTCCGTCAACAGGCGACCAATTGTGAGTCGGGCAAGAAATTTTGTTATGCACATATGTAGGGAAAGAACGATTTTCAACCGTCACACCTTTGACATAAGGTTGAAAGTTGCGGGTTAAATTAACGGAACATTTTCCAATGCGGCCAACACGATTCAATATAGTTATTTGTTGTGAAAATCGAGGCGTGCTCTGCGGTCGCCATATTTTCCATTTCCCGTGGGAATTTGAAAAACATTACTGGTATGTTAAAAATTACCACCAATTCGGCTCACTTTAGTACCGTGTAACATATATGGGTCAAGTTACGGTGAACTGGGAAAAACTTTGTAGAATTTTAATGCTTAGTTCCTGAGTTATAGGTAGTATGCGCTCGTCGGTTAAAGTAGGTAGTTTAAAAGTCATAAGTTACGTCGTTTGTCTTGGCTGTCTTTTATACTAACTGTTGCAGGCTCTTGCTCTGAAAGTTTCTTAAAGATCAGGCCAAAGTTTTAAGTTTGAGTCGAAGAAGTTGTAGGTACACGGCATATTAGATACTGCTTGATTTCGCACAATTTATATGACTGGATGTCTTTTGTTAACGGTAGATTTCAGTAGTAACCTATCTGTCGAATAGCTTTCTAGAGATAGAATTTTACAAAAGGACTAATGTATAGGCCCTGTCTCTGGTAAGTAATTAAACATGTAGAATTGTAGATAGGCTATAGAAATTCACCGTTTCCGGTAAATCCGTCGTAGTCATTTGAGTTTCTTATTTTTGATAAGAACCGTGAATTTCCACCTTTTTATATGACTGTACTCATCGATATCCAAATATAAAGTAATTAAAAGCAAATAAAAATAATATCGATCTGAAATGATTGGATATACATTAACAGAACCGGACGGCCGGATCATATATCATACAAATAAAGGCAATTAGCGTTTCAAACGTAAATATAAACCATAGTCGAAAATCGATGTTAATTCGTTTATTATACCGATCCAATAATCCTGCAATCGGAATATGATGTATGCTCACACATAAGTATGTATAAGCCTTTTCACACATCTAGTCTTTCTGTGTAATAGGATCCAAAGATGTTGCAAAATCTTTTACCATGCACAATAAAATATTGATCGAACAATAGAACACGTCATCATCCTCCGAGCCTTTTTCCCAATCATGTTCGGGTCGGCTTCCAGTCTAACCGGATTCAGCTGAGTACCAGTGCTTTACAAGAAGCCACTGCCTATCTGACCTTCTCAACCCAGTTACCAGAGCAACCCGATACCTCTTGGTTAGACTGGTGTCAGACTTACTGGCTTCTGACTACCCGTAATAGCTTAACGTGCCATCCGAAACACAGTCATTGGTATCTAAGATATACTTAGAAAGTACATACAAACTTAGAAAAGTTGCATTGGTACTTGCCTGACCTGGGATTGAACCCGCGCCCTCATACTTGAGAGGTTGGTCCTTTACCCACTAGGCCACCACGACCGAACAATAGAACACGTATTGAAAAAATAAAAGAGAATTATCTTATAGGGAAAATGAAGTGTATTATTTTTTATACCGTTTCTTCTAATTATTACGTGAGCAAAAATAAATATGAGATCCAAATTATAAACCATTCAGCTAATATACTTCGAATTCAGCCGAATTAAACAAAGCCATTTTAGTTGTTGTCAGTTTCGTCTATGTACACACTAAACTTTTTCAAAAAGCTTCAGTTTTCAATCTGACTACTGCATCAGAAACACAATATTTTACATGAAACTGCTCCATACTTTTTGTCAACTGGCTTGCTAGTGACTAAAGTTCCTGGTAGTCGTTAGGGAATATCGTCAATATTTCAACGAATATCTATGGAGTATTGCGGATGCATAAATCCCATGCTATGGAGGTTTATGGAAATTTTGTTCTTTTGGCGTATCTATATTGCAAGGTTCATAAAGGTACAGTTTGGATTCTTGCTGCCGACTGCACCTACCAACCGCACATGTCGCGACTGCATGAAGTCGTTAGCACCTGCACTAATGGTTTGTATGTATTTGCATGAATAGCTGCGGCAGTTGCAGTCGTCAGTAAATTCAAATCGCACCTTAATGGAAATCGCAAAAGGTTTGCCAAGTTAGCCTTTGCTTCCAAGAGAATTTCGTGACTTTGGTACCTGTTGCTAAAAATGTCAGTCCCGATCGTCAATTGTCAATCAAGGAATGATGGAATGACATCCAGCGTGGAGCACAGTTTGGACGGAATATTTGGAATGTTCTGATTTTTCACCTGTGCTGTCTTTTTCTCTTTTAAATCGAGTTATTTTTTCCCAAGGGGAAGGAACTCCATAGTCACCTTGCTACAAACTGGAATCGGTAGTTTAATAGTACTAGGCTATAATTATCAATATTTACCAATCTAGAGATTAGTGTTTTATCAGACATCGATTTTTTAAAATCTAGCTAGAATTTTATGTACAACACTGTTTTAGGCAGTTGGTACTACACACTGCTAAGATTTCTTTAGCACGCTTACAAATGGAGTAATCAACGAAGAAAAGTACACTAGCAGAATAACCACACACATTATCTACATAAAAACAAATCACAAAGGGCTAGCGAGTACATTGGAGCCTACAGTAAATCCGTCTTCGTACCACTCACCATATTTCTTGAAGTAAGTGCACTCGCCCATAAACCATTTAGGCCGTCCCGTGATGGTTTTCACTCAATTTTAATTCACTCTTGACTCAATACGTTATACTTTCCTGTAGGGAATAAAATATGTTATTCAGTTTTGTAAGTGGTATGCCTAGTGGAATTGAGTAAGCCTGGTGATTAACGCTCAATCCTTCTGTGTAAGAGGAGATCTGTACCCGGCAGTGGGGCGATAAAAAGGCTGATGATGATGTTAGCTAGCTAGAATTTTAACTTTTACTCTTTGACCCATTTGCACCATTTAAATAACGATAGCCAAACCATGATCAGCCGTTTACTTGACGCCTATTGGACAAATCAGTGATTATATAACTGAAAATGGTTCGAGTATCTTTTATATGGTGCAATTCACCGTATGAGTTGTTATTTGTTTTAGAAGATATTAACTGCTTGTATGACGCTTTTTATAAAAGATATTGATATTTCGTCGCATACAACGGGTTAATTCACTGATCTGAACTGATCAATAAGCTTTTTTATCAAGACTATCTTAGACCCGTTTTCTATTTAATCAAAATTTTGGTACTTAGTGCACAAACATTTAACAAAGTTACTAGGTAAACCTTTATTTTCGGAAAAAGCGGCCACTTCACTCATATGTTCTAGGAACAAAAAACACGACTTTAGATACAACATGATGGAAAACTTCGCTTGAATGGTACACATTGTTATTTTACATGAACGTAAATATTCAAGATTTCGCTTATACACTGTTGCTGCACTTTTGTTGGTTTCATAAATAATGGCTGGGCGTAAAACAAAGCAAAATGCTTTGCTTTGTTTGTGTGGTCGTTTTTCGAAAGCAGCTTACTGAATAATCTTCTTTTGTTTGGATATGATTCCATTTTCATTTTTTTTTGGATCAATAGGGAATTGATTACAATTTTACCTTGAAAATGTATGGTTCAATATATTTCATTCCATGTCAGAGACCGTCAGACGGAGGTGCGAAAATTCTGACATTGGGACTTGTTAGGTGATTAAAACCTGCATTTATTTTTTGGAAACAAAATTTGTATGACTTTTATTTTTGTATATTATTTTAAAGATAAGTAGTTTAAGCTTGTATATAAAGTGTGTACATATTTACTTGTAAATAATGTATAGTACGTAAACAGGAATTCACCATGATAAGGAAACTATTATAAACAATGGATACAATTACTTCTAAGTCAAGGTCACAATTAGTTTAATTACAAAATGCACTGCGGAATTACCTTAATTGTAGTTACGAAGAATACAGGATGTAGTTCTATTATTGTATTTATTGTAACCCTACACGCGTACTGTCCTATGTTGGTACAATTTGTAATAGGTACTAACATCACACCTATTACCTATTTAATTTAGTCTTTCAATCGTTCGTTTACGTTAAAACAACAATGATTTCTACCCTTAACGATGAACAGCACTTATACATTTGCACAAAACAGAATTGGGTCTTAAATGTATTCGATTGTTAACTTTGTTATCATGACAGAAAATACCTAGTAGGTAAATATTTTAGGTATACCGGGAATCATAATTACATTTTAAATATAACCTAGATTACCTAACCTAACGACATCGACATAATTATAGTCAAAATATGAACCTAGCGACATCACCATGTACCTAGTCAAAATTATATTTTATTCAGAGCTATCCGTCCTGCTGCTTTCCTTCCCAAAAACCATCGCATTTTTTTCCTAGATCTTGAACAATGGCAAAACAACTCCATGTTGATGTTTTTTATATTTTTATTATGACTATAATTCTATAGATAGACAATAACAACATGATTCATACATTTAAGTCGGAAACGCTCTTATTACGGATCATTAAGTGCAATAGCAATCGCTGACCTACTTGTGTCTGATTGTGCATTATGTCATTTTGTACTAGAATTGAATATTAATGATGTGATTGCAAAGACATTGCTAAGCTGATGGCATTTGTAAATCGTTACTTAATTAGTGCTCATTAGAGTTGTTTTGAAGGGATTGCAAGTTTTTTTTTTTTAATATTTTGGGAAATAATTTTGTGCACAAAAGATATAATTATAGGTAATTCAAATAATCAGCTGTTATATAATTGCATCACTATTTTATTAAAGAATACAATCAATACTCACAAATCGCGTCGTCTTGGTTGACTCAAGAAAATATGCAAGAAATAATTTTATTTGACAGGTTGTTTACCGCCATTTATCCATGCCATAGATAAAATACTATAAGCTTTTCATGATTTTCATGAATAACACGAATTATTATTATAAAAAAAATCTAAATATTTAATTTTATAATTTTTCATAAAACTAATGAACTCTATTTTTTTATTTCATGTAAAGTATTCCAAATTTAAATTTAAAAAGAGCTGAGGCTGGCCAGTTTTAACAGGCCATCAAAAAGTATTAGCGTAATATACTAAATACTCTTTGGTAATAAAGTTTAATGTTCGGGAGGGGAGCGCATTCCCTTTGTTATCTCGCTAGACAAAGACGTCTTATTGATTCTTGCACCGGTCGAAATACATTTGCATTTGTTGGCGTTGCTACTTTATCCTTTATTTTTATGGTCAAAAAGCTTTGTTTTGAGAGGACACCAAAACTGAAATTAATCTTGATTAAGTAATTAATCTGGTTTCACCGGTTTTTGGTGTAGTTGACAATTCCGTCACTCAGTACTTGGTCACTAAGAAAAAATGCTGTCTTCCCTTGAAAATTGATAACCGTCAACTACACAAAAAGTTCGGGACTCTATACAGTATTTTTCATTTCAATAAAAGCAGGTTTTCCCATTCAAGTTTAAGTAATGAGCATCTAAAAACAAGAACAATTTTCTATACTAAAATAAACTAAATTTTTCCTATTTTTAATATAATATCCAAAAAATAGGCGTCGTTACACATAAATTGTGACCGACAAAGGCAGACAGGTACTAAATACGAGTTGTAATAGCAGTCCTTTTTTCACGCAGCGATTTGAGTCCTACTAATGCGGCTCTGAAAAATTAACACCTTATCAGCCGAACACATAGCTATTCCTAACCTTTTTAACCTTCACCTATTTCAATGAAACACCCAAAACATTCAATTCCCTCATAATAAAACCTTCCAAAACGAGCACAAAGTACATTCGTACTAATTAGTCCGAAATTCGCAGACCTGCGGCCCATCTGTCCAAATCAATTCAATTAAACCATTAATTAAATTAAGGCCGTTAAAACATTGTGTTGACGTGGCCTAGGCCTGAAGCCAGGCCTCACTAAATCCGGATTAGGATGTCGCAGACGGAAATTAGGTCATTTGGAAGACTACGACATCGATTTCGTTTTAACTGTTAGTGTTCATGTGTTGTACGACCTTATTTTCTTTTGTTTTAGTACTTAATTGGATATGTGCCTTTGTTGGTCGCAAGCGTGATCGTTCTAAATAGTTTTATTTGGGTTTTCACGAGAGATTGGATTACCGGATAATTGCAATAAACTCTTTCTCCATATTCGTAGAAGTCCGTCAATTCCTATAGCTAAGGGTAAACACTATTTTCTAATTATTAAATAATGATTTTGTTACTATTGATTTCGATTTTAACTTTTCACATCGATTAAATCCATAAACCCAATATGCCGTTTTACATTAACAGTTTTACATTAAGACGCCCGGAAAACGTACTCCATGATACCCAATTCCAAACACAAACACAATTCTTATTCTAAAAAAATGCTAAACAGCGGATTGAAGAAAAAAAAAGATTCTAAAAAGGTTGCACATTATGCGCAAACTGGAGCAAAAAAAGAATTAGCTCGGCATTCACGTGTCACCCTGACCCACAACTTTCAAGGCAACGAAAATTGTTCGCCAAGATTTACATCGTGCAGCGCTTTTTCCAGCTTTACTTATAAAACCACGTAGCGCTTTAACCGCTTCAGAATAGCTCACTTTACTCGCGTTGGCGATTAAATTGGGTCACTTACTCGAATCGGTGATAAAGATGGCGTGGTTAACTTTAATACGCGATTTAGGCTGTGATTATGTTAGGAAGGATTTTCAAAATAAGATTTTTTGCTCGGATTACTCTGTACCTTGAGGATTAGCCATCTACTTTATATTCCATTGATGGGTAACAACGTCCTATTGGCGGAACACTTACGTAGAAATGGAGCGATCAATGCTGAAAGCTTGCATGCAAAAGTTATTTCATAGTAACAATTTTATTACGTTCAACTGTTTCGTTATTGGCCTGTTCGAAATAGGAACGTTTGTAATGGCCAATAACAGCGCACAATGAAATAATTTCCTCCATCCTGGCGTTTCCCGACCATAACGGTTGGGATATGATTACAGAATCAGTCATGCGTATAATGAAACGTGCGCAAAAACTCAATGCAAAAACCCTTGAAACATTATCCCCTTAAATTATTTTTTACTGGATAATATCTTGTATGAATAAGTCAGGTTATTAATATTTAGGGTCTATTTTGTCACGTTTTGGATACCTACTATAATTCCGATTTTAAGGTATGTATGAAAAATACTTTCCAAGTTTTGTAGGGGTGAATGGGGGACTCCAAATGGATAGTCCTCATAAATTAATTTATGTTCCCCCATAAAGCAGAATATTCCATCTTCATATCACCTAAATTAATCGCATTAATACCAAAAGAAAATCTGCCTTACATCCCTTATCTATACATATAATAAATCTGTAAAAAAACTGTGTCTGTACATTGAGTATATTAAAAAAATAATAATTGGGTGGGGTTTAGAAACAGTAGTGGAGCACAAATCCAAAAAAAAAATTCTGTCTGTTTGTCTGTATGTCTGTATGTCTGTATGTCTGTATGTCTGTTTGTTTGTACACGCTAATCTTCCGAACTACTGAACGGATTTCAATAATTTTTTCTTTGTTGTATCAGTATTAAGCCTGGTCAACATATAGGCTATAATTTATCTTCGAAACTTGAAGACCTGATGCAGAACTCCAACAGACCAACAAAACTATAAGAGATACAAAAATGGTGCCATGGCAAAAATTGTTTCTTGTGATGAGCATTTTCTGCTGAAATAATAAATTTGAAGATCTGGAGCACCTGATGTGAAACCCCAAGAGCCCAGCTTCTCTGTACCATATACAGGTATGACGTTTTAGCAAAAGTTATTCAATTTCATAAGCACTTTCTATTGACTTATACAAATTGAAGATCTAAAACACCTGATGTGGAACTCCAGGGGCCCAGCTAGACTATAGCATATAGAGGTATGACTTTTTAGCAAAAGTTGTTCAATCTGATAAGCACTCTCTGTTGACGTATAAAAATCGAAGATCTGGAACACCTGATGTGGAACTTCAAGAGCAATACTACACTTGAAATGTATAGAAATGAATGTTATTAAATAAGTATGGTGAATCAAAAAAAGTAATCGGTTCCTCTTTTAGATAACCCTAAAATAATGGACACGTATTTTTTCTTTTCTCCTTCTCACAAACAAATAATAACGAAGATATAACACGCTTGAATTTTGTGTTAAATCACTGCTTAGTACAAATTTTACATACCTAGATGTGGCGTCACGAGCCCCCACTCTCCGAATTTGTTGCGTTTTATCTCATTATTATTTTTTACTTATGTCTCTTCCGGACCTCGGGACTACAGAGTTCCGAATTTTTGGGAGGCAAACGTGGGGCCGAAGCCAAAACGCTGAAGCCCTTTTGAGACAACTTTAATGAAATGGTGACACAAAACCGACGATCGATCCCTTTATACAATATAGAAATGAACCCAAGGACAATCCCCGGTGAACGTCATTAAAAAAAAGACAATCCCCGGTTCTGTGCTATACTATTGCTAACTGTGGATGAAAACTACTTGGGCTATTGTGATGGGATGCTAATGGACTAGGAATGGGGAAACTACGGGAACTATGGCACCTGCCGATGACAATGTATTAGATACATGTAAAAATGGCAGGTGGAAACTCGCCAGCTCACTTACTGGGCCCCCGGGAATCAGTCACTGAATAGCAACATGGGGGACAGTATACTCTCCCTGGAGAACTCAGTATATACAGCCAGTATCTCAAGAGCCTTTGTGACAATTATGTTAGGGTCGACTTCCAGTCACGATGCAAATGAGTACCAGTGTTTGACAAGGAGCGACTGCCTATCTGACCTCCACAACCCGGTTACCCGCTCAACCCAACACCCCTTGGTAAGACTTACTGGCTTCTGACTACCCATAACGACTGCCAAGAATGTTCAATGACAGCCCGAACCTACAGTTTAACATCCCCTCCAAATAACGGTCATTGGTATCCAAAATATACGTAGAAAGTAGGTGCATACGAACTTAGAAAAATTGCATTGACAGGTAATTGCCAGACCTGGAATCAAAGACGCACGCTCATACTTGAGAGATTGGTTCTCTACCCACTAAACCACCACGACTTCCACTAAGTCACCACGACTTTGTCATCTCAGTAATATTTAATGTTTTTTTTACGTAATAATACGTGTAATATTTTTGCCACACACAACTTAGGTAAATGCGGACTAATTAGAATCACTACTTTTGTCCCTATGGTCACGTCTATTGCGGTTCAGTTCTCAGCGTTTTATTTAGTCTGCTGTGCTTTTGCCGTTGAAGTAAGTACAAAAATTAAATATATGGAACGTTTCTAATGATTATGCGTATTCCGTTGTTTTCAAGTCAACGGGCCCTTAAAATTCAATATCAGACGATTCAGATCTTTGATTTTGCTGATCCCGTAGTCGCTGGCATAAGGGACAGGATCCGCGTACGAAGTCGCGGGCAGAAGCTAGTATCTTAATAAAATTCCCACTAATATAATTCGCAGAAGTCAAAAAGCCTCAAGCCTAATACATGAGCTGCGTTAACACAAATGATTACCCCAGCTTTGTTCATATCTTCCTTCTCCCCTAATCCTCGGGTTTTCTTCGAAGATCCATTGATCCTCACTAAATAGGCACCGAACATAACTGAGATAGGTTTCGGAATACGACTCGCCTATTTCTTGGCTACGATTTTGTTTGAAGAAATGGTGTGTCTTGTGAGTTTATTGTTTTGTTTGAAGTCTTCTTGCCAATAATGCAATGTAAGTACTTACGGTATGTTAAGACCTCATGAACATGAAATAGGTACTCATCAAGTATATACTCATTTATAAATGTATCCTATAAGGAGAAAAACTAAATAAGTAATGCCCTGTATCAGATTCGGTAAAAAAATAAAAAATAACTATGTCTAAAGCTGGGTACTCACTTAGCAGTGTAGCACGTAACATATCAGATACGGTATCAAGTGAGTACGTAGGCACGAGCCCGCTGCAAGCAGCTCGCGCGTGGAGCGCTGTAAGCTCGCAGTGACCCGCCGAGCGGCGGTTTCACTGCGAACACAGAGGCGGCTCGCAGTGTGCTCGTGAGGACCGTGGACGAGCCGTACCCACTTGCAGGTTGATACCGTATGTGATACGTTACGTGCTACACTTCTAAGTGAGTACCCAGCTTATGTTGCTGTTATTAACACGTAAAACTTATTAAGGTAATAACTAGTTATACTCAAACTTCTTTGCTCAGCTGTGGGATAATTCGGGTAAAGAAAAACAAAACACGTAAAACAGCAGTTTTAGGTTACTATAGCTTCTGCCAGCGGTTTCACCCGCATCCCGTGGGAACTACTTCCCGTACCGGGATAAAAAGTAGCCTTCCTCGATAAATGGGCTATCTAAGGCATCGTTCAGACCAAACGTATCGTCGGCCGCTGACTGTGAGCGCGCGTTACGCAGTTTATTGCTTTTCCATATATATTGAAATTGTCGTTCACACCGAACCGACTATACGCTATTACGTCGCCTGTTGTCGCTGACTCTCAGTGGCCGATTATTTTACTACGCGACTATGCACGGCGGACGCGGATTG
Organism: Helicoverpa zea; assembly: GCF_022581195.2. Classification (NCBI taxonomy): domain Eukaryota; kingdom Metazoa; phylum Arthropoda; class Insecta; order Lepidoptera; family Noctuidae; genus Helicoverpa; species Helicoverpa zea. The sequence continues at coordinate 2,751,891 of NC_061462.1, forward strand.
GCTACGCGGACGCAGTTGCCTAATAGCGCCGCTCCGCCGCGCCCGCACCGCCGCGCGCATCGGCCGCAATACACTCGAGAAACAAACTTCAATGAGGACAGACGTGACACGTGACATCTCGCGATGTTCGACACCGAAAAGTTTATTGCAGAAGTACATTCTAGAGAATGTATTTGGAATGCGAATTCAGAAGAATTTAGTGACAGAAACTTACGAAGATGCGCTTGGGAAGACATAGCATCTGTTATGTATGAAGATTGGGGGGTTCAAATACTGAGCTCTTTTATGTGTAGAATAGTCAGCCGCTCAGCGTACGCATCTAGTGTGAACCTACACGAGTCTATTCTTTTGTTCACACATGTAGCGCATCGTACGCTATAGCTTATTGTCGGCTTGGAGAGTAGATACGCGTACTGCAGATTGAGTCGACGTTCATACTGGGGCAGACAGTGAGTATACTCACAGTCAGCGGCGGACAATACGTTTGGTGTGAACAATCCCTAACACTGAAAGAAATTTTCAAATCGGACCAGTAGTTCCTGATATTAGCGCGTTCAAACAAACAAACTCTTCAGCTTTATAATATTAGGTTATTATTTACCGTTTACTTGGAACCTAAAAACTGTTCATAACCATAGAATTGAAAATTTAAGTATATATGATCTGCGAACGGGTCGCGTATTCTATGCGCAGCTGATTCCTCACCGTGTAAAGGAAGTGATATCATTTGACAATATCCAGTATACCAAGTAAGTATTGGTCTCAACTATCTTCTAGTATCGGAAACCGAAACGGTTCGAACATAAGCCGATTAGGTCATATTCGTATCGTTTATTTTTACGCCACATACTATCGTTTGAAAGTTTTATATTTTCTCGAAGTGTAAACGGAGACAACCAATCTTTGGGATAAAAGTTTTAGTATGTATTTATTATTGTGTATTTTATTTTGAACGCTTTGAAAGGCTAGCTGCCGACTGCACTTGCAGCCACTGCATGAAATTGGTCGATTTCTGACAGTGATTACACGTGCTACTGCCGCTTCGATCCAAAACGGTTTTTTGTTGCAACAGCGGCCGATTTCATGCAGTCGCAGCACTCGCAGCATGTGCGGTGGGCAGTTGCAGTTGAGAGCTAGGATTCAAAACGCGCCTTAACGGAACATTAAAGATTACTTCTGTGGTTTACGTAATTACAACCTCATTTTAGGCTCACGATAGAACAACTATGTTATAAAAAGGCTAACAACATACACTTTTAATTAAGTTTATTCCGCTATTAATTACGCTCATCGATAAAATTAAATAAGTTATGAGCACTATCAATCAATGGACCGATCGTGTTATCAAGCTTTTAATTATCACGTTTTCATTATACTGCAAAACATTGTATTATTAAAGTGCAACCATTCAATTACGAAAAGATCAATTTATTGTTGTTTTAAACAGAATTATGTGAATTTTTAAAAAGGCAGGTGGAGTTTTCGTTAAGTAGGTATTATGTATTAATAATGCGTATGACAATGTATCCAAAACAATATGGGTCTAAGTTCAATACTTTTAAAGGATCGAGGTTTTCATAATTTGCTGTTACTCAATGGCATCCATGATAAACTTTGAAAATAGAGAGACAACTAAAGGCTAAAGGCCGCAGGATAGTTAGAAAGATTTTCTGCGGGCCTGATAAAGGTATATAAGTTGGTATTAGTTTGAAGAGTCTGACAGTTCCTGCCACAACGCCCACAACGGGACAAGTCCAATATTGATTGTGCAAGATATTCAAAGAAGGAAGGTAAATATACCCACGCCATCGGAACATATAAATCAATCCTGCATTTCTGCAAATTGTACCCCTGTCACGCGAATCCAGCATTACCATAAAGATATAATTTAGGAAATCTACAACACTAACATACCGACTAAACCTATTTAACGGTTGTTATACAACTTCGTGAGTTATAGGAGGTAAAGTTCAAATAAAGTGGGTCAAGTTTGACTTTCCCGCAAACGCGAAAGGTAATTTTCGTGTTCAATAGATTTTTTCCGTCGTCCCCCACTCGAACGTGAGCCAATTTCAAATCAAAGCAAGAGCGAAACATTCTAAACTGACCTTTATTGTTTCAGCTTTAAAGTGTTTTTCGGGGTGTTGTTTTGAGTAAGGATTTTATTTCATTAGGATGTTAGTTAACAATCTATTAAATGTTGTTTGGCTAACTTCGTAGGGACTTTGAGGTCGGGGTTGGCTGGCCAATATGTTTTCGAAGCATGTACACGATTTATCACTTGGTCCAATCGTTGGAAGCGCTGGGTAGTCCGCTCTCGGAACAATGTAGCTTGTGTATTGTCTAGGGACGGAAACACACATAGATTGTCACCAGTTCCATTTACTTTAGAGCCGCAAGGAACAGAAAACAATGTTCTATTTTTCTATCTCTCAGCCTTATTTTCAGCTCCAGTTTTAATTAAAATCAATCAAATGAGTTCGTAATTACTTTTTGTTTGTTTTCGAGCCGTTCTTTGTCTAAAGCGCGAAAGCTTCGGATCGCCTCTTAAATGCAAATCTTGTGACGTTTAATTATATTTTAAGTAGTTAGTTATTAAGGTCTCTTATGTCTAACTATAATTATTATTTTGGAGCAATTTGATTTAACAATTACAGAGGTTGTTTTGTTAAAAATATTATTTGCGTATTTCTGTCAAGAACTCATTTAGGTGTTAGATTAAAATTGATAATTCTTTTGCCTTTAAAGGCCCTGAAAATGTTTGCCACATTTATAGAATATGAAAAATCACTAACAGACGAAAATAAGCGCTTCCTTATTCCTTTTAGTAAACAAACATCGGTCACTGAAAAGGTAAAGTCAACAAACAATTTTGTTGAAAGCATCACTTTTTAATTTATTTCGCTAACTGGTGAAACTTTGTACCGAACATTTCGGAACGAGTTATTTCGAACAATAATTGTTGTAACTCTGACATTTAAGTTTGGGTCCCTTCGTTAACGACTTGTTTTAATATGATTACGAATTGAACATTAGTTCTCTGGCAATAAACTTTGGGCGTCAAATTGTTGTCAGTTATTTTGATTGCTGATTGTACAAATTAACTGTCTCTCGTTAAAGGTAGGGTCATATCAATAAAGGTCATGTTTGTTTGGTGAATGACAGGTGTAAGGTAATGAGTCATTTTATTGTTGGGATTTGTACGTAAGAGTATTGTCGTGGTGGCCTGGTGGGTAATAAACTGTTTCAGTCATTTTATAAGGTCCATCATTGAATGGAAATGAAGAATGAAAAAGCTATCTCGCTTCTACAAAACTCCTTTAGCTGCAACTTTATCAATATTACTTCAGAATGCTGTAGTTGGCTGCTTAGTAGGTACTACGACTGGTACGGTAGATTTTTCCTATGCAGTATTTTACTTAGGTACTTTAAATGCCTATCTCTAAAATATGTCACGGTAAGCCTTGTACACCCATTAGCGTAGTCTAAGCCATTCAAAAAAATATTAACTGTCATTACGAGACATAACAATGCATAACCATATGTTGTAGTACAGAATTATTTCGAGACGTTTTAAAGTCATCGCATCGTGTGAGAAAAACCTTGACAAGAACGCGACAGTAGATATTTAATATGGAGAGTCATTTGCAAAGTCTGTTTTGCAAATTGTGGTAAAGAAATATAAAAAAAAAAGTCTTTAGGCAAATAGATGCAAATAGTGTCTAAATATGTTGGTATTAAAAAACACAACAAAGATTTTTTTCTGAAATATTGAGTAATAATTCTACTCTACGGACTAACTATTTTGCGGATGAACTATTTTCGGACCCTCAAGACACAGGCTGTAACCTAGTTTGAGGGTCATTGCCAAACAATTATTGTAACTTTTTTGATGAATAAATAATTTTGAATTTTGAATTTTTGAATTCTCTAGGTAGGTAGGTAATTTAGTTACAATTATGGACCCTGTAGGGCACAGCATATGTATACTAAGAGAGAGGAGGAAGATACAGTCATCGTGGTAAATACATAATGTTACTTAATAAAAAGTCTATATAAATATTGTTTCCTGGTCATACAATGTACCAAAGCATAACTTGAGGCAGTTTCATACAATCTAAGCTTTTCTGGTTTAGAAGTCCATTAAATAACTTGAGAACTTTCTCTATGGATCCGAGAGCCGGAAAAATGTAAAATGTATAAGAATACGAATGAAACACGATGTATTCAGCAAAAGTTATTTCATTTCAAGTTACAAAGGAAGGTTTTGGATGGAAAGCCTTTTGAAAGTAAGTATGTAATTTAAAGTAACTCTCATATACTTGCATTTTCTCACTTATTTTTGTTCTTAGTTTAGTATGTACATACTTCACTTTTATGCAACTATGACTTTTCTTTGCGACTTATTTACAGTACATTTAGAGTTCAGTTATATTTATACTCTATAAGGAGTTCATAGCGATGTTTAACTATTTTTTTATAAAGGTAGGATAGTGGGTAAAGGACCAACCTCTCAAGTATGAGGGCGCGGGTTCGATCCCAGGTCAGGCAAGTACCAATGCAACTGTTCTAAGTTTGTATGTACTTTCTAAGTATATCTTAGACACCACTGACTGTGTTTCGGATGGCACGTTAAACTGTAGGTCTCGGCTGTCATTGAACATCCTTGGCAGTCGTTACGGGTAGTCAGAAGCCAGTCTGACACCCGTCTAACCAAGGGGTATCGGGTTGCCCGGGTAACTGGGTTGAGGAGGTCAGATAGGCTGTCGCTTCTCGTAAAGCACTGGTACTCAGCTGAATCCGGTTAGACTGGAAGCGGACCTCAACATGATTGGGAAAAAGGCTCGGAGGACGACGACTTTTCTTCACCATAAAAAAATGTATTGTATATTTTTAGTTTTACAAAAATAAACAGCGATTGCTCTTCTTTTATCCTTTCCTGATGAGACGCCCTAATAGTTTATTCATATGTTTTCCTTCCGTTCTTGTTGTGGTTATGTTTCAATATACAATTAAGGCAGATTTGAAAAAAAAGCGGCTTCTCACAGCCGTAATCTACAAGCCTTACAAATACAATCTACGAACATGTGATAAGTCTTCCCCAATATATTAACTTCGACCTTAACCAACATGATCCAATAAGCGTATCTTTTATCACGTACTAGGGAACTGTCGCGGCCGTGCTCGTTTCTTATCGGATCCAATCTTCGTGCTCTGCAGTCTTCGTTCCCGACACTGATGCCGTGTAATGTCGCTTTGTAATGCTGCCAAGATTCTTTGCAACCAATTTGCTTTGGTTTAAAGTTACGTGGATGGTTAAATTGAGGGGTAACGTAGTCATGATTTCGTCACTAGGGCCTATGATAATTTTCGTTTTCGTCACCGTGCTTAGGATCCCTACTTTAGCAATAGAGGTATACATAATTAGTGTGATAAAGGTTTCATCCTTCGGAGATAACAATGGCACGTAGTCTTATGTTTTAGGGCGGACTCCGCAAACATAGGGGAAGCAAAGCACACTTAGTGGCACTCCGTGGCATTAGAACAGAATAGGGTAGCACGTACGGATCATCATAGTCATCATCTCGACTAGAAAGGACACCCACCGCTAAACATACGACCCTAAGATTGTATGACGTTAAGCAAAAATAAATTCATAGAAGAATTAACGTCACATAAATCAACAATACAAGCGTATTTACTGACAAAACAGAAAAGGAGCTTCATAATCACATAACAAGAGAGATACATCTCAAGTAAACAGGTTCCCATAAAATGTCTCAAGTACTCACACATCCGAGTTTTCATCGCACATTCCCCTTTGAAAATCAACGCGTAAATAAATATACTCGGCGTGTAACTGACAGAAAAAAGAAGCCTTTGAAAATATCTAAAGAGCTCTCTTCGTATCATTCCTGGCTTTTAAGCTTTCATTCAACGTTTACCTTTATGAATATTGTATGTGTTTTTGGCCAAGAATATTCTGAGATTCAGTTTTGAAATCAGATTTTTAAATTCTAAATACTTTTTTTTAAGTCGCTCGGGCTATCGATACAGATCTGAGTAAACTCAAAATTAAAGAAGAAGACATCGATAGTCTAAGCACTGACTGCTTTTCTTAAACCTACCGATCAAATCGATTACTAATAAGTGGGGCTTTTCCAAGGAACACGATCAAAATGCCTTGTTTCTAATAACAAAGCAACATCATTAGAAAGAACATTATATTTTAATGTCTAGGCATATCCTTATTAAATCAGGTATAGCTACAGGGCTAAGTAAAAAATACAAAGGAGTTATAATAATATTGTTCGTCATTAAAACAATCTTAATTATAGAATTACGATATTTTATAAAGCTTGGAACCTACTCTATATCATTATCGTATTAGATACCTACTCCCTTAATGTATTGTCCCTTTAATTGAGGCAACTTTCATCAAGACCTATTAATGTCATATGTGTCACTGGGGTTTTTAATTCATACTTTAGCTAATTCCCTATATACCATTACATATAATCGCTAACAATTAGGTGACTAAGCTAACAACAGACCATATAGACACACTCTAAGTGATGACACAATTAATACAAACATTAATAACAAACAATATAACAATACCTAAATTAGAAAAGATTAACACGGCATTTACAACCACAATTTCCCTAATAAAGCAGCCTAAATCGAATTAATGGTAACTACTTTAATTTGGAAATTTCGCTACGCTACGGGTTGTATAGCCACGATCATTTATCAGGGTATAATTTGAATTTGACCTCTCAATGGTACAGTCAGCCTGGCCGCCATTATTGCTAATAAATTGGCTTTAAGCCTGCCACATACATGATTTATAGCGAAACATATCGTGGGATGTGGTGCAGTTATAATTTCTACGAGACTAAATTCGAATAGAGATATTTGTGAATTTTGCAATTGGACGTAGTTATGCAGAAACGTTCCAGCCCACAAGTCACCCGAAATCGAGTTATTGTGATTGTACAGCCTAAAATTTAGCATATGGTTATCTAAACTCAATATAATTCAACAATAAAACCTCTAGTACCTTTACTAGTTAGAATAAAAAAGAATACAACTGAAACGCGTAAATGCTTATATCTCAAATTCAAGTTTAATTTGAGATATAAGCATTTACGCGTACAGTGGGTTGGAACATTTCTGCATAACTACGTCCAATTTTAGGTTACCACCTCCAAACGGTTTGTTTGCTACGTGAGTCCTTCTGTTTTTATTAGCCTAGAACAAAACACTCGCCATATTGCAGAAACAGATTATAGAACATGTACAGCTTATCGATTTGAATATTTTCCAAATGCTTTGCAGAATGCAAGAGTGACAGGCCAAAGTACAACGCCGTTTTTTAAAGCAATCACTTTTTCTTGGTAATTTATTATTAATATTTCACTTTTCTAAACTTTATCATTGCCGAGCTTTTCTGCAGCTATTCGTGGCATAACTTCAGGTTTGCGGTTCTAACCACTATTGTGTGGCTTCGATCAAACCACCGGTAAGTACTCACAATCAATATTTCGCACATTAGCATCATAGTCCAGTTTTGCAAAAGAGTTCCAATGATCGGCTATAATATTGTTAATGCCTTTAGCTTTTCTTCCCTCGATAATACTGTATCTACATAGTAACCATGACATTTGATTTCTTATCGGGAAGTTTAATTTTTAACAATGTTCATTTGTAACGTTTTCAAAAAATATTTTGAACTACTCATGGCCTCTTGTTTTTCAAAACTGTAGTCTGTTAATAAATCTTATATTTCAAACGTACACAAAATCGATTAATACAAAACTTTATAAATATACAATAAATAAAATAAAACTGCACTGGTGCATCCTGCCGTTCAATTGAGTGCGACTGCGCCTCGCCACGCCAATCGCGTCAATTGGATGTCGGGGACCTTGACATGGCAACACTGGCCTGGCCACTACGTCAGCCTACTTAGATTTATGCACGTGCTATTCTGCTATTATAATAATGGTGAGCCGTACAGGTGTGTATTTCAATTAGTCAATATAAATATTAGATGAAGTAGTACAGAGCGTTGTGTGAATCACAGTAATATTAAAACTAATCATCTCCCGAGCCTTTTTCACAACTATATCGGGGTCGGCTTTCAGTATTACAAGAAGCGACTGCCTATGTGGACCCAATTATCCAGGCAACCTAATAACTCTTGGTAAGCCTGGTTGACAGACTTTCTGGCTTCTGACTACCAGAAACGACAGCCGAAAAGGTTCAAATTGCATTTTTATTTTGTAATTAATCGATATAATGGAATTACTACCTACAGTACAGTTATTTAGATTTCGTCCGGTCAATGTTGTTTGAATCGCAGTATCAAAACAATTGATTCTACATAATATATTATTGCCTTTAAAATTGTCAATCCCACAGGTCTTGCGTTCCATCTGTTGAGTGGTCTATATCTCACCCCAACACCAACATTACGAGCAAATTTTAGTATCCTAAAGGGAATTCCTCGATTGTGCTTACCCTTTCCATAATACAGGCGTAATGTCATACAACACACCTAATGATCGTTCGTAATAATGTTATACAGCGTTTGTAATATGGAATTTCAATGTGTGAGTGAGTGTTATAGACACAGAGTAAGGACAGATTAGCGGATATGTCATAATGCAGTCAGGTCAGGTCTTCAGGTTCAGGTCAGGTGCTTTCTTCTGGGTTGAATACATACAGTGCTTGCTCGGCAAAACGATCAGTTACGAATGAACTAACGAGGCGTTCGGGTTCTATAAGCCATCTATCTGTCTACGAGTTTTGGTATTACAAAAAATTATCGAGTCCGAAGAAGGCGTAAAGGTGAAGACAGTAACGTTCCTCGTCCTCCAAACTCCCGCACTTTGGCTCGCTACCTTCCTAAGAGATTTCCGTTATAGCACCTCCGCTAGTTATTTTATTCTCCATGGTTATACACGAATGTCATTAACTCATTACCAACACGCCATGTATGTTATAACCGCAAATTGTAAGCGATTTTCATTAGCACCTATACATACGGTATGATCGTTTTATGAACTAAATGGCACAGTGTATGCGCGTAGTTGAACTAACCGCTAATTGAATTTAAGGGTATAAAATTACTAGAGACATTAGACATTTATTTGTATCAAGAGGCACAATTATGTGTGGTTGTGTGGAAATGATATTTTTAAATAAATGAGTGAATAATCGTTGCCAATTTTATGGTGACGAAGAAGAAGCAAAATGCATAAGTAATTTCTTTGAATTTATGTGTCTATTTTTTAAATCATTATCATTCTCCGGGTCCTATCCCAATTTATTTCGAGGTCGGCCGAACATGTCTTTTACTTTTTTAACCGACGTGATTCAAAATATAGCTCCTATAAAATAAAGACAGTCTCTAATTTCACTTCACGCAAATGAAACTTAATTCTAGGTTCTGAGTAAAAAAACTACCTACTATTATAAAAGTAAAGCCTGTAATTAATAGTGAGGAAGGTTAAAATAATTAAGCTACTGTATAGCCTGGATAATTTTAGACTGTATAAGTGGCTAGCAGGGGTTCTACCGCAAATACCACTAACGATCCAGTTGGTACATGTAAAAGTGAAATAGATCGCTCTTTGGGGCTATGGCGTTGTTCGAATTCCTGGCTGGGAAATCCTGATAATATGCCATTACCGTATTTAATTATCGGGCAGAAATTGTGCGGTCACGATATCAATTTAGGTGCCTACAGTATGGACCAATAACGGAGTCATAAGACCTTTTACAATTCTCTACCTTTGGTAAATTGCTCATGAAAATAAGACTGAAAAATTCTTTTTCCAAAATCTAGAAGACTTTTCCAAAATTACAGGTTATCATAAACGTAAGGCCCTTTCGAACTTCTTTGCACTTGTCTTTGGTATCGAGCATGAAGAGAATGGCTTGTTTCAAAACCTAGAAAAGTTTTTACCCTTTCTTACACTATTCATAGCAACTACGGAGGACCTTAAATCTGCCAATGTCTTAGTTTTCGCAAGAAGGCATAAATCCCATTCAAAGTAACTAAGTACAGAGCTATAAAGTTTATCCTTCTCAAGAGTGTGACAGTAGTAAGCATAAGATTATGAAGTTATTGCTTAAGCTGCGAGACGGTGTACCTACTTTACGAGACTTACATTGTGTCTTTTAGATTGCCACTTCTATTTTTAGTAAAGTACATAATCATATTTTATGTTATAATCCTACAAGTATATTATAGTAGATCCTTATTTTATTCAGAGGACTTGTTTCGAAAAGGAAGAAGAAATTCTTTACACGTTCCAAAAATTTGTTTCGTTTGAAGTATGAAAATTAAGCATTTTCCCGATCCTAATCAAAATATAACACAATTTACTTCATCGACTTCCTGGAATCAATTGACAATCTCTTAATAAACCTTACTCGGAAATTCATAAATACCAAGTCCAAGAATTTTGGTACAGACCCTTCTAAATGCCATCAAAGTTGTAGAGATTTTAATTATAATTATTTCATAACGAACAGAGAAAAATAAGAAGAAAAGAAACCAACTAACGTAATAGAAGTACTAGGAGCACATAACTTCAAGGTGGCCAGAAAATGTACGGCCGGTAACGAAGAAGTTTCTATTCACAAAACATTTCTATGTACACTCGTTATTATCTACGGTTGGAACTGAAAGGCCGCATTTTCCCCCGACCAAAATTACCAGGAGTGACGACGTGGAGGTAATTTACGAGTATTAGAGCTAGTTCAGCCTTTTGGGATGTTGGGTTCTCCCCTTATGGCCCAAAAGAGGATCGTGTAGGCGCGTTAAGCTGCGTATACTCAGTTTAAAGATTGGACTTAAGTAAGGTCGCTTTATTCTGACGGAAGAAAGCTTTATGTACATACACGATCTTAAGTAGTATCAGTTTTATTTTAAAAAAAATATATACATATATATAAAAACAATTTCAGAATGCACTATTGCCGGATTGCTATCTGGATGTTAAAATTATTCAGAGTAGTTCTATTGTGGAAATTTTTCGCTGCCACAATGAGATTTTAATGTAAGCGAGAGGTCAGTACAAGGCTTTCAACTATTTACATATTGAGTACAGAAAGAAGCGTAAAGGAAATGAAACGCAAATGAATCTGGCAAAGCAGTAACATTAGGTAATCAAAAATTCAGCAGATAGCATAATCCAAAATGCACTACGAACCTCTGTGAAGCGTTCCAGATTTTCCTTCTTTTTAGAAAAATATCTGAGGTTCTAAAATCGCAGTAATGTATTAAGCTGTGGCTTGCTGCCAGGACGTTTACGAGCATAACCTCTTACTCCGCTAGCTGGGAAACAAACTACCGATATTACAGGTATGATTATTTCATTTCCAACGCCGAGAAGACCTCGAGTTCACCAAATTATAGCCATCCATCACTTTAATAGGAAAATAAAGCACGAAAATATGTTAGAAAATAATGCCTAATTAACATGGCTTTTGTTAGAAGTACCTAAAACAATTTCTTTAGAGTCACAAATTAGGAATTTGGAAAGACCAACAAATTTTGGTGTAATGGCTTGAGGAGTGCGATAAAAATGATTTATAAGATGGTAATTAGGGAAGACAAGTAAATGCTTAACTTTGTCATTAAAGGGAGATGTTTTTGATGGGAGAATCGTTTTGTTATATTCATGCTTGGGTTTAACGAGGCTAGGTTCACCGTGTCAAAGTTAAGTGCAACGCTCGGTAGCACACGACTGGTTGTTTTGTCATGTTCGTCTAAACACTGCAGGGGTTCAGAATGCTTGTTAAACTTGTTTTTGCTTATTAGTTTGTTAGCATTAGGATCTGTGTTTACTATGTTTACTTTGATGTGTGCTTAGCGATCTTTAGTATCTGTTACAATATTAGTTTTTGTCCTATCTATGTGAGGACAATTTTAAAAAGTTACCCAGAAATATTTTATTGCATAAATATTATGGTCTGTATTGGTATTTATCTTTAGTCTGATTGCATTACAACGAGTGCATGACCGGTTCATTGCATAACATTTAGTTTTTTTCCTACACCTTATAACTTGTTCTTGAATGACTTGTAATAATCTGAAATTGCTGTTTAAATTACTGCTTCAATTCTATTCTTTTTATCATTATCTAACATGTATTGCATTTATTACAAGATAATAGGTAGTGTTATTCTAATTAACATATATTACCTTTTTTTTTCGATCTTTTTATTTGCTCGAACTTTTAACTTAGATGTGGTGTAAAGTTATTGCCATAAATGAGTCTCCTTTCCTTACAGTTTCTAGAAGAACACTTAATTAAGATGTCTCAATTAAAATAAGACATTCATTCTCTAAAATGAGAATGCTCGAGTTCTTCAAAGCACTATGAGTAACTGTACTTTTATTCAACTTTTGTTATTTTTAAAGGCGATGCATTTATTCTCTTAAAGTTTAGACGTAAACTACAAAATATAAAATCAGCTAGTAAGTTTTCCCCAGGATTGTTTGAAAGCACAAACTCTTTTTATGAAAGATCAGAAATCGAATGTTCATATCATAATATTTTTCTGTTGTATTGCGGCAACTAAGTAACCTACTACCAGCTATTGCCGATAACGCTGAAATTCCGAAAAAAATGCTTTTAGTGTTAGCATCCGTTTCGATTGTTTGATCAAATGTCGGTGGAAGTTTACTAAAAATAGTAGTACCTACGGTATCTATGCAAAAAGTTAAATTTTTTGTGAATCAGAATTCAATTGGATAGAACCGAAAATAACATTGAACATTAAAAATCATATTAAAAAATGAAGGTTTCCCCAAGGCAGAATTTTCGGTCCTTCGCAAAATTTACACTAAATTGAGCAGCTCTATCAAGTGGAAATTCGCCTAATCTTTTGAAACGATCAATTTATTTCAAAATTTTACAGAAATTATAACAGGTAGGTAGCAATAATTTCTACAATATCACACATCAATATTATACGGCTTAATTTTAACTGGCCGTTTAGAATTAGGGTCAATTTATAGGGGTCGCAGTAACGGTAGGGGCAAAGGTTAAACCATCTCAATTTAGATTGCTAGACTAATGAGCGTCCCTCTGGCCTAAAGGCTTTATGACCTATCAATATTTTTATCGCTCACATCTTTGATAATATTAGATCATATCGCATCGTCAAGTTATTTAAAGATTACTTTATGGGGAGATTTATTTTGTAGTAGGTCAACAATGTTGGCCCAGTAATGACATTTTTGCTTACTCTCTGTTTATTTTTATGGGGTATCTTCCCATTGTTCTAATTATAAGGTAACAAAATAGAGGAACCGAAAGTAAATGATTTTCCAGACAGTCTTTTTAAAATGAAAAGGCGATTTTCAACTAAACTTTTAGCAATTTTAAAGGCGCTATACAAAGTTTTCATTTAAGCCAATAACTACACAGTCGAACTCATTTACATGGCGTTAAATTTCCATTCGCGTGAATACACAGCATGACTAATAGGAACGTACTCACGTACCTTCAATATTAACAGCTTCTAAGTGCCAAAGGTTAAACGGTGACAAACTGTTGGTTTATCAATGTATATCTATTAAACTGGGTGGTATTTAGTAGCATAAATTCTATTTAGTATTAATTAGGGTTTAGATAGAGATTGCAGATTTTTTTGGCAAGTAGATCATCAAATTACCCCTTCTATTGAATGTTAATTTGAAGGGAATGAGTCATACTACTTTGACGACCTCTGTGGCGCAAAGGTCACCAAGCCGGACTGCCGAATCTGAGGTCCCGGGTTCGATTCCCGGTTCGATCGACATTTGTGTGATGAGCATGCTTGTTGGTCGTGGTCTGGGTGTTACAATATGTATTTATAAATATGTATATATGTAGCTATATGTAGTTAATCAGTTGTGTTAGCACCCATAACACAAGTTAATTAATAACTTACCATGGGGCTAACCAACCGTGTGTGAAAAGGTGTCCCGACATTATTTATTTATTATTTATTTATACTGACGAAACCCCACAAACTGGAGCCTTCTGCTCGAGACTTCGTTTTCCAAACAGGGGTAATGAGATCCGAATAATTCCGAAGCCAGATTTAGCAGCCTATGAAGTGTGGACAAAATTGGACGATCGGAAATCGAAATCATTATTTTAAAGTTAACCTTCAAATCCAGGATCCATAGAAATTACAATGGGTGACCCTGACGGTCATCAATACGTGCCTGCCAATCCAAAAAGTATTCCAAAATGAAGCCAATACAAAAATTTACAAAAGCCTCGCAAATTAATACTAGCACAACAGAACAGTCTGTTAAATAATGAATGTGAACAAAATGTAATTGGCTTCAATACTGCTGCGCAAACATAAAAGGGTATTGACAAATCAAATAACGTATGTGGACGAACAAAACAATTAGGCGTAATGTTTGAGCGAGCCAATTCCCAGGATATAGATTTTTTGTTTATACAGCCATATTATTGATAAAACACTGATAATAGAAGTAAACTTTCATCAATATTTTTGTCAAGGGTATTCTACAGAGGGTCGTCGTTACGGTAAAGATTCGATCGTTAGGTTCATAAATTGTCGCGTATGTAGATGTGAGTTTATGAATTATTCTTAAGTGTAATGGGAAATAAATCTTTAATAACACTAATACATCTAGAACGGTGGTTATTATTCCTAAGTAGCGTAAATGATATTCAAGTTATGCCGTTCACACGAGCGTCAATCCAAAACTATTCCAATTGCATTTCACTTCCCGCCAGCGGAGTTTACATCAAACTTGTAAACTGTTTCATACGAATTGATTGAAAACTGCAGATTGTACGCTTTCCAACTGACAGATGTCAGATTGACGGACATGCCAAAATTGAGGTCTTTTTACTACGGAACCCTAAAAAACGTCCGTTGTTTTATTTGTGCCCGGCAATACTTAAGGCTGAATTTTTCATTGTCATGTGGATAGCCCGACGAAGCTTAGAGTTTTTCTGTAGGTTTGTGTCGTAAAAAATGTATGGGACGTTCGCAATTTAAATTGCAATACTGCTAGTATGTACTAATGTGTTTGTTTGTATAATAAGAATATATAGGTACAGAATAATGAAATGAAACTAAAAAGACAAAACACGGTTGTTATAATATTTATTATACTTATTAATACAACTAGAATCAACTTTATTTATATTTTTTGACGTTCATAAGTGCTTGTGAAAGCCTAAATGAAATAAATGATTTGACTTTGAATTTTTCTTTACCTGGTTTCAGAAAGACCAAAAGTTCCAACTATGCAATAAATAATCATGATAACGTCATAAGTTTACAGTTCCTCTGCAAATAAGCACATTCTAACATTTTACAACAATTCCTTAAAGTTAACACTAACAAGACATTCTTTGAAACATTACTCACTACTGAAAAAGGAAATCTCCGTAGGAAAATGTTAACAAACAAATGACAATCTGAATTACCAGTTTGAAGCAGACTTGCTTACCAATATTCTATCCATGTGTTGATTTGCTTAGAAGTAATAGAATTTTGACATTAACCCCATACAAGTCATTTCAGTCCTATATCTAGGGTCCGTTCAGACAGACCGGCTCGGAGAGCATCGGCGCGAATTTTTTTTTCACACAGACCGCAATTGGCTGCGATCGGCTCCGATCGGCTGCGTGAGATGCAATCGGAGCTAAACGTCTGCAAGACCGAGAAAAAGTACGCGATCGGAGCTGGTCGGCTCCTCTTATTATTTCACACCGGGCGCCTTCGAGCATTCTTACTGACAAAAACAGTGCACATGCAAAAATAAACCTTACTTCAAATACTAAATACCTGATTTTCAACGTGTTAAGAATTTGCTCTCCTCTTCAAGCCGGTCTGTCTGAACGGACCCTTCGTAAGCAAAACAATACAGATAGAACATTGGGAAAGGGCGT
Organism: Helicoverpa zea; assembly: GCF_022581195.2. Taxonomy (NCBI): domain Eukaryota; kingdom Metazoa; phylum Arthropoda; class Insecta; order Lepidoptera; family Noctuidae; genus Helicoverpa; species Helicoverpa zea. Next base: position 2,767,844 of record NC_061462.1, read on the forward strand.
TAATTGGTAAGCAAGTCTGCTTCAAACTGGTAATTTCAGATTGTCATTTGTTTGTGAAAATTTTCCTTAAATGATTGTACCGTCCTTGTATAAAAAGAGGCCACCATGTATTCTACCTCTATAGTTGGTAAATAGGTATAACATAAACCTGATGATAGTTCCCACCTCATTTCGACAAGTTTCCTCATCCCTAATAGATCGTTACGTGTCTACGGAGGCCATTAATCATATCCTTGAGCTAGTACGTCAGAGATAACTGGGCTGACTCACAATATAAGTGAATTACTGGGTATATTGTAGATGACAAACACCTAGCCGATACATAACATGTTTTTCTTCCATTAATGGACTGCCGACTAGCACCAATATTTATACCTTCCGTTTGTAATGGCAATATTTTTTTTCCATTATTGGAAATATAAACTATACTTTTACGAGTGGCTTCTACCCATTCCATTCTATGCCATATTATTGCAGGAAACATTTTTTTTTTGGTCAGCGGAATATTTTTTTGGAAGCGATCCAGAACTTCTAGAGATTTATCTACTTTATACATATAAAGTACCTATAGATATCCTAATATTTATCTGGGGTCTTAGTATTTAGGGGTCACCAAGGCCAAGGAGATATGATAAATGAGATTCTGCAAGGTTTCACTTAATTTATCTTAGTAAGCCGATGAATAGTTATTTGTCTGTTGACGTTATTTAGTAGTGTCCGAATTGGTTGAATAATTCCTTCTTAGGAGAGGTAAGACCAGCACCAAGTATTAAACCATAGACTAAAAACTATAGACATACTGCAAGAAATGGTCTTGAAAGCATGTGCGATAGCAAATCATATATTATTAGCATAACACCCGGTTTGCATTAAAAAACGACCAAAAAAAAATTTAATTATTTTCTAGTAAATTAGTAAGTGGGTAAAGTAAGAAATTTCTACCGTTGCGTGAGCTATCATCGTTTTTATTCAGCCCAGGATATGCGCAGAGAATATAACGCGTTAAACTTCGACTGCCAGTTTCAGGTTTACAAACTACACACGATGTAGTCTGGTCTGGATATAGCAACATGAAACAATTAGAGCTACAGCTTGCTAATGAGTACGGTGCTGTTCATACACCTATGGTCAGATGCAAGGAGGACGTATGTACATTTAAATTATATTGCACAGAGATACGTCCCTTCTAGTTAAGATGGAAATATCTTTGTCGAATTTACATTTGATCACTTGACGAACGAAAATGGTTATAAGCAATACCTATACGGAAGTTAATCTGTATTTCTGTCGCTTTCTCGCAAAACTATTGAACCTATTTAAATTAAATGAGATAGAGTTACAATAAGTTATGGAGTCTAGAGCCTGGCCAATGATAGGCCATTTTTTATCCAAGTGCGGGAATCTATTCCTACTAGACGTCACTGAAACCACTGGCGGAAACTATATATAGTTGTTTAACTGCTTTTATGTCGCTGATTATAAAGTAATAGAAAATCAATTGTGTCTTGAGTATATATCAATTACTGAGTATATATCAAAACATCTTGACAGAAAACGCCAGGTAGACGTGCTTTATTTTGACTTTCGTAAAGCCTTCGATAGAGTCAATAATGACATCTTGCTTTTAAAACTTAGTGCCATTGGGTTCTGTCCTAATCTACTCCGACTTCTAGCCGACTATCTCCGGGACCGTCAGCAATTTGTAAGGCTTGGTGTCTACGATTCCCACCCCTACCATACGCGTTCCGGTGTAAGTCAAGGATCAATACTTGGGCCTCTTCTTTTCCTACTCATGGTCAATGACTTACCATCTGTCCTAAAATTCGCAGAAAGTCTCCTTTACGCGGACGATCTTAAGCTTTACGGTGCGGTTGACTCTCTTTCGGATTGTGAAGCCATGCAAAGCGATATAAATGCCATACACGAGTGGGCAGTCCAGAATAAAATGGAATTCAATTTGTCTAAATGCTGTGTAGTGACTTTTGGTCGAATGCGACATCCAATTTATTTTGACTATACAATAAATGGTACTAAGATAATAAGATCGAATAACATGAAAGACTTGGGTGTCACATTTGACCAGAAGCTAACTTTCCATGACCATATTTCAACGGTTGCCAAGGAATCCTTTAAAAGGTTAGGGTTTGTACTCCGCATTGCCCGTGAATTTAATAATAAAAACGTCATAAAGCTTCTGTACAGTGCACTAGTACGAACTAAATTAGAAGCCAGTTCTTCTGTATGGAATCCGCATGAAGCCAAGTATGTACTTCTTTTAGAAAAAGTGCAAAAAGCATTTTTGCGGTTTCTCTACAGGAAAACATTCGGATACTATCCTTACCTTTACCCTACCGAGTTCCTTTTGGGATGTTTGGGGTATAACATGTTGGCGGTAAGACGGGAGTGTGACCAGATAGGAACTATGCTCAAAATTTGTAAAGGTTTGACAGATGCACCTGATATCCTTAATGAGCTGATTCGACTATACACGCCGAATAATTATCTCCGCAGCAGAAGGCATCGTCTGTTAGACGTGCCTCCGTGTCGAACCGCAGCCCGCGCTACGGCTCCCATACCGCGCGTGTTGAATACGATCAACAAATTCGTTGAAGCCAACCCGGACTGCGATATATTTGAAGATAAATTTGTCCATATAATGAGAGTATGCCTAAAGTTTTGTGAAAACAATTTCTAATTTTATTATTCGTTACTAACGTGTTTTTTTTTTTTACTTTATTTTCATTTTATTTTATTTTTTAATATTATTTTATACTTTAGTTAACTGTATTTTTTAGTTCTTTTTTTTTTCATTTTAAATTTAAGTTTACGATTTATGTAATTGGCTGCTAAAGCCGTGTAAGTCGAATAAATAAATAAATAAAAAAAATCTACGCTCCGACACACAACGGGTTAATGCTCATAAAAGTTAGAAAAACCAATATAAGACCAAGATACTTATTCAATAAATGTAACACGGTCTATGACAGCAACATACGTACTGTCAACCACATAACCAATTAGCTGACTCATAGTCCCAACGTGACACATCACAGTTTCCTCCTAACACAATTACTGCTTACTCTTGGTTTACCACTATTTCATAATGTTTTGAATATTAATTAGTTACTGTTGTATTATATAGGTAGATAAGCTGTTGTTGTTTTCGTCAAAATCTACATATTTCCGGGGTGGTGTAGGTTTTCGTTCAATACTCATACTCGTGTAGTAAGTAGGTACAGTTCACGTCAAATAATGTTGATGCTTCGCGCAATAATTCGCATAAAATTTACTGTAGGAAGGTTTACTGAAATCTTTTGTTAATGATCAAATTTAAGACCTGTTAGGAACCATAATCATTGTATAGAAACAAAATTAAGTGGTTGGACTGAAATATAGGTACATTTTTCTACAATTTGTCCGCATGGTAAAAGTTTCAGAATTTCAAGAATTAACAACTGCAATCCATTACCATTTCAACCGCAGAAACCTGGGAAATAATAGCCTTAAACAAAACAATAACAAAAGTTCGAAATAAACATAAATTTAAAGGCAAGCTCTCACGGTTTTCAACTCCACACATTACAGGAATTTATTCAAGAGCGAACAATTCCAACTTTTCTTCGGCATTCGTTTATTTTTTTAACTTTTTTTTCTCTTTTCTCTCCCCTTATGAAGTTCGCGTTTATTGTTTCATTCCAATTTCGGCTGGCTTTGTTAAAGTCGCCAAGCATTTGTAAATCGAATCTTTAGAAAAGTTTTTCTGAAATAACAAATATGGTACTCGTAGTTTCTTCTGGTTATTACTAAAGTCCAGAGAAGTATTTCGTTAAGCTGCTAATGGATGTGAGGTAATGAAAGATGCTTTACTGGGAGGGAACTGCAGATCTGGTCTAAGTTTTTGTTCATGAAGACGAGAAAAGTATCTGTTCAAAAGATGCTTTAAGCTTGTGGCACATTATAGCAGCACCGCAACAGCACGGCTCCACACCAGCATTTAAGTTGTCATTCAATTTAGAGCATTAAATCGTGTACATTATAATATATTTCGTAATGGCAATATGAAAAAGCCAACGGCGAGCAGTCAGCGTGCTTGCCGCTTCCACACAACTCGACTCGCCGCCCGCGTGCTGACCTCATGCGTACAGCGCGCCAACGGCGTGCTAATTGCGCGCCGACTCCGAGCCGGCAGCGAAACAACGTCATTACGTCGTGTTCAATCATAAAATCAATCATAATCGTCTTAAAATAATATTGAGTTTGCTGTGACAGCAAGCTTACACCTCGCGGCCGGCGCGCGGCCGGCGCGCCGACGGCGAGCGGGCAGCGAAACAACGTCATTACGTCGTGTTCAATCATAAAATCAATCATAATCGTCTTAAAATAATATTGAGTTTGCTGTGACAGCAAGCTTACACCTCGCGGCCGGCGCGCGGCCGGCGCGCCGACGGCGAGCGGGCAGCGCGTGGTTGGCGCGCTGTCCGCTCGCCGTAGTCTTAATTCGAGGCGACGCCGTGCTGCAGCCGTGCTGTTGCGGTGCTGCTATAATGTGCCATAAGCTTTACTCAATTAAAAATAGGTAATGATGAAAATTATGTTTAGCTTTTCAACTATCTTTTTTTAATGATATGAGCACTGTTCTAATACCGTGACCTTCCGTGAAATAATATAAGCAGAATAAAACGCTCGCTGAATGACTTCACTGTAGTCGCTTATAGGGTAAGCTACGAATCTAGTTAAGTTTGTATGTGTTGATTTGTTATGTATGTGTTTTGTATTGTATTAATTTGTTATGTATGTGTTTTGTACGTGTTTTTAGTTTAGTCTAGAATAAATTAATAAGAACCCATCTGCCGCATTAGGCAAGTCCTGTAAGGGTAGATGTAAGGTTGTGTATAAATAAAAAATAAAAAAAAATACAATTCTACTACACCAAACTTGATACTCGATAGTATTTCTGAAGAAATCTAATAAACGGGTTTTCGCCGTAACATAATGTTGATTGCGAAATGGCAAGGGTCTTCAGTTAACAATCCCTTTGGGACTAGGGCACAACGAAATTGAACCCTTTACCTTATCTCGATATTATAGGGCCTTACACGTTCATGTAAGACATTATTTGTTATATTATATTGCTATTTAGTAGAATAAAATAAAGAGGCAGGTGAGGCTTTCTAAAAATTGCAAATATTTGTCAGATGAACAGTTTTTAAGCAGAAAAGAAATTAGATGTTGAATTTTGATAAATATACGGACAAAATATAATGATGTCGTAAACATACTAATTTCTAATAGTAAGTATTTGAAAGTAAAAGTTATCATTTCAACATGTTTTTAAAGAAGTAAGATCGATACACATCTCAAACTAAAATTCTAATGCCCTCAATGACAAATATTTATTCAGCTAACATCACAAAAAATTCTAATTTAGACTTCTTAATTCGTACATGAACTATACGTTGGTACTACAATGCCCATAATATACAGCCTACCTCAAGAAAAAAAAAAAACTTTTAGGTATCTAAACTTCTTCGTTCGTCGTTGCAGAACCTGTTTGCATAGAACGCGCGCTTACGTAAGACCCGTTAAGGTCGACCAGTCTTCGGTATTTGAAAAAAGTGCAACTACAATACCGACCTTATACCCTTGACATATGGTGCATTTTACCTAGATCTAGATTGAGTAGTATTTTACGCTGTTTACGTGAGTAGTTACATAATGTGTGTCAACCATATTTAGATGTGTGTATCGGTAGGTATTTTGTAGTAGAGAAAGTGATAGTGCTACATGGCGAATTAATGAAATTAGTTTTTTTATACATTTTTACTGCAGTTGCTCGAATTTTTGTTGATTTTGCAGATTCTAGATTGAAACAATAACTATGTAGTTATGTCATTTTGCATAGGTAGCTTGTTATTATGAATACCTGAGTATCTTTTCACATTAATAACAATTGTAATGACAACACAACAGTGTATTAATCGAGCGATTTTTTAGGACGTGTGTTCAAAAGGAAAATGTCCCATAAAATATAAAAGGATTCTTCTTTTTAAACTGCACATTTAACAATTCAATAACCAAGTAATTCTTTGTTAACAATAAGACAACAATTTAGCACACATTTAAAAGGAATTTAATCTTTTCTATCTAGGTACTACCTATGGGAACTTTGCCGACTTTCAAAATCGCACTTCTTTAAACAACTTTCTCGTGGAAAGATTGAAAACTTTGGGGGGCAAGTGGAATGAGTTTTCCAAAGCGAGGCCACTAAGTCGCTACAATCTCTAACATAATGGTTGGGAGGCAGAATACATACCGTTTAAGGAAAAACCTTATCAAAAACCCAAAAAAAAAATTGAGAGATTACCTCCTTTTAAAAAGTGATTTGTAGGGAACGTTATTTATTTTTGGAACAGGATTAAGTGTACCTATTAATATTACGAATAGCAAAAGAAAATACCATGCTTTCAATTCTCATATCAAACTTACAAAACTACTTACGGGTTACAAAAACTTTAAGTCCATTTTAGCGCACATATTACGCACACGGCCGGTGTTATATTGCTCTACTAGTATTTGTCATAGTTGAACTGTTGCTAAACTGTATGTGTGAGGAAGTTGTACAAAACACATAATATGTATTTTATCATAGTCAGCCTTCCTACAGTGAATTCCTACATTCAAATTCCATGTAAGAGAAGTCAGAAGCGGTCTGTGCCTTGCAGTTAGACTGTTGGAAGGCAGATTATTGGCACACGCAGATTCTGAGGTTCAATTAATTTATAGTTTTTTATCTACAGATGATGTTTAGTTTTAAAAATAACGCGTCACTTATCAATGAAGAAAAGTAAAGTATGGACGTAACAATATCGGCTGATCCTAAGGTCTCTTACGGCTGTTATAAATATCACATAATACGTTCATCCCGTCCTTCCTAAAAGGATATTCTTACTACATATAGTAACAAAGTTAAGTTTATATAGGTTGATGCTATTTCGATACGTGATAACATCGCAAAGATATTGAATTTACATGAAGGAAAAACTATATTTTTTCTTAAAATGGTTCCTTATAAATATGCTTAAGGATGTGTATGTTCTAGCAGGGACAATCCCGCCTGACCACCCCTAGGTTCTTTCGCTTGTTCATAAGAAAATAAAACATTCTAGCTTTGCGTAAATTACCTTAAAAAACGATATTGTTTCCTAGATGGTTAATCCTATAAATGGGTTTTCTTTGAATAGAGCCGTAGGATTTTCTCCAGTGGTCAGGCGTAAAAGTCCGCGGTAGCACATAGTCGATTAATTTTGTAATTTTTATAATACTTAACGAACCTTCCTTTGTATGAAAAACCATGATAAGTCGGCCTGTTATCTATTAATAATAAATAAGAACTAAACTTTAGAAAAGCAGTACAAAACTTGCTAGAATATAATTACGACGACCACTCAATGAGAAGATTAATTAAATCATTTCGAAGCCGCTTCGAGAGTTCCGCACGTGAACTTTTTCCATTTAGATTTCAATTTCGGATTAAAATTATAGAACTGAAGTTTTCCGGTGGAAAAAAATAATTGGGGCCTCACGCTTATATGGTACCTAACTCAATTTTATAACGATTCGTATTTTGTTTTATATGTGTTTTGGTATAACAGCTGTAGGTAGAACTTACTACTCTGTTACTTTTACAGCCTTTTAATCGTCCCACTGCTGGGCACAGGCCTCCTCTCACACAGAGAAGGATTGAACATTAAAAACCACGCTTGCTCAATGCGGGTTGGTGATTTCAGACTTTTTAGTCCAGGTTTCCTCAAGATGTTTTCCTTCACCTCTTTATCAGCCATTGGTATCTAAGATAACGCATTTATCTTGCTTTTCTTTGGGATCCAAAAATTCACTTACCTACCAACGTTTGACAGCAATATACCTAGAATGTTTTCCTTCTTCGATCCCTGAATTAACTAGTAAGATACAAAGATTGTATAAAAACCCTACTTATATGTAAAACCTTTGAAAAAGGGTTAGGTACACATGAAAAATATTCAAATCCTTTTCCAGTTTCTGTGAACTAAAAGCAAAAGAACGTAACCGTCTCCTTACAGTCTCACTGACGGCAGTTCCAATATTCTATCTATCTATGCTTTTGCTTAATAGAGATAAACAATAGCCCCATACAAGTAATGTCAACTTCCTATCTCTAGTAAGTAAAACCATAGATGGATCGAATTTTGGGAACGGCCTTAAAAGGATGATATAACACATCAAGTATAAAAGGTAAGATCTTTACGACCTGACGTAGGCGTTTAAGACCTTTTATTACTCTTTGATTGGCCCAAATCACATACTTTTGACATTTCAGACCCTTAATATAGAGCTTCAACGAATAGGTCATAAATAATTGCGCTGGGACCAATCAAGTGTCGTTTTATGTGACCTTTGGAGACAATAATGTCATAAACTTTTCATAGGTGGGTCAACGAGGGTCTGGTGAACTATAAATAAAGAATAATAGAACTAGATGATTATTTGATTCTGCGTCGCATCACTTTCTTTCAAGCAAAAGAGTGGTTTCCTCACTGACAATTTCACTTGTGAAGGTGGTAATTGCTGTGTCAAATGGTTCCGAAAATACTACTATATCCTTCGAAACATTAGCAGTTTCTATATTGCAAGCTACGTTTATTATTATTCCAATAAATTATCCTTTTTGATAGGAAATCACCAAATCTGCCTCCGTGGGTGCCGTGGGTATAGCGTGAGGGAATGTCAGACTCTTACTGGCTAAAACCCACCGTATTCCTTCTAAAGATCTTCATGTAACTGTTTCAAACAATCCTGCAACGCATTCCAATATATCTATGTTCAAGGAGAAGAAGTTGTGTGTAATAAGTATCATGTTTTAAAACATATTTGTATTTCAGCTAGAAAATAAGAATTAATTTTCCCAGAACTGTCCTGTTACAGCTACTAACAAATTCTCCTCTGCCTCACTAAGCAAGCGACAAAGCTCACACGGGCTTCAAATGAGTAGAGTACATTAAATAAACAAAACTTAATTTTACTCAACACTTATTTTGTGTCTGAGTTTAACTCAATTTGCAAGTAATTCGAACAATGTATGGCGCCAGTATAATTGCTACCAATCTTAATAAAACGGTTGGGCAGGTGTGAAAAATTAACCCGCTCGACGTTTATTGGTGCAAGGGGTCGGGCCATCTGCTTGGCCGGTTAGAATGTGCATCATTTTATTTTATTAATGTACTTTCATTGCAGATGATTCACTGTTCTGTGTGTGAGCATATGAGGGTTAAGATTTTATTCTATTTTTGAAATTGTTTTTGATGTTCAATTGTTTTTATTGAAAAGGTTTTTAAATTTATTTGTAAGAATGTGGGACAAATTGAAGAGTACACTTCTTGAACGTAAATTATGTAAACTTAATGGTACAAGTAGGCGAACTATCTTGACGTTTGTGAAACATAAATCATGGGACTTCTCTATGTAATTAAATCTATATATAGTTTCGCGTAAGTACTTCTTCCGATGCAGATGTCTGTCAAATTACTTGGCGAGAATCTATCGTCAACTGTACCACGTACAAAGTCCTTGTTCTCTTTGTATGTATGTATGTATAAAAAACGTATAAAATACAATATTTATACAACTATAAGTCACAGTATTACAGGTTAATTATCATCTTAGCCATGACACGCTCACAACAACAGTCACGCAGGCATAGTATTTACAACAATAATTACATAATAGTCCAGCTATATACATACATAGTATAATAATTATTATATAAAAACTGGATTTTATGATTAAAATGCCACTTTATATCCGCATCGTCTGAAGTACTCGAGATTATGGGCATGGCGTTAGTCTTTTTGTTTTTAAGTCGGATCTTTATAAGGCTGTACAATGCACGATTGAATGAAGTCGTGTTAATTATGTGAACTGTGATGGTTCTCATAAATGTGGCTTATGGCACAGGGTACTGAATAGTGTAAGGTACTAAGTAACTTATGGTTCTAGAGTGCCCTAGAGTGTCTTGGACAAAAGTGACTACCTATTAATTGGTAAAAATAATTATCGTTCTGATTATAGTAGGTAAATGGTGTTTATGGAATCTCTATGCCTATATACAGAGACTTCTAGTAGGAGCTGGAAAACTAGATAGCCTGCTCATTATCCAATTCAGTCAAAAATCGCGCAACTGAAACCTAGGCGGTAAACTATGCCCACGATTGAAGTTTTATAATATGAAGCAATATTATACATTATATTATTATACAGCGCAGCGTAGGACGTCCACCAACGAGGTGGACAGACTACCTTATTATAAAGGTCGCCGGAAGACGCTGGATGCAGGTCGCTTCCAACAGGTATCTGTGGAGATCAAAGGGGGAGGCCTATGTTCAGCAGTGGACGTCCTATGGCTGAGATGATGATGATGATGATGATTATATAAAACTAAGTCTTGAAATCAGAACCCATAAGTTTATACGGTACCGAGACAGATTGTCACTTACCTCTTAAGGACTGAGAATACTTAAATCTTTTTTGTGTCTTTATGAAATAAGCGTCGAGATACGATAACAACCGTGAGAACCAGCCAGATAGTTTATAACCCAATAGCTTTGTTACTGGTACCACAACGCATTACAATGTTTTCAACTTTACATGCCAGACTGGTTCACTGGTACAAGTAGGCTTCGGCACTGATCGGCAGACCGTTAACCCCAATACAATGGGACAAATAGGTTAACATTATATTCGCGTTTCCTTGACCTAATATCTTTGTTAGGAATTACTATTTATTTCATTGTTTGATTATTAAGGATTTATTAATCTTTAACTGTGGTTAGACGGATCGTTAGTGGGTTGATGACTAAGCCTTTATGGCTGATTTTAATAACCTGCCTGTCAATTGATATACTTAGGAACTAGGCAGAAACAGGATTTTGATATTATGTCAAGTTCCTATCTCAAGTAAGGATAATGAATGAAAACGTTATCTATACTAATATTAGAAAAAGGAAACATTATTTTGTTTGCTTCTACTACCCTAATAACTCCGAAACTTCTGAACCGATTTTACTCTACGAGCACGGACTAGTAAAAAGCTGCGAGCTAAGTACTCCCGCGGTCTTGGCTGTACCTTTTTACCCGGCTATGGGAAGTAGTAGGTTTTAAATATAACGTGTACAGTCCATAACACAGATTGAATTTACCATAAGTATCGTTCTTTTGATCAGCACACACTTCATTAATAAATGCATTGTCGCGGCCAATCGCTATGTTTACAAGCCTACTGCATAATTCATAGCCCAAACCGATTATTAACGCAGGTATGTTAGTTGCTATTGATTAATAATAGCCTAATAATTAATGACAGTGATATGATGACGCATGCGTCAAACTTGTCAGCGATCATCGTTAACGACTAATATTCTCATTAAATATAATAAATTATCGTGTACTGACAAGCTTTGGTTATTCTGGTTATTATGGCTATTTAGGGAATAAAGCAGGTGTTGGTATATAGCTGATGAATGATGCCTTTGATCCGCAATCGTGTTGGTTTGTATACCAAACATGATTATACATAATTGTATTGACAGCTATTTTAGTGAAAGGTTAATGTTTGATTGGTAAAATTTGACAGAATTGGGTAAGTTATACTAGGTTAATACTTTCAGATACAATGTATGTTTTGAATGTATGTTTTGATAAGTATATGTTTTGAATTTCAATGACTCTAAATCCAATGTTGAAATATAGCTCCGTAAACTTCCAGGCAGCATGAAGGTTGTGCTTGAAACCTATCGAATTAGACAATATACAATGGTGAAATGTAGATCTGTATGTATCATATTCAATAGCCCGTTAGGATTGGGTTTGAATTACTATACCTACATACTATGTACCTGGGTATATAGGTTTGGGTATACTTATATCATATTGCGTAGGTCAATTTCAGTATCCTACCGCATCCCGCGGTGTGATGATAGAGTATCTCATTTGTTCTGTAGCTATTTATCAACAGCAAATATCAGTCACTCGCGGTCATTAATAACTATACTAAACAAAGTAGGTACTTATGAATTAATACACAATTAAGTTATATAAATTGAACACGAATTATTCATGAATAATAGTATACTTACCACACTTTTTTCACATGTTAATATTCCCTACTAAGAAACGGAAAAAACAGTAGGCAATAGATTCATAAAAATTTTGAAACCTTACAAAATGGTCCTTCCATATTTTATGTTCTCACACTCAAAGGAAATTTAATTACACTAGCCTATTTAAAGCGTGCAGAAGCACTCAGATTTAATATGTTTCAACCCAAATGTGCTTTAACAGAGTCAAAATATAAAATCTAATTACCGTGTGACTTTTTTATAGTCATAACCATAACCGACTTTGTAATTAAATCTATGTGACACATCACTGACTATTAAATAATTATGAGGGAAAACGTGAGGAAAACTGGACTTAGAAATTAATCACCAATCCACTATAAGCAAGCGTATGTTTTTCATATTTATTCTTAGCCTATTTTTCTGACGACAACGTACCTACCTATGCGGTTGGGGGCCACAAGCAATGCGACACCTTCTGTGCTGCCCAATGTGCCCCAACACGTGCACAACGAAAGATCCTCATGCCGTTATCGACAATGCCGTGAACAGACATAAGTATTATTAAGCCTCAAAAATTATATTTAATAGATTCGCAAACAAAAAGAAGAACACCTTTTCATCAGAAAAAAACGTGTGCAAAACTGTGAGACAATAAATAGGCCGATAATGAGGTATCTAACATACCAAACAGCAGCCATATTGAATTTACGGAATCATTTGTCCAAATCAATTCCTTCGTTTAATTTATACTCCATTTCTTGTTCTTCCACCTTATTTCTTTCCTTATTTTCGTGACGTTTCATTTTTTATTCCAATGAGGTTTTATTTAAATGTTGAATGATTTGCTGGTTGAAATTTTGATAAGCCTGTTATAGAACATTTAGCATTCGATTTTTGAATTTAGAATCGGCGTTCGATAAATAATAATTTGGTACATAGATTTCGTATTTGAATTTTGGAACTAAAAAAGTTTTTTTTTTTATTTATAATTTTTTTTTCAGCATATTGTTCATTTTTAAATATTGAATTATACAAATTAAAAAAAAACTTTTAAAAATATAAAAAATAGATTATTTATTATTATTAAATGCTCAATTTTTTTTTTATTTAACAAATCTGATTTTGGAATTATGTAAGGCATTCTTTGGTATTAAAATACAAACACAACCCTTCTGTAAATTCGACATACATATTCTTTTACCCGTTTCATATTCCATATTTAGAGTGTTCCAAATATGTCACTTACAGAGGAACCACTAGATAAATATAGAATCGATTTAGAAGATCAAATACCTAATCGTTTAGACAAAAAATAATATATTTCATCTATAAATGTTAACTGTTGACTTTCTTTTGATACAGTTTCAGTTTTCAGTAAATATTTAGACTAGCATCCATAAAAAAATCATAATAGGAATTCAAAAATGTCATACAGCATATAGGTGTGTACGTATATATAGGTATATATAGCTATGTAGTACCTAATTATTGCCATAAAGAAAAATCTTAATAAAATGGTTTTCCCTACTGCCTTAATTATGCATAGAGTTTCTCACCATAAAGTACCTATACCTACCAAATACGTTAGACACGATTTGAAGAGATTTCGTCATCACCAAGAATATCAAAGGAAAACAAATGGTTTGTCTTATGGTTCGTGTGCACCATACAAACAGTTTTATAACCAGTTTTCACTTCTATAAGAAGGAGTGATATTATATGACTCATAATCATAATATTGTTAAGTTGAGTAGTTGCTTTTAATATGAATTTCTAATGTAAATACCCAAACTTACAACAATCATATAGAATCTTTACTTCCCGTATGAAAATAAAATATAGCCTATGACGCTTTCAGATAACATGACTTTTGATCGGTAAAATAATTATCAAAAATCTGTTCAGCAGACTAAAAGATTACCCGTAGATACCTCACAAGCACACAAACTTTTGCCTCTTTATAATATTATATTGACAACTTAACGATAAATTGTTGACAATGACAACCAAATATTTTCTTTCCCCACCAAAACGAATGCACATCACATGAAGTAAAGAACTACTTACGTAGGTACGTTTGTAGATACAATATGTTACTACGCCACTGACACATGTCAGTTTTACTAATTAGCACACGAGGCTTCAACCACGAGGCCTAAGTTAACGAATTATGTGCCCAACACCGTGTGTGAATCACCGTTCATTAGACGTTTCTTCTTGCCATCGGTAATTCACAATTTTTATAAAATACATAAGTATGTAAATTTTAAAGTCACAAAATTTTTCCTTCGGCACTAACTTGACAAATGTGAAATTTGCTCTGTCTATCGCGAATTTACGAAAAACTAGGTACTGACGTTTTAGAGGTACATAAATGCATTAATATTACACACATCACATAGGTATATTTATTTTCACTTATACCACAAAATTATGGTAAATACATATATTAGCAATTTGTCGGCATTTACAATCAATTTCAATAGAATTCAGAATATTACTTCACACCTAAAATGGCTTACAAATACGTACGCAAAAACAAATGCACGTCAAATTCAAATGACATACATATATTATGCATCTATGTGTGTCGTTCACAATCACATTAATTGAAATGCGTTAATATACCTAGTTAATATATGCCGATTAACTCAAAGAAAAATAATAAAAAAGCAAATAGAATAAAAATGTGCGAAAATTAGAACACCATATAAAAGTCAGTCATTACAAACAACTGAAATTCTCCCTTGAAAACTGACAGCTGTAAACTAATCAAAACATTCTTAACTTTATCTCTGCTTTACACATGATGTTGTAAATTATAAAAATGAAAAATTTGGATTAGGTTATTTTTTTACAATTCGCCATAGAATATCATAAAGTATATGCGGTAGGATTTAATGTGATTGTAAACGACACACCTTGTATAAAATATAAAACTACGCCAATGACAAATGTCAGACTGATTACCACACGAGGTCCGAGTTAAACGAATTATGTGCCCAACACCGTATGAATCACCGTTCATTACGTATTTCTTCTATCTTCTTGCCCTCACTAATTCAATTATAGGGGTATTGGCACGTGTGGCTATATGTAGGAATAGAAATATATACAGAACTTTAGATACGTTTAGATTGTAACAATAAGTGCGTAAAATGTAGGTTTATCTATTTTGTAATAAGCCAGATAGTGGCATACATCATATTAAGACCATTTGTATGTGGCAGACATAAGAATTTTATAGTATTTCGTGAGAGAGATTCCATTGCTATGATTTCAAAAGTTTATCCTGTATAAGATGCTACATTAAGTTATATTCCTAATGAAAAACTATGTTATTCTTACTACCTTCCTTTACATTACACTAGCTTTGGTAATATTACTCGTAACAGAACATAATGTTACAACGGTTTTCCTTATACCGTGAGGCTGATCTTCAAGTTACTTACGAGACACTACCGATAGAGTATAAAACATCCCCTTAAAAGCCACGAGGTCTGCCTAGACTTAGCTACTTTCTCTATTCATTATCATCATTATCTACCTAGTGAAACCTAACTGTTTTTAAAACCGGCTCATCGTCAATCAAGTCTTCACCCAACAATTTTTAAGGTCGACATCACACGATTAACTCCGTTATAAATTCTGCCACTTCACCTGTCCTAAACCACTAAAGTAAAGAGAAAATCGTCGATAGGTCGCGAAAATTATTCAAAAATATACAGCTGTGATCGACGTGCATTTTGACGGGGTCCCGGTAATCTAATTTGAATTCAGGCCCGTAGTGTGGCACGTGTTTTGGGTCATCCCAAACTAGTTCCGTACTATGAATTTGTCGATGGTAGTGAATTATTGTGTATGATTATTTTAACAAAATATTAATAAAAATATTGGGATTACAGAAATTATTCTAAATATATGTTGGACACTACCTAATAACTTATTAAAGTTTAAGGGAAATGTGTCTAGGAAACCTGGACTGTAAAGTCTGAAATCATCAACCCTTATTGATCAAGCATAGCGATTCTCGCTCAGTCCTTCTCTATGTGAGAGGAGGCCAGCATTGGATGATGAGGATTATAGAAAAATAAAAACATTTAAAAATGTTACAAAAGGGAACATTTCGAGAACATGGTCCAAGCTACCAGTTGTTAGGGCTTGGGCTTGGGTGGTTAGGGCTCCAAAGATAAAAACCTCGACACAGTACTAGTACATACGCATCAAGGAGCCGCCTTCCGCCTTCTTAATAAATTCCTTTACCTAGACGCCCAACCAGAGGGCTGTTAATATTATTAGGAACTTAGAATTTCAGGAAAGACTTGAGGGGAAGGTAAAATTAGTTTAGATTTTATTCTAAGGCTCAAATTCTAAGGTAAGATTTTTTAATATATTTTTATTCGTATTCTAAATAGATAATGCTTGTCATCATACTCGAATTCTATGAATTAGGATTATCTATGTTATGATGAATTCACTCTTCGCTAAAATATTTTAATAACATTTGGAATCAGCCGTTATTATTAATTTTTCGAGATAATGATTCACAACTCACAATCGAATTCAACAAACAAAACACAAAAAAGTGGCCTTCGAGTTTATCAAATTTTTAAATAAACAAATCTATCCATAAAACAACTATATTTAAGAAAATTACGTCTGACTTAAATATTTCTACCTCTAGGTCATCTAGGTGCATATATTTTTAAGGGTTCTATTTTTTTGCAGTCAATTCTACTTAGTCATCCAACATTTTTTACTTTAACTCAGTACCTTAATACTCTCACTTATGTATCTCGAACTGTACCAAATGAACCGAACAAACAGTGAGTGAATACCAAAGCCCCCCCCCCACTCCCATAACCGAACAACCATGCAATGTCAACATTCATTCATTACGCAACGAGACCTCGTCAAGAAAAATCGCTGCGTTTCTAAAACCAGTTTTTTCGCCAGACATAATTTACTCTATTGTGATAGCAATAAAGACGAATATCGATTGGCAATGTAAGTAGGACTGGACGTAAGTTCGCGTTAAGTTATTACGAAATTGTAATACTAATGGTGTATGGGAGTTGGCTTGCCTATAGTTTCTATAGTAGTATGGGTTTTATTTCTAGATTATTTTTTCAAGGTTTTTCGTACTTATACACTTGATTTATGCGTCATTATTTCTCGGCTTAGGAGGATGGAACGTGGTAGCTTGTTTAAGGAAAACGGAAGGAAAATTCGTTAAATTAACATAAAAAATAAATGATGTTAGTCTAATGAGAAATCTGTTTTTCTAACGTTTTGTGAATAATTTAAACACCTATTTTATTAGTATAAAATATTTTTATAAATAAAATATCGTGGCGCAATACAAAGCATCAAATACAAGTTAATACACACAATCGAATAAAATCAAATCAATTCTTAATTTTATAACGATTTAACATTCATCCCTCACTTAAAAACTTATTAAAACCTCACCTCTTTTCGAAGTTGGTACTAAACAAAACTCAGCAATCTCCAAAACTACTCATTATCGAGCGAAAATGCACCAGCCGCCCATGAACTTGACGTAAATTCGTTGCTATAGCAATGCTCTCCCAGGGAAAACGACCCCTAGGGAATTCACATCCAAAATACGCAACGCAACGCAACGCAATTCCAGAACCAATTTTTTAAATACGCAAAAAATAACTGAACACTCAATAAAAAAACAGGCACCTCTCTAGTTCGAATAAAAATACACAATTCGAATAAAATTTTGAAATTCGAACGCTATTTGTTTTATTCGCGTGACGGACGCGCGTCTTCGCGGCGGTACGGAGCGCACTACGTAATGTCAGCACAATCGGCACATGTGCGGGCCGTAGTAAGGTCGCGTCTACACACCCAGCATTTTTCCTGCGAACCTATTTTTGATGATTGTGTTTTGTTTTTGTTAGCGTTCCTCTTTTCTTTTGTTTTATTAAACTAGCTCGCTGTATTTAGAGAATTTTGTTTGGTGTCTTTTATTTTATTGTTCGGTCTATTTATTTAGATTAACTATAGACATATGTATTTGTTTATGAATTTCTTAAAAAAGTACAATAGATATTATAAATGTTTTTATATGAAATAGCTAAATTTAAATGAACTCTGGGCCACGAAAGTACCTGGTAATCGGTATTTGTAAACCGGCGCGCGTACGATGAAAGTGAAAGTATGTTGTGTCATTCATAATCGTAGGTTGTCCGGTAAGTTGCCGTTCAAAAGTGAATCTGCTTTGATAAGCTTTGAGTTTAAACTTTTGTGAGTGGGATGATTTCTAGATCAACATAATGTTAAGAAAATAAGTTTATGATGAATGTAATTCGATTTTTTATCAAAATATTTTAAGTATCTATAAACAATTGCATTTTCTGCTTACTTAAGTACTGGTAAAAACCTGGTGATCCTGTATTTTTTTTTTAGATTTTTTTTACTGTGTACTGTTTTACTGTGTAGTTTCACAATTGAAATTATGAGACCAGTAATGTTTCATCCGACAATCTTGTTGATAGTTATCAATTTTACTAAAAAGCTTATTAAAACACAGACAACTTCAAACTACAAAGTATTTCACCTAAAAATAAACGCAAGAAAACTCCCACAACCGTGGACTAGCCCTAACAAAGAGGGAGCGAGACAGCATTCCAGCCGGGGTTGTACATCCGCTTTTCTCGGCGTTATGTAAGCTACAGCCCTGGAGCCGGGCAATCCCCTCCCCGCGCACCCCGCATACCCCCTCCCCCGGGCTCCGTACCTACGTACGAACGTAGCTGGGGTGAGACTTATAAGTGTCAGTTTTGGCTGACGATGACGTCACATGATTCTTGGCGTTTGTTTTGGTTGATCTCGTGGGTCTTTTAATTTTGGGTGAGACTGTTTTAAATTAAGAATCGGTGGGGATAGGCTCTGGTTTTGGGTGAAGGCTGTTTTAAATTGAGAATCAGTGCGGCAGGCTTTTGTTTTAGATTTTTGAATGAAGAATGTTGAAAAATGGTAGTAGCTGAAATAAGTATGTAGTAGGTATGTAGAAATTTAGAATGTTGTGTTTACTTCTTGCTCGATTTCTTATTGTTAAGTTATAGAGCGTTTAAAACTTGAAACGTTTAAGACTTGAAAATAAAGAAGTAGAAGACGTTAAGTACCTAGGTTTGGTTAAAAAAATAGATGAATTTAGACTTGCTAGTATGCTAGTAGACCTATTCTGTTACTATTTCTATATTCCTACACATTCCCAGCATAATTGAATCAGATTTTCTCGCTTTCATACAATAAGTAACAAAATTCACTACCAACAATGAGAGCACAAAACCTTTAATCATGTGTAACGAAGCCACACATAGTAAATACTGTAACAGACCGCAGAACACGGCGTTCTTGTTGGAATACAGTTTCAGACTCGCTTGTTAACAGGTACGCTTTGTATTAAGGATGTTACGATTTTTTTTAATAATTTATTTATTTATACTTTATGTACAAAATAGGTACATTGGCGGACTTAATGCCTTAAGGCATTCTCTACCAGTCAACCATCGGGTTAAAGGGAGAGAATAAATAGGTAGTACAAAAGAAAAAGAGAAAGTCATGAATAGATATGAATAAAAACATAATACAATACATAATAATATATATATATTATACATACAACATAAAAATAAAATATAGAATCAATAATTCGCACAACTCAAATAATGAAATAATTCGGATATCTTGAATAATCGAACAATGAAGATAACTCGAATAATCGAATAATGAAGATAACTTGAATAATCGAATAATTCGGATAACTAGAATAATCGAATCATTTGGATAACTCGAATAATAGATTTTTTTTATTCGAAGATCTCCGCACCGTAACCAATCTTAAGGGGATTTGTTTTCTTTCTTCTTAAAAAAAAGAGATTTTCTCGTTTAATGCAATGAGTAACAAAGCACAAAGCCTTTAATCATGTGTAACGAAGTCACACATAATAAATACTGTAACACAGACCGCAACACGGCGTTCTTGTTGGAATACAGTTTCAAGCTCGCTTGTTAACAGGTACGCTCTGTATTAACGATGTTACGATTAATGTAAGCTATCGAATAATTCGGATAACTCGAATAATAAAATAATTCGGATAACTCGAATAATCGAACAATGAACATTACTCGAATATTCAAATAATGAAGATAACTTGAATAATCGAATAATAAAGGTAACTCGAATAATCGAATATTTTTTTATTCGAAAATATCCGGACCGTAATAAATCTTGAGCTAGTTGATCTTATTCTTTTTTATAAATCCTAAAAATACTTCAAAATTCACTGCCAACAATGAAAGCACAAAACCTTTAATCATGTGTAACGAACCCACACATTGTAAATACTGTAACACAGACCGCAACACGGCGTTCTTGTTGGAATAGGTACTGTTTCAAGCTCGCTTGTTAACAGGTACGCTTTGTATTAAGGATGTTACGATTAATCTGCGCTATCGAATAATTCGCGAAACTCGAATAATCGAATTATTTGTTGTATTCGAAAATATTTGGACCGTAATATATCTTGGGGTTATGGATTTTTGCGCCTTTTTTGTTAAGCGTAACGTGGTGATATGATGTGAACAAATATTGGGTAAGGTTAACTTGTTATGTTTATTCTTGTATGATTTATGTACCTATGTTGTTGGTTGTTCTTGAAGTTCTTTCCTTGGAAATATCTCTGGTTATTTAATTTTTCAGCCTTGTTAAGTTATTAATAGATAAACCTTTTATATTAAGCCTTATTCCTCTTATGAATAAGTAAAGTTACTCCAAGTTGTCCGACAAAAATGTGTGGTTGTTCCTTTCTTTTCTTGAATTAATCCGTGTTTATCAAGCAGACAGTTAAAACATGGTAAAGCTACTTTGGAAACATAAGCTTTTATCCCAGTAGGTATCTTCACGACCCTGAACTCAGTTGCAAAATCCGCAAATATCCGCAACGGATATATCCGCAGCCCACACAACACTAGCAGACCAAACTGGGTTACCGGAATTCGGACCCATGCTTACACAAATAAAACTCATTAAGTCGCCAATTTGTATATCAATTTTGGCGAAACATCCCCCTTTTATTTTACGGAACGTTGACACCGTTGTGTTAGGAACAATTCATCTTCGTTTCAATGTATTGTCAGATATACAGAAAGGGTTTTGTATGTTCCAAAAAATGAGTAATTGAGGCACTTTTTTATGGTGACGCCGTTAGTGTACCTATGTGCTGATACTTATACAAGGTTTTCATAAAAAATAAACGATTCAATTCGACAGTAACTTCTGAGGTTTATTCTATGAGGTCTAGCCTCCATCCATCCATCGATCCTTTTTGCCATACTTATGTAGGTATGGTTTCTTTTTAAAGAAAAGGGGTATTTACCCCCCGAAACAATGGCTTGAATCTCAGGGTTTATGTAAGCACCTACTGAGTTACCATAAAGGAAAGCTTTATATTAGATTTATTTATCCAAATGATCTAATGTGAAAATTTTAATTTCTTCTTTAATAGTGATACATTCAGGTAAAGTATTATAAAGGGTGGTCAAAAACCTTTTAAAGTTTGTGTTTATTGTAGTACTCATGTGTGAAGTTTTCTGCAGTCACTCTAGTAAACTCTAGTTTCTAAAAATATGCTACATAGGTACATAGAATTTAAGTTCCGTGTCGGCGGTTGTCGATAACACTGACAATTCTATTTTCAGCGCGAACGATGCAAGTTAGAACGTCCAGTTTTACAGTATAGATTTTTTATTTTATTTATGTTTCAGCTAGAATATGTTTTGTAACATGTCAGTTATATATTGGCCAGTTTTTTTTATTCTTTATTGTCTTTTTTTCATTTTTTTCAGCATTGTATTAAACTATGTACATATGAATATTAGTAGTATTAGTAGTGAATTCACATATCTCAGTGTTATGTAGCTATAATCTATTGAAGGCAATTTTTTGGTTCGTCATAATGATGAGGAATTTATTTTATCTAGCTCCTATTTATATTCTTTAACTTGGTTCGGCTTGTGTGCCACGGAAAACTCATCGCGCACGCAGAAAGAAGTAGCTTACCTTATAGCCTCTATCCGTAAGTGGCGTATCTAACATTTAAATCCTTTTTGAATCGGACCAGTAAGTACCTACTACCTACCAGAGACTTGACGTATCTAATAAAACCAACATATACAATATGCAGGTCGCCTCCAACATGTATCTGTGGAGATCTAAGGGGGAGGCCGATGTTCAGCAGTGGACGTCCTATGGCTGAGATGATGATGATGAAACATACCTTTACCAAAAATGTATCGTTATCATCATCCTCTTGTCCTTATACCAATTTTATTTGGGGTCGGTGCAGTATGTTTTCTCCTCCCATACTCTTTACATACCAAAAATGTATATTCAAATAAGTAACACTCAACAGAGTTTCATAAAACTTTAATTAAACACAACTTTTACAATGTTTTACTGCAGGTTCGCTAGTCGACATCATTAAGATATTCTCGACAAGCGCGAAACGTATATTTTTGTACTAACAACTACCGTCGAGTAATATATTCCTACCGAAACTATGTTAATTAATTATTATGAGTCTCCCTGAAACATTTTATTTTCGATGTAAAATGTTTTTGGAATTTCTCGAAATTAAATTACTTTTTGTAGCTGATATGAAATCTCTTCGTCATAATAAAACTGATATTCAAAATAAAGAACTCCGATTCTGTCTGTGATTTCAGACAAATACGGATCCTATTCATCTAGCTAGAGCTAATCAATTTTCTTCACAATAGTACAGAAATAGGTGTTCTATGTAATAACAGAACATCTAAAACTAATCAAATCGCCTAAGAACTTTAAATCCAATAGGTAAGTATTATTCCAGCATTTTCTAAGATTGGAATACACTCGTGCCTGGCTAGATCTTTAGGTGCTAGCGACAGGTTCTAGTCACTGAAACATTGTAGTCTCCAAAAACTAAGATTTTCATAAGTGCCCATTTGTTTTTTAATTACGTTATACATATGTCATCATCCTCCGAACCTTTTTCCCAATCATGTTGGGGTCGGCTTCCAGTCTAACCGGATTCAGCTGAGTACCAGTGCTTTTACAAGAAGCGACTGCCTATCTGACCTCCTCAACCCAGTTACCCGGGCAACCCAATACCCCTTGGTTAGACTGGTGTCAGACTTTCTGGCTTCTGACTACCCGTAACGACTGCCAAGGATGTTCAATGACAGCCGGGACCTACAGTTTAACGTGCCATCCGAAACACAGCCAATGGTGTCTAAGATATACTTAGAAAGTACATACAGACTTAGAAAAGTTGCATTGGTACTTGCCTGACCTGGGATCGAACCCGCGCCCTCATACTTGAGAGATTGGTCCTTTACCCACTAGGCCACCACGACTTTTTTACGTTATACATATGTAAACTATCTTAATTCTAAGTGTCATCAAAATCTATTGAATAGCGTTTGCGTGAAAAAGTAACAATCACACCCCAAATGTGGGGTACCATACATACTTATTAACAAACTTTCGTACTTATTAAACCAACTGAAAAGTGCCGAAAGCAAACTTTTCAAAGTAAATAAAGCAAATGATTAAAGCCCAACATTAGTCGGAGTTAACATGATAAATTCTCTCGAGTTACTCGAGTCACCGTGAGTCAACGTCACATAAGTTTAAATCGATAAGATTGAACGTTTCGCAGTTTCTTCTCGGTATAACTTGTCTGGTTAAGCGGCTAACTTAACTACGGTAGGGTTGTGAAAACCTAAGTTCAATAATCCTACTCATATAATATTATAAACGCAGAACTTTGTAGGTATGAATTTCTGTGGTTCTTTCACGCAAATGATGATGATGAATGGATTTTGATGGAACTTGGCAAGAATACGGCTTAAACATGTATCAGAATAGCATACTTATGGGTTTCTTTTATCCGAGTCCTCGAACCAGCTTTCGTGAAATAAAACTCCTGTAACATATTAGCGCCCAAATAAAAAGAAATGTAGCTTTGACATTGTATACTATACCCATCTAATGCACGCCTATCCTAATTTAGATATTCTTGTTTATCTTTGTAACTTCCACTACAGACTACTAAATAGTTAAACTACGTCTTTCACATATATTTACACTAAGCAAATGTGTGCCAACCCTACCACCATCCGTAATGGTGACGACAAAACGTCTACAGCATTAACTTGGCAATTAGTAACTGAAAACTTTAACTCCTGTACCGTTTATAATGTTAAAGTTTACGTTATTATTGTATGCGAGAAACGGAACGTTTAAAAGCCTTTAATAGTTTACTGCATATTGCATAATGTATTCGTTGAATTATTATAATTCAATTTCTATACGAGACGCTTTGGAGACTGTTAAGCAGAAAAAATATTATATGACACGAATATCTACTATAATAATACTATATAATCTGGTTTAACGAAAATTCACGATATTTTTGTGCAATCATAAGTATTTACTTACCTATGTTTTAAGGCTTAGTCTAACGCTGGTCGAGGATAAAATAGGGAGGATCTTGCTTTAAATCATAAGAGTGAACTTAGAACTTACAGATTTTTGCAACTTTTTTTTTAATAATGCATGTTTTTAGGCTTTACATATTGTCATAGAGGCAGTTTTAGGGTGTCTATGTTTTTTTTCTTTTAATGCAGACTTGCATAGCACCAATAAGGATGAAGTTCAATAGCCAACACTGCAGTGTGATGTTTACTTACCCCTGTAACACAAAAGTTTCAATACAAAAGCCAAATAAACGTTCAATTCAATACTTCCTATAACCTACATCAAATCAATCAACGGGCTTGATAAGCATTATAAACGTCAGCCACAAACGTACAAACACATTGCGGATATTTTATGTATACCTTACCCTTTTTTGAATACACCCTTCAACAGACCTTCCACCCTAAAGTCTTATGCAATAAGGTTCAAAATTGATCGGGGGTTTAATGGAAAATACAACCCGTATTCATTATATTCAGCCTAATATACATTTGGTACATGGCAGCTGTATACGTTTTTATATGCGGGAAATGGACGACGTTTCCTACCCTTTACAATGATAACATTACCCAATATTCTTTCACTTTATATTAAAAAGTGCTAGAATTTAGTGGCAGAAGTATTAAAGGCAGTTCTTGAGATATTTTGAAAAATACGAGCGCTTGAGCTTTACGACTTAAGTGTTAGTCAAGTCAGAATAACTCTTGCAAGCATCTACTTAGGAATAGCACTAAAACTTTTGCTAACATTTACTTAAAGGAATAGGAACAAGACGAAAAAGAATTTTCAAATTAAACTAGGTAAGGTCTAAAACTTAGTCAGACATAAAACAAGTGACAGTAACAAGCAGTGGTATGCTAAAAGTTTGAACTAATAAAGAATTAAAAGCTGTCAGGAGTTGATGCTCATTTATTTGCAATTTTCACAGTTATGTCTATGTTCTAAGGTCAAAGAGGTACAACCTGAAAAAGTCGGCAACTCCTGCAACCAATTCGTCTCTACATGTAGGGAACATTCACTCCTGTAGATCAAGGCGATGAGGTCGAGAGGAAGCTATGAATGCTGGGCAAGTTCATAGTTTCAAAATGCGTCCCAGGCGATGCAGTGCTTGTGGAGAGGTCACTCCATCCATGCCTCAAAAGGTGTGGGAACCAACACGGAGAGTTGCAGTTACCAGTTATAAGTCTCGCGCTAATGGGCGTGTGCGCGGACGCTAGGGGTGACTCTCGACGGTGGGATAGTCCATCGCGACTAATTGACTAGTTAACGCCCGCCTCAAGCTGGGCAGCCCCCGGCCAATAAGGTACTAGTCCGTCCCTCATTCTACGCTTCTATGGGTGTGTGAAGCAGCAAGCATACTACATGTTTTGAAATAGGATGAGTATATTAAGCACCTGGCAAGAACAAAAAACATTATTTGATTGCTAAACCAAACAACCCGATCATACGCTTTGCTTCTTGGAATGTTCGAACAATGCTCCCCGGATTTGGGACTCAAGATGATCCTGAACCTGCGCTAAGAAAGTCGTCCATAATTGACAGAGAGCTTTTGCGTCTTCGCGTTGGTGTTGCCGCTCTACAAGAGACTCGTCTCTCTGACGAAGGTAGTCTCCGTGAAGATAACTACACTTTCTACTGGAAAGGGCGTGAGTCCGGTGAGCGCCGTGATTACGGCGTAGGATTTGCAGTTCGCAATGATATTCTTAACTGCATTGAACCGCCAAAGGGCATTTCCGAGCGCATCATGTGTCTCCGAATTAACACTCATTCAGGGCCTGTATTGTTGATTTCTGCCTATGCTCCCACCTTACAGGCTTCTCCCGAAGACAAAGATGCTTTTTACGAAGATTTATGCCACTGCTTGACAACAAGCAACCGATCTGATAAACTCCTTCTTCTCGGTGACTTTAATGCTAGGATTGGAAATAACCAAAACAATTGGCCGGACTGCGTGGGATTACATGGCATTGGGAACATGAATGAGAATGGTCAACGCCTTCTAGAATTTTGTGCATCCCATTCCTTGTGTATCACTAACACCTACTTCCATAACAAAGCGGCCCATAAAGTGTCGTGGAGGCATCCGCGTTCCGGACACTGGCATCAGTTAGATTTTATTATCACCAGAAGACGGGATCTTCGTGACATCCTTAATGCCCGAACTTATCACAGCGCGGACTGCGATACAGATCACTCCTTAGTTATGGCCAAGACAAGACTATATGCAAAAAAGATACACTCGGCAAATAACGTCTCTCGAAGAATAAAAATTAACACAAAATCTGCAATTGATGAAAGGTTATATAACCGATTTAATAATGAGATCGAAAACAAACTCAGCCCAGAAACACTGGAGAACCTACCGAATAGCGAAAGTATGTGGTCCATAGCAAGGGATACTATCACTCAGATTGCTCTCGAAACATTTGGGACACAAGGCAAAACCCAAAAGGACTGGTTTGCAGAATATGAGGATGAATTACTACCCTACCTTGAGAGTAAACGTAATGCTTACATAAGCTATCTAAATAACATGGACAATGAAAGGCTCAAGCTTAGGTACCAAACCGCCAAAGCTGATCTGCAGCGTATATCGCGCCATTATGCAAATCGTTACTGGGTTAGCCTTAGTGAAACTATTCATCATTGCCATAAAATTGGTGATTTTCGAGGGATGTATCAAGGCATCAAAACGGCCATAGGGCCTGTTGCTAGAAAGCGAGCAGAGATAAAAGACCGTCAAGGTAACCCTATCTCTGACAAACAACAACAACTCAGAAGATGGCAAGAACACTATTCTAATCTCTACTCCGATGAGATTAACATCAACCCCACTGCCTTAGATTCTTTACCAGTTTTCCCTTCTATGTCAGATTTAGACGATCCACCTACATTGGAGGAATTTCAACAAGCAATCAAAAGCCTAAAGCTAGGCAAGAGCTCTGGGCGCGATAACCTACCAGCTGAAATCATCTCATATAAATGCGTAGTTCCGATTCTCTATCAAGTTCTACTTAAATGTTGGGAAGAGGGCACTGTACCTCAGGACATGCGGGACGCAGACATAATTACGCTATACAAGGGTAAAGGAGACAGAGGAGACTGTAACAACTACAGAGGTATCTCACTCCTCAGTGTTACAGGGAAAGCTTTTGCCAAGGTGATTCTGAAAAAGATCGAAACTCTTGCCGCAAGAATATACCCCGAGTCACAATGCGGTTTCAGGCCTGGTCGTTCTACAAATGACATGATATTTACTCTGCGTCAACTTCAGGAAAAGAGTCGCGAACATCAGACACCCCTCTATATTGCATTTGTCGATTTAAACAAAGCCTTCGACTCTGTAAGTAGACAAGGCCTATACGACATACTTTTTAGAATAGGGTGCCCACCAACCTTACTTTCCCTAATCAAGGCTTTCCACGACAACATGCAAGGTTCTGTTATCTTCGACGGCCTTACTACAGAAGCTTTCAGCATGAACCGTGGCATAAGACAAGGCTGTGTCTTAGCGCCTACCCTTTTCGGTATCTTCTTTTCGGCTATACTGATAGAGGCCTTTAAACAATGTGATGTCGGAATTCACCTACACACGAGAAAAGATGGAAGACTTTTCAATATCCAACATCTGAAATCAAAAAACAAGCGATATGACATACTGGTCCGCGAGCTGCTGTATGCTGATGATGCAGCTCTAGTAGCTAAATCTGAACAAGAACTACAGGAACTCGTAAATAGATTTGATCACGCTTGCCGCCTATATTCTATGAGTATAAACACCAAAAAAACTGTCATCATGGCTCAAGGCGTCGACCATCCACCTCATATTACGCTCGATGGAACTCCTCTAGAAATTGTTGATCACTTTTGCTATCTCGGATCTACTACAACATCCAATCTTTGTAACAATAAGGAAATTGATACTCGCATTGGAAGAGCGGCTTCCAACTTTGGCAAACTCTCTACGCGTGTTTGGAGAAACAACAAGCTCACCATTACTACCAAGATCCTTGTATACAAAACCTGCGTACTCAACACGCTACTATACGGCTCGGAAACATGGACCACTTACTCCAAGCAAGAACGTCGCCTTAACGCTTTCCACATGCGCTGCTTGCGCGCGATACTCGGTGTCACTTGGAAGGACAGGGTGACTAACGAAGCTGTCCTAAGCAAGACCAACTGCAACAGCATCCTATCAATTCTGAAACAGAGAAGACTTCGCTGGCTGGGACACGTTCATCGTATGGACACCGAAAGATTGCCACGTGAAGTGATGCTCGGGCAGATTGCTGATGCAAAAAGACGAGTGGGTCGTCCAAACTTACGTTTCAAGGATTGTTGCAAACGTGACATGGACAGCTTCAACATCAACGCTAATTCTTGGGAAGCACGCGCCAATGAGAGGCTCTTATGGAGACGCGACCTGCGCACCGGAACTGCAATATATGACGAAGCCTGGCTCGACAACATTAAGCAGAAAAGGCTTCGCATTAAGAACGCTGCACCCGTGGTCGACCCGCGCTTCACCTGCGACAAATGCGGCAAGAAGTGTCGTGCAGCTATTGGCTTATTTAGTCATAAAAGAAAGTGCTTGCGGCACTAATAGCCGCATAGACAAGCACTGCCACAATCATCTGTCCGAGATGCTCTGTGGCCAATGATGATACTAAGGTCAAAATCGAAGCACCATAAAATAAATTACCACTACAGAGACCTACATTGTGTTTGTTCTACTATCTTACTCCACAAACTTTTGCGTAACTTACATAGAAAACATACGAACCTATTACTACACGAACGCGCTAAAACAATAGTGTGAATTCCAACAGTTCTACATTTCAATTCCGATATTATACGAGATGATGTTTGGAACTAGTTAAATTGGGTAACAAAAGCCAGATCCAGTTCGTGTTACGCTTTCACGTTACAATTAGTGAGCTGATTTGAATATGTAACAGAAATAACGATAAAAATATGGATAGTTACAAAAATCGACTTCCAAAAACACAGAAAAAGCTCAAAATAAATCTTTACATCTCTCTAGAAGTCGATGGCACAAAGTCCTAGAGACACCGACTTCTAGTACGTTTAATTGTCAATGTCTTTTTTTTAACGACGTCAAAAATCATCAAATGACTCACAGTGGGGTCATTTGTCCCCCAAAGTGTCAGACTTTTACTGACTAAAAACCGTCGTGTTCCGTCGTAGGCCTTTTATGTATGTACCAGGAACTCTTTCAGAATTAGTCTTTCGAACAATCGCGGCAGCCCTGCTGGGCCCCGCTGGGTAATTGTCAATATCTTGATGTGAATTCGGTCTTATACCGTGTATAAAGTTCTCATCAGTATAAAATCAAATGTTTAGAAGTTTCCATAACCGTTACACTTCTAAAGTCATACATTACACTCTTAAAACATCTACTAAAGTAAGTAGAAGTACACAGACATAAAACAAATATCCACCACGTCTTCTAAGTAGAACCTGCATGCATCTCGCGTTAAAAGCATCCGCGAGCGCTATCAAGAAACTTTGATTGCTCTCGACTCAATTTTAGGATCAATTTCCTGTAGTTTATAGTTTCCTAGTACCTGAGACACGTCGCTTTGACTACTCTCCTCAGGCTTTATAAGAAAACTGTATTAAAATAAATAAGATTTCGTATAGTTGGCTGTTGGTTCTTTTTTTTCTTGAAGGAAATTGTGACTATGTCATGTTTTGTCCCGGAACATGAATGTAAGAAGACTCATAGCGTGGTTGCCGAACCCTAGATATAATGGGGTCTATATTGGGCCACTAAAAATATACAAATATACGAAAGTTACAATAAATGGTGATCTTTATAAAGGCAAATGTGTTTAATTACTCGTAGAAATATTGGACATAGGTGACTTGCTGTCTCGGTCAAACTTCGCAACATATTAATCCTTTTTCATTTTATTATTCCTGCAATTGAACTCGACGTTCATGCAGCTCTAAAACATTTACCACGCTAAAATTATTTGCCTAGATCGAAAATATGAATATTCTAACACAAGCCCGTATCAAAGTTATATTTTATTTACAGCTGCAACCGGACAGGATTATTCCATTACATTTCGTATGATTTGTGTCCAAACACAAAGTTGTCCGTAATCCAACTGTCAAAACTGAAAATCCTACATTTATTTTTATTCGCAAAAAAACTCTGCTTTCATTTAAAACAACAAAGAAAATTAAAAATTCCATGGTAACAAAACTTTGCCGAAATTCCGGACATTTTAAAGGGGGGTCCAAAAAAACTATGTACCCATTTAAGGTCGGCTGGATTGGGCCTGATTGCAACAGGTCATTCTCTAAGGGCCCTCAAATTACACCACAGTTTAGTTTCATTCTATTATCACCGCCGTTTGATGTGGTGTTTTTATCTTCGTTTTGGGAAAAGAACAAATAGTTTCATGAAAGGTAAACGAAAGGAACAGTACCCGTTTGGGGACGCCCGGCAAGTTTTGGTTTTCTGTTATGAATAAAATAGGGCATGACAACTTTTCGGAGGTACTGGAGGATTTTATACCGTCATGCAGTATATTTAGGGTTGCTAGGTCCATCTTTAGTCATGGTAAAACATACTTTTCCACAAAAATCAATGAAAATTAGACTTAACTTAAAACAATCAATAACTTGCCTTTAACACAGACAGTAAAAAAACCAAGTCATCGACTTCAAAATAAGACCATTACATAAGTGTTCACCACTAGTCGGATAAAGGTGAAACCCTATCGGACGGCGGGAAACAGCGTGCAAATCGAGTTAGTGCGAAGCCACACTTATGTAGGAAGTACTACCACAGAACTGTATAGACTATTGAAGAGCCTCCACGTGTTAAATTTCAGGCATTTACGTTTGAAAGGCGTTTTAGCAGCCTTTCAGCCTTTTTCGAGAGGTTTTTTTTTAAAAAAAACCCTGTAAATTCTGGCGGTATTTCTCTATTTAGGCGAAATTTTTAGAGTATCTACTGTATGCTTAGTAATTGGCAAGCCGTTTTGGAGACTTAAAATGTAAATTGTTTTGACAAACACTAGATTAATTGGACAGTTTTAACGTATTTAATAAATAATCACGTAGTCATTGTATAAGGACTCACTGAACAGGAAAAATATGGGAAATTTTGTGTAGGTGTAAGTAGTAACTCTTGTTGAAATTGACGAAATGTTGGTTGATCGGAACAATAAAGCATTTACTCACGACCGGGAAAAAACAAGCCCAATTGACAAACATTATCTATGACTAAAATTCTACAATGGTTTGTAAATACCGCAAATCGTGACGCTTGGAAATATTACCCAGTTAGAATTTTTTTAAGTGAATTCAATAAATTAATAATTGAATAGACAATTTTTACCTTCTATTTACTTTAATAATAAAATCTAAATTATTTATTTGATTTTTTGCCAAATATATTACCAATGCATTAAAGATTGGAGTCAAAAAAAATCTTCTCAAAAAAGTTTAAACAATAAATACCAATGCACAATGTCAAAAACACTATTAAATAAAGTCATTTCCCTGCACACAAAAATATATTTTCATGAAAATCCAACATTTTCATTAAACACAAAATAAAAAAAGTTTCCTTTAGTCCATTTTCGCGGAAACATTTAGCGCTATAAAGAGCTTTCAATCGTAGCGCTCAAAAGATCCTCTTCAACAATTTGAAATTAAAATACGAAATCATATCTTTAGGAATAAAACTTTTGAAGCAAAAAAGTATTTGAAAGAGCTCATTTTTGAACTCGGATATGTTTATAAAAGAGAAGTTATAATTTTCATGTGTGTATTGCTAGATTTTATTTCAATGTATGAATTGAATCAATCTCCTAATGTTTAACCGGATTTTTTTGTGAATAATCGTAGCTATTTCCGTAACATTTTGTCTTAACCACTTCACTGTCTACGATGCAGACACAATTATTAAATCATGTGACAGAGAAGTTGATGATGATGAATGAAATGAATTTCACTCGTGGTTATTTCTACTACCTCTTCCATTGTATGTATTACATAATGCACTACGTTAGAGCTAAGTTGGCACTAAGTGCAGTGCACGGTGGATAGGATTGACCGATTATAAGTTCATCAGTCTATATATTTTCCTCAATTCCCTCGTAGGTACGAGTATAGTTTATATTTGTTAGTTGCGGGATGTATCTACTTGCGATTTGTGATGCATTTTTGTATTATTTCTTTACTTTTATGAATTTCATGTTTACGAATATGTGTCCGAAAAAATGTATATGGGGTAAGTACATATGGGTGTTTATAGAGTAGGTACATATGGGTGTTTATAAGGTAAGAACATAATGGAGTCTAGAGGGTTAGAACATAAGGGGGTATATGGGGTAAGTACGTAAGGGAATCTAGGGGGTAAGTACTTAACGGAGTATATGAGGAGAATACATAAGGGAGTATATGAGGAGAATACATAAGGGAGTATATGAGGAGAATACATAACGGAGTATATGGGGACAGTACATAAGGGAGCATATGGGGACAGTACATAACGGAGTATATGAGGAGAATACATAAGGGAGTATATGGGGACAGTACATAACGGAGTATATGAGGAGAATACATAAGGGAGTATATGAGGAGAATACATAAGGGAGTATATGAGGAGAATACATAACGAAGTATATGAGGAGAATACATAACGGAGTATATGGGGACAGTACATAACGGAGTATATGAGGACAGTACATAAAGGAGTACATGAG
The DNA here is from genome assembly GCF_022581195.2 of Helicoverpa zea. NCBI lineage: Eukaryota > Metazoa > Arthropoda > Insecta > Lepidoptera > Noctuidae > Helicoverpa > Helicoverpa zea. The sequence goes on from NC_061462.1 coordinate 2,801,311, forward strand.
GACAGTACATAGCGGAGTATATGAGGAGAATACATAAGGGAGTACATGAGGACAGTACATAACGGAGTATATGAGGACAGTACATAAGGGAGTATATGAGGACAGTACATAAGGGAGTATATGAGGACAGTACATAACGGAGTATATGGGGACAGTACATAACGGAGTATATGAGGACAGTACATAAGGGAGTATATGAGGAGAATACATAAGGGAGTATATGAGGAGAATACATAACGGAGTATATGGGGACAGTACATAACGGAGTATATGAGGACAGTACATAAGGGAGTACATGACGACAGTACATAACGGAGTATATGAGGAGAATACATAAGGGAGTACATGAGGACAGTACATAACGGAGTATATGAGGACAGTACATAACGGAGTATATGAGGACAGTACATAAGGGAGTATATGAGGAGAATACATAAGGGAGTATATGAGGAGAATACATAAGGGAGTATATGAGGAGAATACATAGGGGAGTATATGAGGAGAATATACAAGGGAGTATATGAGGAGAATACATAAGGGAGTACATGAGGACAGTACATAAGGGAGTATATGAGGACAGTACATGACGGAGTATATGAGGACAGTACATAACGGAGTATATGAGGACAGTACATAACGGAGTATATGAGGACAGTACATAACGGAGTATATGAGGACAGTACATAACGGAGTATATGAGGACACTACATAACGGAGTATATGAGGAGAATACATAAGGGAGTAGGACAGTACATAACGGAGTATATGGGGACAGTACATAACGGAGTATATGAGGACAGTACATAAGGAAGTACATGAGGACAGTACATAACGGAGTATATGTTGAGAATACATAAGGGAGTACATGACGACAGTACATAACGGAGTATATGAGGACAGTACATAACGGAGTATATGAGGACAGTACATAACGGAGTATATGAGGACAGTACATAAGGGAGTATATCAGGACAGTAGGTACATAAGGGAGTATATGAGGACAGTAGGTACATAAGGGAGCATATGAGGACAGTACGTACATAAGGGAGTATATGAGGACAGTACATAAGGGAGTATATGAGGACAGTACATAAGGGAGTATATGAGGACATTACATAAGGGAGTATATGAGGACAGTACATAACGGAGTATATGAGGACAGTACATAACGGAGTATATGAGGACAGTACATAAAGGAGTATATGAGGAGAATACATAAGGGAGTATATGAGGACAGTACATAAGGTAGTATATGAGGACAGTACATAAGGGAGTATATGAGGACAGTACATAAGGGAGTACATGAGGACAGTACATAACGGAGTATATGTTGAGAATACATAAGGGAGTACATGACGACAGTACATAACGGAGTATATGAGGACAGTACATAACGGAGTATATGAGGACAGTACATAACGGAGTATATGAGGACAGTACATAAGGGAGTATATCAGGACAGTAGGTACATAAGGGAGTATATGAGGACAGTAGGTACATAAGGGAGCATATGAGGACAGTACGTACATAAGGGAGTATATGAGGACAGTACATAAGGGAGTATATGAGGACAGTACATAAGGGAGTATATGAGGACATTACATAAGGGAGTATATGAGGACAGTACATAACGGAGTATATGAGGACAGTACATAACGGAGTATATGAGGACAGTACATAAAGGAGTATATGAGGAGAATACATAAGGGAGTATATGAGGACAGTACATAAGGTAGTATATGAGGACAGTACATAAGGGAGTATATGAGGACAGTACATAAGGGAGTATATGAGGACAGTACATAACGGAGTATATGAGGACAGTACATAACGGAGTATATGAGGAGAATACATAAGGGAGTATATGAGGAGAGTACATAACGGAGTATATGAGGACAGTACATAACGGAGTATATGAGGACAGTACATAACAGAGTATATGAGGACAGTACATAACGGAGTATATGAGGAGAATACATAAGGGAGTATATGAGGACAGTACATGAGGTAGTATATGAGGACAGTACATAAGGGGGTATATGAGGACAGTACATAACGGAGTATATGAGGACAGTACATAACGGAGTATATGAGGAGAATACATAAGGGAGTATATGAGGACAGTACATAACGGAGTATATGAAGACAGTACATAACGGAGTATATGAGGGCAGTATATAACAGAGTATATGAGGACAGTACATAACGGAGTATATGAGGAGAATACATAAGGGAGTATATGAGGACAGTACATAAGGTAGTATATGAGGACAGTACATAAGGGAGTATATGAGGATAGTACATAAGGGAGTATATGAAGACAGTATATAAAGGAGTATATGAGGACAGTACATAACGGAGTATATGAGGACAGTACATAACGGAGTATATGAGGACAGTACATAAGGGAGTATATCAGGACAGTAGGTACATAAGGGAGTATATGAGGACAGTAGGTACATAAGGGAGCATATGAGGACAGTACGTACATAAGGGAGTATATGAGGACAGTACATAAGGGAGTATATGAGGACAGTACATAAGGGAGTATATGAGGACATTACATAAGGGAGTATATGAGGACAGTACATAACGGAGTATATGAGGACAGTACATAACGGAGTATATGAGGACAGTACATAAAGGAGTATATGAGGAGAATACATAAGGGAGTATATGAGGACAGTACATAAGGTAGTATATGAGGACAGTACATAAGGGAGTATATGAGGACAGTACATAAGGGAGTATATGAGGACAGTACATAACGGAGTATATGAGGACAGTACATAACGGAGTATATGAGGAGAATACATAAGGGAGTATATGAGGAGAGTACATAACGGAGTATATGAGGACAGTACATAACGGAGTATATGAGGACAGTACATAACAGAGTATATGAGGACAGTACATAACGGAGTATATGAGGAGAATACATAAGGGAGTATATGAGGACAGTACATGAGGTAGTATATGAGGACAGTACATAAGGGGGTATATGAGGACAGTACATAACGGAGTATATGAGGACAGTACATAACGGAGTATATGAGGAGAATACATAAGGGAGTATATGAGGACAGTACATAACGGAGTATATGAAGACAGTACATAACGGAGTATATGAGGGCAGTATATAACAGAGTATATGAGGACAGTACATAACGGAGTATATGAGGAGAATACATAAGGGAGTATATGAGGACAGTACATAAGGTAGTATATGAGGACAGTACATAAGGGAGTATATGAGGATAGTACATAAGGGAGTATATGAGGACAGTACATAAGGTAGTATATGAGGACAGTACATAAGGAAGTATATGAGGACAGTGAGTACATAAGGTAGTATATGAGGACAGTACATAAGGGAGTATATGAGGACAGTATATAAGGGAGTATATGAGGACAGTAGGTACATAAGGGAGTATATGAGGACAGTAGGTACATAAGGGAGCATATGAGGACAGTAGGTACATAAGGGAGCATATGAGGACAGTAGGTATATAAGGGAGTATATGAGGACAGTACATAAGGGAGTATATGAGGACAGTACATAACGGAGTATATGAGGACAGTACATAACGGAGTATATGAGGACAGTACATAACGGAGTATATGAGGACAGTACATAACGGAGTATATGAGGACAGTACATAACGGAGTATATGAGGACAGTACATAAAGGAGTATATGAGGAGAATACATAAGGGAGTATATGAGGACAGTACATAAGGTAGTATATGAGGACAGTACATAAGGGAGTATATGAGGAGAATACATAAGGGAGTAGGACAGTACATAACGGAGTATATGGGGACAGTACATAACGGAGTATATGAGGACAGTACATAAGGAAGTACATGAGGACAGTACATAACGGAGTATATGTTGAGAATACATAAGGGAGTACATGACGACAGTACATAACGGAGTATATGAGGACAGTACATAGCGGAGTATATGAAGACAGTATATAAAGGAGTATATGAGGACAGTACATAACGGAGTATATGAGGACAGTACATAAGGGAGTATATCAGGACAGTAGGTACATAAGGGAGTATATGAGGACAGTAGGTACATAAGGGAGCATATGAGGACAGTAGGTACATAAGGGAGTATATGAGGACAGTACATAAGGGAGTATATGAGGACAGTACATAAGGGAGTATATGAGGACATTACATAAGGGAGTATATGAGGACAGTACATAACGGAGTATATGAGGACAGTACATAACGGAGTATATGAGGACAGTACATAAAGGAGTATATGAGGAGAATACATAAGGGAGTATATGAGGACAGTACATAAGGTAGTATATGAGGACAGTACATAAGGGAGTATATGAGGACAGTACATAAGGGAGTATATGAGGACAGTACATAACGGAGTATATGAGGACAGTACATAACGGAGTATATGAGGAGAATACATAAGGGAGTATATGAGGAGAGTACATAACGGAGTATATGAGGACAGTATATAACGGAGTATATGAGGACAGTATATAACAGAGTATATGAGGACAGTACATAACGGAGTATATGAGGAGAATACATAAGGGAGTATATGAGGACAGTACATGAGGTAGTATATGAGGACAGTACATAAGGGGGTATATGAGGACAGTACATAACGGAGTAAATGAGGACAGTACATAACGGAGTATATGAAGACAGTACATAACGGAGTATATGAGGACAGTATATAACAGAGTATATGAGGACAGTACATAACGGAGTATATGAGGAGAATACATAAGGGAGTATATGAGGACAGTACATAAGGTAGTATATGAGGACAGTACATAAGGGAGTATATGAGGATAGTACATAAGGGAGTATATGAGGACAGTACATAAGGTAGTATATGAGGACAGTACATAAGGAAGTATATGAGGACAGTAGGTACATAAGGTAGTATATGAGGACAGTACATAAGGGAGTATATGAGGACAGTATATAAGGGAGTATATGAGGACAGTAGGTACATAAGGGAGTATATGAGGACAGTAGGTACATAAGGGAGCATATGAGGACAGTAGGTACATAAGGGAGCATATGAGGACAGTAGGTATATAAGGGAGTATATGAGGACAGTACATAAGGGAGTATATGAGGACAGTACATAAGGTAGTATATGAGGACAGTACATAAGGGAGTATATGAGGACAGTACATAACGGAGTATATGAAGACAGTACATAACGGAGTATATGAGGGCAGTATATAACAGAGTATATGAGGACAGTACATAACGGAGTATATGAGGAGAATACATAAGGGAGTATATGAGGACAGTACATAAGGTAGTATATGAGGACAGTACATAAGGGAGTATATGAGGATAGTACATAAGGGAGTATATGAGGACAGTACATAAGGTAGTATATGAGGACAGTACATAAGGAAGTATATGAGGACAGTAGGTACATAAGGTAGTATATGAGGACAGTACATAAGGGAGTATATGAGGACAGTATATAAGGGAGTATATGAGGACAGTAGGTACATAAGGGAGTATATGAGGACAGTAGGTACATAAGGGAGCACATGAGGACAGTAGGTACATAAGGGTACTCCCTGTACATGACGACAGTACATAACGGAGTATATGAGGACAGTACATAGCGGAGTATATGAAGACAGTATATAAAGGAGTATATGAGGACAGTACATAACGGAGTATATGAGGACAGTACATAAGGGAGTATATGAGGACAGTATATAACAGAGTATATGAGGACAGTACATAACGGAGTATATGAGGAGAATACATAAGGGAGTATATGAGGACAGTACATAAGGTAGTATATGAGGACAGTACATAAGGGAGTATATGAGGACAGTACATAAGGGAGTATATGAGGACAGTACATAACGGAGTATATGAGGACAGTACATAACGGAGTATATGAGGAGAATACATAAGGGAGTATATGAGGAGAGTACATAACGGAGTATATGAGGACAGTATATAACGGAGTATATGAGGACAGTATATAACAGAGTATATGAGGACAGTACATAACGGAGTATATGAGGAGAATACATAAGGGAGTATATGAGGACAGTACATGAGGTAGTATATGAGGACAGTACATAAGGGGGTATATGAGGACAGTACATAACGGAGTAAATGAGGACAGAACATAACGGAGTATATGAAGACAGTACATAACGGAGTATATGAGGACAGTATATAACAGAGTATATGAGGACAGTACATAACGGAGTATATGAGGAGAATACATAAGGGAGTATATGAGGACAGTACATAAGGTAGTATATGAGGACAGTACATAAGGGAGTATATGAGGATAGTACATAAGGGAGTATATGAGGACAGTACATAACGGAGTATATGAGGAGAATACATAAGGGAGTATATGAGGAGAGTACATAAGGGAGTATATGAGGACAGTACATAACGGAGTATATGAGGACAGTACATAACGGAGTATATGAGGACAGTACATAACGGAGTATATGAGGAGAATACATAAGGGAGTATATGAGGAGAGTACATAAGGGAGTATATGAGGACAGTACATAACGGAGTATATGAGGAGAATACATAAGGGAGTATATGAGGAGAGTACATAAGGGAGTATATGAGGACAGTACATAACGGAGTATATGAGGAGAATACATAAGGGAGTATATGAGGAGAATACATAAGGGAGTATATGAGGGAGTATATGGAGTAAGTTTATAAGGAATCATATGGGGTTAGTACATAGGGGTGATTATGGTGTTTTGAATGTGTCCAAATCATTTGTATCCATAGAAGAGTCAATGGTCTATCCTGAACATAAAACCAAGTTGTTTAACACAACGTCATTTTAAGTTTTATTATCATTGAACCACGTGTGACAAAAACTGACTACCAATTCGAATCAGTGTTTTATAAACATAAATAAGTCACATCGAAGAAATGTAATGTAAAACAACAGAATCCTGTGTATCTAAAGTCCAATGACTAAATACCTAATAGAGTCCATTTAAAAACAGCTGATCGGTCCCTTGGCGCAGTCCTGTTTCCTGTCCCATTATCTTATTACACTATTATCCACTTGGGTCACAATTAACAGAGGTCAGAGGTCACAACGGACGACACCCATCTGATAGTGAGGAAATGTTCTCTTTAGTTCTAAGTTTGTTTTTAGATCGGTGATTGGGACGTTGATTAGAACCTTTCTGTTTATTATAGGATGTTTTGGGAGGTAATTATTTATTACTTATCTCTGTTATAGGTACGTATAATCATCGGCACGAATCTTGTGCGCTGACCTTCACCTGCGCAGAAGTAATTTATTGGGTCCCTTTTGTGGTATGAAGTGAGGTGCGGGGGCGGGCTAAAGCGGTGATTAGCCCGCAGCGCATCGCGTCATATCCGTCACTCGGGATTGGTTCTTTGCTAATAAATCACTTCTGCGCAGATGAAGGTCAGCGCTCAAGATTCGTGCCGATAACCATACTATGAAATTGTTATAGTTCTGCTTATTATTCATTTAACTGCGTCACAGTAAAACAAAAGGTAAGTTGATACGTCAGTAATATAGGTAGTTTATGTGGTGGGATGTTTCTAATAGGTAACAATAATAGAATGCCAGGCAAATATATTTCATTCATGAATTAATTACGTATACTGTAACTTTGTTGCCTACAAGGAAAACTTGGTATTTTTTCCTGTCGGCTGAATGGACAGCCCAAAAGATTCTCCATTACTTTAAGATACCTAAAAGGTATAGCATAGGTACGTACCTATTTATAGGACGTTTTATCAGACACAGCACTAGGTCCAAGGCTGTCCAACGCTGTAGAAAATACAAAGAAATTTAAACACTAGCCACGTCTTAAAAATGAAGTGGACTTCACACCAAAAATGCTAGTACCTAAGTACCTAGGAACATTTATATTTTCGTTGTCTACATTGGGCGTCTCAGGTTCGCTAATCTGTATGCGTTTCATGCAGCTATTGTATGCACGTCCTAATGTGGGCGAAACCATTCTATGTATATTGTTTGTCACATTAAACCATGTATAGACTTTACGACCGTCAACAGTTGCGTATAAAGGTTCAGTCTGCATACGATTTTTTTTTGGTCATACTCGATCAATGAAGGAATGGTTATCACTGTTTTCAACCATAGCAGCTTAATGAATAGAGAGTGCACCTGTGTCTGCGCAAATGCTTATGCACTATAATATATCTAGTAACACTGTATGCTGACTGATCTCTAGAGGGAACAGCCACCGTGGCCGACCGACGTCATTACTCTCTCTAGGTTTGGACGCCATTATTTTGTTTCTGATAAAAACATTGTTAGACAAGAATTCTCCTATACTTACAGAGTCACATAATGTACACAAAGTATTGGGCAGACGATACCTTACTATGCTGAGGTCGTATGAGTCAGATAATCCGACGGCGCGACGTTGGGTCACTCGGTCATGCGTCTATGGCTTCCGAGATGTCAACCTGATTATATCTGAGGCGTGAGTTTTTTTTTATCCTATATATAGTACTGGTGTAATGATTATCATTGTAATTCCAGAAGACCTTTCCTTCAGTCCAAAATAGAACTAACTCTGTCACGAATAAAACTAACTCTGTCTAACAATATTTTTATAAGCAGTTGCAGGGAATCAAAAGTAAATCTGGATAGAATGCTTGTAGTTATGTAGAGAACACAGCGTACCTATTACAAGAAAAAAAGCTATAGTATATTCATCGTAGTAGCCAATTCATCAATCAGTGTTCCAAATCTACAATGGTTAACATACTAGGTACCTACTATTATAATAAATGTGAAAGGTTCTGTTGTCTTTTTGTCTGTTTGTGTGTTACTCTTTCACGCTAAATCTCCTGGGTGCTATGGGGAACTGCAGGTATAAAATAAAATTATCAGCAAAATTCCAATAGCCAACTGATACACCTATTTAACATAATTAGCCATTCTATACAATGTATAATACCCTAATAGAATCTAATACAATGCAGCAACTGAGCATGCTTATCCGGAAGATGTAAATTGATGAGGCTAATTGGAGATCAACGCCCTGCCGGCCAAAGGTCTCAACCGTTCATTAGTCTTGCCAGCTAAATGCAAGAAATATTACGAAGGAAGAAAGGAGGTGTGGAAAGAAATGTCTAACAAAATAGGAATACTTTAATGTTTATTGTTTTTCTATGGATGGAAACGATGACACAGTGAAAAGATGGAGATAATAAGATAGAAACCTGATAACGTAAAAAAATCCGCAGATTGAGATGTATTTCTGATATGAGTAAATTAAAAACTTGTCTCATGACTGCAGTAAGTAGGTATACGAAACATACTACAAAGATTAGATACTTAGCCATCTGAATCTTTCTCATGAATAACTCGGTCTATTGGCGAAAATCAGTCCAAAAAATTGATGTATCTGTCGATTGTCTTCAAATAGGTATTAATTATTTACACCCATTTAAATGACATCCTTTGTACCTTCACTATTAATAGATCCTTTACGAGAAATGTGAACAATACAATTTCCCGATAAACGTGTTTTCTATAGCCTTTGACTATCCTTTTCGTTCTATTAAGCACAGCGTTTGAAAGCGCGATGTGAATCAACTTCATCAAAGGTGAATGGAAACCAAAAATGCACAAAAAGGGAGCATACTGTATAGAATGCTTTTAGTACCAGTATTTTATGCAATGTTTTTAGTTCCTTATTTTTGGGGTTTCTTTCAACATCCTTGATAGTCGTTATGGGTAGAAAACCAGTAAATCTGACACCATTCTTACCAAGGGGTATTGGGTTGCCCGGGTAACTGGGTTGAGGAGGTCAGATAGGCAGTCGCTCTTTGTTAAACACTGGTACTCGGCTGCATCTGGTTAGACTGGAAGCCGACACTAACATAGTTGGGAAAAGGCTTGGGAGATGATGAGTTTTGAGTTTTCTTCTATGGGCTTCAGGCTTAGTAACCTCACATACAGCTGTAATCCGCCTTCAGCCTTATTGTTCTTATCTTAGAAGTAGGATTATTAACAGTATCTTATTATTTGTGTGGTTAATTAGTAATACATGTATAGTCCGTACGCTCAATAAGTGGTGCTGCGTTTGGAGGATCAGAATTTAATTGGTCTACAAAATAAAACGAAATACTATCGACGTAATAATAAAGTGTAGAGCTGACTCGTGTGGTGAAAAAATCTATGTCGGGAATTGTGCATTTTTACAAACAAAATATATTTTAATTAATTTAAATTGAAGTGATTGCACATAATATTAGGAGAACAATTTTTATACCTCCCCTCACATGTGTGTACCAAACACACGCAAGGTAGCATATAAGAATGACGTGATGACGTCATAAGCGAATTTTTTTTATGAAAAAGTACGCACTCCAATTTATCGCGCGGCTCATAAGTATTATTCCCCCATTGGTCACACTTGGCAACACATCCATGTTAAATCGGGCTTGCCCCACTTCCGTTTCCGAAGTAACATTTGCCGGGCTTCATTCGCTTGAAACTTGATTAGTTTTAATTCTGCCAAGTTAATTAATACTGTGGAAAGTGCAGTCTGTGGGAATGAATCTTCACTCTTAATTAAGTCGTGTTTAATTCTCTTCTATAGTTTTTAGATCTTTGTTATGTGGGTTTGTGTTCTGATTTGAATGCTAGGATAGACTAGTGTATTGTAGTGAGGTGCTACATTGCAATTAATTGAATAACAATAATAATATCGTAGGTATAGAAAGCAGTGCGTAAGTTATCTAAAACAGTAAAACATCTAAAACAGATTTTTAACAGAGTAATTTGAAAACAACAAACAGTAGGTAGGTATATAATTTTAGAATGGTTAAATATTTTCTTTAAATAGTTTGTTAACTTTTATATCAAGTATCTTCTAGTATATTATGTTTACTGTCTTTGTTAATATGTTAATTAAGAAAAAAAAATATACCTACGATATAAAAAGCAATTGAAATTAAGACAAAAATTAATTTCCAAAACGCCGAATATATTAAGCATAGCACAAAATATAAGCAATAATTGTAAGTCCTTTGTATACCTAAATCACATTACATACCTATCCAATTACTGTCCCCATTACTTATTTTATTAGGTCACAGAAATTGTACGAATAAAACCTTTTATTTGTTTGACAAAGTGACATCTTGTAATGAGTCACAATTTATCAAGGCACAGGTGGTTTGTGAGTCATCTATTGAATTCGGTATTATTGGCACGTACAAATGTATGTATCCGTGAGTATGTATGAATCTCTTACATAGTATATAGATAGTGTAATAAGTGATATATACAGGTATGTCTTGAGGGAATTAAGTACTTTTCACACCCAGATACTTAAATAGTGGCCTATGTCCTCTCTGGTCCAGGCTAACAGTGCACTAGATTTCATTCAGATCGTTTAGTTCTTACGGCGTGAAAGAAGGGTAAACAGACTCAGATTTTTTTGCATTTATTATAATTTATTATAATTAATCATGAATTTATTTTATTGGACGAGGAAAGATAAGTGGAACCCCGGGAAACAGCCAGTAAAATTATAAGTTTAAATAACACATAACAAGCCCAACCAACATTTAATTAGTCGATTCACTCATTAAAACTATCATCGCTGTACTGTAATGAGAATCCTTTGATAAATTCCCTTTGTTCAAGTTACTTGAGATAGGATATCAAGTTACTTGAGAAAGGAAAACTGATGAGCATCTTAAGTTTAAATAACTTAAACTATGTTATATGAGTTTGCGAATATACGTCATATAGTATTAACTATCGATATCTCGCGGTTCTACTCACGAATCATGTTTTCCAGAACTATACCACCTACAAGAAACAAAAATCCCTACATCTGCCAACTTAAAACTTGGGTCAAAAGCTAATTATAAATAAAATTACAACGCTTTTCACTACCACTGTCAACACTGAGAAACAGATACCTACTTATTACTTATATCTGCATTATATTATATTTTTATCTGTGAAGGCTTCTAATTAGCAATCTGACTATGTAGTTTAAGTTAAAATACGATAATGTTATTATTATTAGTCTGTAAGCCTTCTCTAAGAACAATAAAAAAAAACTTTATAAAAAACAAAAGTTGATAAAGGCGTCTGAAAATATTCCCGAAGCCCATTAAAAATGATGTGGCTTTACCACTATATAATGTGCAGACAATACAACTCCCTTGAGTAAAATAAGGTCCAAAATAAAGAAAACATACTTTATTTAAAAGGCAACTGATTCCCTTGATTTTATTTCCGCCGTGAACTCAGTAGTAATTACAGCTGCCTTCATAAAACCAAATCCTCAGTCCCTTTATGAAAAGAAACTCTAAATTTACCGAATCTCAAAGGCTCCTAAATTTAGAAACGGTAAGAGCAGTCTTGTCGACGATAAAGTAAAATTTCGCTTGAAAAAATTCTAAGTACTCATTTTATTACGTACTGAAACTTCCAAGGGAAATAATATTCTTTGAAAAAAAAAGGTAAAAACCTGCTAAATGTTGAAAGTTGTTGGCGGCTTTAAAGTCTCAGTCTAGCTACAATATAAGGCATTTTGCATATAATTTGTGCCTGCGACGTCGCTTGTTATAAAGTAGAATGCTAAACAAATTAAATGTGAGGAACGCGGAGTGTTTAAAATTAATTTGTAAGTGTTTGAAATGCACCGGGTCGTTCGTTTGCTGGGAAATACAGTTTTAGTACCCTCTTGTATAAATCTTAATGAAACTAGCACGTAGTCAGACTTCTTCAATTGAATTTCAGCACGGCCTGACAAATTCGCTAAACAATTTTGAAGGAATTAAATTGAATTAGTGTTTTTGCAAAAGGGTTTCTGTAAATTCGAAATTGTCTGTTTTCTTTAGGTATACAATATTTAATTAGTAGGTAATTATGATTGGATGGTTTTATTACTTACGGCCAGTTTTTTCATCAAAAGTTAAAGCTAAAGTAATGTCTAAAGTTAAAGTAACGGTCAAATTCGTTTTTTCAAGGCTAAAGTGACAGCAAAATTCATAGAAAAATTGAATTTAACCGTTACTTTAACTTTAGTCATTACTTTGACTTTTACTTTGGCTTTAACTTTTGATGAAGAAACTGGCTGTTAATAAAGTAAGCTAGTAGGGATAGGTTAGGCATAATACCGTAATTTCGATACTGCTGCTAAAGTAATCTATTAGAATGGTGAAATCTTGACAGTCTTTATTAAATTTTCTGTCTACCAGAATTACTATACCTACTGGAGAAAACCTTTCTTATCTATAAGTATCAGTTCACTTACAGATAAGAAAGGTTTTCTCAAGTATAATATAAATAAATATACTCTGTAATGTTCCTATACGAGACCCACATTTCTAGCTAATGGCACAACAGACAGCCTTTAATGGCCGCGCATTCAACTCATTTGAGTTTGAAAAATCTCTATCCTTTGCCCGTACATTAAGTAGCGATTGAGGACAGTAGGCCATTGTGTAGACTGTAAACTACAGAGTCAGATTCTTTGATTAATTCCTCACTTTTATTGTAATTTGTTTGTTTGTGTGTCTAATGTGGTTTCAAGCCAAAAATACTGAGACGATTAAAATTAATTTGATACCGATTGAAATCATTTAAGTAGTTACAAAATATACAGAACAATAAATAAGACGGGAAAAAATAAAATAAATACACGTATAGTAATAATGCATCGCAATATCTGACAGATACGAAAAATCTGTCAGAGAATTCTAGTTCGGAAGCCCTACAAAAAATCGGCGGGTAGCCTAACATTATACCTATCATTGAAAATTTTGTTCATTTTCCAAAGCGCACCAAATAAAATCTACAGTATGACGTACAGCGTTATTTACTCCAAAGAACTGCAAAAAATCTGTAGTTACTCACACCACAGACTCGATCTAAACAATACAGCATACCAATCACTCGGCAGACAAAGCCCTGATATCTATAGTAACGTGATTCAAGCCGTTTCTGGTATATTTCAACGCCACACATTATTGCAAGACATACTCAATCGACGGGCGCTTAGAGTGTTTTAACAACCGGAGACGCCGCTGCCAAAAGTAACGAATTGTATACCTATGGATCAAACGACGACTTGTAACCACTTTGTACAAAATTGTTTTGAACTACCATACAATCGAGAAAGACTTTACAGTGCATACCGTATTTCGATCTTATTGTGTTTGATTGTCTCTACGAAAACTTGCTTCAGAAGAGCTATACCATAAAGTAAATAACCACGGTTATACGATGATGATGGTACCTACATGAGTGGATCAAGTTTATGATGTGTTTGTAAATTTTATCGTAAGTACCTAACGATGTGATTGAAAATGCATGAGAGAGCGTATACTTATTGATTGACGTTCTCTATAGATTGGTTGGAGCTTAAGGCAGTTCCGGAAAGTTAAATGCTCTCAGGATGGACGAGATTCAACTGTCAATTTGTTCCTATATTTACCTACGGTTTGTGCTAACATTATTAGGCTTGTGTTTTGGTTATTGTACGTGTAAATTATTAATTTGTGTGGTGTTAATTGGAGAGTAGGTACATAATTGAAGATGATTGAGTCTATACAGTTGTATATTATGTTTTGTCACATTTGGTAACAAATGCTTCTTAGTGCTTAGCGCTTTCCTCTATGTGAATATAAAAAAAAAAACAAAAATTATGAAACATTCCTAAGAACCACAGCTGGAACACCATTTTCTATACAAGAATCCGTATCCAAATAGGTTCATCCGTTTAAGAGCTACCGTGCAACAACAGATACACATAGCGGTAAATCTTATAAGACCTCTTTTATGGGTCAGGGGTAAATAAGAAACAAAACACAGAAAGGCACGCAAACAAAAGAATTAAAGACACTCCTCTCTTTTAATTAATTAAACACCTCAAGTGTACGAGATTTCATTATGAACCTAGGTGAAGTTGCCGCTCATTTTGAAACAGTGACGGATTAATCATATTAGTCGAGCAGCAATCTTTATGGGCCCACTGCAAACTAAATAGTGGGCCGATAGTCTTCCCGATGGTAAGTATTTTTTTTTTTTTTTTATTCCGGTAAAAGTGAGTCAGATACCGTCTAAATACCTGATCGTTATTTTGTGCGTACTACCATTCATTTCCATATTCATTTATGAGCCTGAACAAATCGTTGGCCGACTAAAAGTATGCTCTTACAGCCAGTTTCTTCATCATAAGTTAAAGCCAAAGTAAAAGTCAAAGTAATGTCTAAAGTAAAAGTAACGGTCAAATTCAATTTTTCTATTAGTTTTGCTGTCACTTTAGCCTTGAAAAAACGTATTTGACCGTTACTTTTACTTTAGACATTACTTTAACTTTAACTTTTAATGAAGAAACTGACCGTTAGAGTCCCTACGAAACCGAATTGACAAATTTTTCGGACTTACTGGGTCCAATAGGAGCTTTTCTTATTATAAAGTTCGAGCTTGCTTAATCAGGCACCGTTCAAGAGCTCTAAGGGAGGAAATACCACAGTGTTTCCTATACATTTTCTGCCCACAGTTTATTACCGGTAATCCAGTGTAGGCGTACCTATAGATTTCGCGAATATTTTCGCGCAAGAGTAGGCCTTTGGGATAATTTCGGTATAAGATTTCCATGCCATCAAACACCCACAATTCTGTACGTGACAGTATGAATTTTTCCCCGTAAGTATTTATGTTAATGCATGTAGGTGCCACTCAATATAAGCTACGTTTCAATACTCTAGTATAAAAAGAGTGTTCACAATAAAACGAAATTACATTGATTTTTAAATCAGAATAAGCTTTTTTTACATAAATTTATAAAACAAACTTTTATTTAACTTGCAATGTATGTAGGTACGTATGTATCTATGTGTGTTCAGGTGTAATTTTACAACTCAATTTTAAGGCACTTGCCCTCAACCGATTGAGCTAAAATTTTTCACACA
Organism: Helicoverpa zea; assembly: GCF_022581195.2. Taxonomy (NCBI): domain Eukaryota; kingdom Metazoa; phylum Arthropoda; class Insecta; order Lepidoptera; family Noctuidae; genus Helicoverpa; species Helicoverpa zea. The sequence continues at coordinate 2,817,291 of NC_061462.1, forward strand.
TGTTATGTTAGCATACCAATGCTGAAATAAATAAATGATCATCTGCCTAGCCTTTTTTCCAATTATGTTGCGTTTGATTACAATGATATATGTTACTTAGTAATCAGTAGGTGTTAAACGTCAAAACTTCATGGACAGAAAATGAAACCTTTTTTTACTTTTTTCTTCTTTGTTCTTTTGTTCTGCACTTTTGTTTTTAAAGCTGTCACTAGAAAAATGTCATGAAGGAAAAAATGGTATTTTAATTTATTGTTTATTGTAACTAATTATTTTAACTATGATTAAAAGCTTATAAGAAGACTATTCGCTTTGACTAAAACCCTGTCTGTGAGGCATTGTAAACATTGGTGACCCCGACGTGATCGCGGCCGAAATTCAAGACTTGGCGGCGTGGCGGCGGCGGCCGTGGCGTGATGACCATACCGGACTCAGCCGTTATCATGCTCATAACGGAATGTGGTAGTGAGTGACGCGGTTTGGCCATAGGGAAGTACGCCCAATCTTAGTTCTATTAACTTTGGAGTCAGATAACCTCTAATTGAAATGCCTCAACCTACTTAATCTATGTAACGAAAGTTTAACCTCCTACTTTGAACTTCTTCTACTTGCATCTCGCTTAAGGACGCACCCTGGCATTTTCCAGATTCGCTGTGTACACCTGCTTCTTGGGTTCCTGTGGAATGCGCTGCTACTGCTAGATATCTCTATTTGCTTGCTACAGCAAATGCTTGCTGTATCTTGTGCTGTGTGACCTGCTTTGCTCGCGTGCGTCGCTGACTGAAGTTCGTAGTCGTTGCCTGTGCGCGACTAGCACGGTTTGGCTTTGCTTTCTTTAACTTAACATACCGTGTCTAATACTGGAATAACTTATTTCTTGACGGCCTGTTCAGTTCTTATAAGCTTCCACTATGTCTGCTGAATTAAAAGCTCTTATTCGGCAGCGGGGTTCAATAAAGGCTAGAATAACTTTATTTGATAAATACTTAAAATCTGTTAAACTGATAGAAACTGATAGCATTACTAAACAAATCATACTTGAAACCGAGATAAAACTAACAAAATTTAAAGAATTGTTCACACAGTTTGATGAATTAAAAACTAAAATTGAAGAATTAGATCCCACACAGTTGGAAGAACATGACTTGATAGAAAGTGACTTTTGTTCTAATATTGCTAAAGCTCAATTGTTAATCGAAGATCTTAGCCCTACTGGAAATACGAACTATAATTCTTTAGCCAACTCTCAAAGTAATAAACAGGATAGCCACTATAGTCACAATATTAAATTGCCTACCATTCAGTTGCCTACCTTTGATGGAGACTACTTGAAGTGGATGGAATTCAGAGACACTTTTGATTCATTAATTAACAATAATGACAGTATTTCTGAAATAAATAAGTTTCATTACCTTCGTTCTTCATTAGTGTCAGGAGCGTCTAATGTAATTAAGTCCATTGATTTCACGGCTACCAACTATAAATTAGCGTGGACTATATTGACTGAACGCTTCGATAATAAAAGGATAATAACTAATAACCATCTAAAAGCTATTTTGAATTTCGACAATATAACTAAAGAAAATTACAAATCTTTGCGTTACATGATAGATTATTACTCTAAAAATATTAGAGCCCTGTCTTCTTTAAATGATCCTGAATCCCGCTGGGATATTTTACTTGTATACATCATGGCATCAAAACTAGATGGCGCCACAAGTCGCAAGTGGGAGGAACATAGGAATACTATTACCACTGCTCCAACAATTGAGGAATTCTATACCTTTTTAAGAGACCGTGCTGACGTTTTAGAAACCGTGCAATACACTACTAATACTAACAAATCTGATAAACAATATTATTCTAAAGATATTAAACAAACCAAGTCACTTGTTTCTTCTAACATAAATGATAATAAAAAATGTGTTGTATGTTCACAAGATCATTTACTATATAAATGTGAAAAGTTTAAGAATATGTCTGTAGATGCTAGATTTAATGAAATTTCCAAGCATAAGCTTTGTCATAATTGTCTGCGTCCTGGTCATTTCTCCACTCACTGTAATCATCACTCTTGCAAATTCTGCAATAAAAAGCACAATTTATTGCTACATAGATCACGGTCTAACACTGACAAGGCAAACTCATCTGTTGACAAGACTTCTGCAATGTCACCTCCTCAAGAAGCTAGTTCTTCCCAGGTAACTTCTACTATTGCTTTGTTTAATCCTGTGTCACACTCTGTGGCAAAACCTGGGCAGATCCTGCTATGCACTGCTCAAGTCAATATAATTGACAGTCGATCTTCTGAGAATTATACGGTTAAAGCTCTCTTAGACAATGGAAGTCAGTCTTCATTCATTACTGAAAGATTGCAGAGAAAAATGAACTTGTCTTGTTCCAATACAAACATATCAATTGCTGGTATAAATAATAAAGTGACTAATACTAATAAAATGTGTAACATAAAACTTAAATCGCGGATTAACTTATTTCAGACTAATGTAAAATGTCTTGTTGTGCCTCAGATTACTGGCACATTGCCTAATTCCTTTATTGACTCCTCTGATTTGAACTTTCCTAAATCTATAAACCTAGCAGATCCTACCTACTATATACCCTCTGAAATAGACATACTGCTAGGTGCTGATGTTTACTGGGAAATTGTTGATTCTAAACAAATTAAATTAGGAAAAAATAAACCTACACTACAAAAATCTAAACTGGGTTGGCTCGTTTCAGGCCCGACTGGTGTGAGATCTACTCCTTCTATTACTACTCATTCTAACTTGAGCACAAGGTGTTTTGTGCAGCTCGCATCCGAGAGTTCTAATGAAACTGTTGCTAATACGATTAGGCATGACTGTCATGCAGATGATCTATACACTGGATCAGACTATGACGAATTAACTACTACTGGCTTATCTCAGGACTTCAGTAAAGAATCTTCTGTTTTAGGATTGAAATGGTCACCTAGCCCTGACATTTTGCACTATTCAGTTGAAACTAAATCTACTCCTAAAACAACGAAACGCTCTATATTATCAAATTCATGCCGAATACTTGATCACTTAGGTCCCTTATTTGCTTGCACCATTTTACATAAAATCTTATTACAGAAACTTTGGTTACTTAAAATCGACTGGGGTAATGAAATCCCAACTGATATTAAAAGGTCATGGAAAGAATTCTATAAAGAATCTGAATATTTCACTCAGATACCTAGATACATTTTCTGTAGTTCTCCTATTTATATATAGGTCTATTGCTTTTCTGATGCTTCACAAGAAGCATATGGTGCGTGTATTTATCTAAAGTCAAATAACAATTTAGGTGCTTTACTTAGTGCTAAACTATATTCCAAAGTCCTTCATTCTTTAAACCTTAGTATTTCACGCTCAGTATTTTGGACAGATTCAACTATAGTTCTAGGGTAGTTAAAAACTCCACCTAGAACTCTTAAAACTTATGTAAGTAACCGTATTGAACAAATTCGAGAATTATCTGATCTACTTGGCGTCATGTATCATCTGAGTAAAATCCTGCTGATATGGCGTCCAGGGGCATTCGACCACGGCTTCTCTATAATAATACTCTTTGGTGGCATGGTCCTTCATTTCTGACCAAGCCTGAAGATGAATGACCCCAATTTAAAGCTACTTCTTCTACCTTGCCTGAAATAAAAATAAGTTTAAATATCCAAACTATTACAACTTACGTTGTACCATTTCAAAATTAACTCCGAACTATATAAACTACAAAGGATATTTGCTTATGTACTAAATGTATAAACAACAGTAATAGGCTGAGTACTAAACTTAATGGTGTACTTACTTGTTCTGAGTTGAACAATTCACTGGAACTATTAGCTAAGGTGTCACAGAGAGAAAACTTAAAAACTTTGTAGGTGCTAATAACGAACTGAAAAGGCTGTTCAGAGAAAATGAGCGGTTGATTAGCGACTACGCGGGCGGAGCAGGCATACAATTTAAACTCTCATCCGCATATGCACCGCATTTCGGGGGAATCTAGGAGGCCGGAGTCAAAACGGCCAAATTCCATTTAAAACGAATAGCGGGTAATTCTAGTTTAACCTTCGAGTTATCTACACTCTTTGCACCAATTGAGGCTCTTATGAATTCGCGTCCCATTACTGCAATGTCAGCTGATCCATCCGATCTTTCCGCACTTACTCCTGGGCATTTTCTTGTGGGTAGACCGTTAACCTCGCTGCCATCACCCGTGACTGAGAAGATTGGTATCAACCGGTACCAACTTATTGAGCGCCTACGGCAACACTTCTGGTCTCGTTGGGCAAAGGACTATCTAGCCACTCTACAGCAGCGTGTAAAATGGCAGCGAGAACAGCAGCCAGTTCGTGTCGGCGACTTAGTCTTCGTGTTGGACGACCAGCTACCACCCTTGAAATGGCTTATGGGCCGCATTCAGAAGCTCTATCCAGGAACTGACGGTGTTTGCAGGGTAGTCGACGTCAAGACAGAGAACGGCGTCATTCATAGGCCCGTCTCTCGACTAGCCCTACTAGATTCCCATGAGCTCTTTGGGGAACATGTCCCCAAGGGGGGGGAGGATGTTAAACGTCAAAACTTCATGGACAGAAAATGAAACCTTTTTTTACTTTTTTCTTCTTTGTTCTTTTGTTCTGCACTTTTGTTTTTAAAGCTGTCACTAGAAAAATGTCATGAAGGAAAAAATGGTATTTTAATTTATTGTTTATTGTAACTAATTATTTTAACTATGATTAAAAGCTTATAAGAAGACTATTCGCTTTGACTAAAACCCTGTCTGTGAGGCATTGTAAACAGTAGGTATTCTTAATGCAGAACATTTACCAAAGTTCGTCGCCAAATAATTACAAGCAACAAATCACCATCTGCAACATAAACCCAGCTTCAAAAACGGTCAAAATGAAATATTCTGCAGTGCTACTAAAATGCAAAATGTCCGGATTTGCCTTTTTTAGAAAGGCAGGCTACCCTACATAATACAATCTGCTAAAATGAGGTCGCCGAGATGAGCCGCGGAATGTATTCATAGCGGCCGTTAATTAGTTTTGTATTCTTAAACGCACCGCGTTTGGGGTAATTGTTTGTGTTCTGGATTCCTGCAGGTATTACATTGTATGTAGATTTTTATGTTCGTGTCTCATAACTAAGTATGAGTATTGACCTTCTCACTTGATCATTGTACTTAGTGGTTAGTTACCTATATAGGTCATAGTACTGCCTACTAAAGTTAAGCAATGCTTCAGCAAGTGTGTAATGGAACAGTCCTCCATTTAATTGTATTGATTTTTAAGCAAGCGGGTTACTTTTGTAAGGATTTAATATTTTACTTTTATGTAATCTCGATCGTACCCCCAGGGGTCGCGTACCACTTATTAGGAACCACTACTCTAGTTTATACGGTTGAAGACTTATAAAGCTCTAGCGGAAGAGGGCTGGAGTCTTTCGGGTACCTACACGAGGCATGGAGAGGAGATAGCGTGAGAACCTTTCGAGCTAGAGGCACTTATGGCTTTATAAAAGTCGCTGAGTTTGACTGTAAAGTACTGTGTTGTTGATAAGGAACATTAAAAAGAGGAAAGACCCTTTTCGATGAATCCTTGTACTTCTCAAGCACCTAATTGCCAAAGTAAATTCCAAAAGTTGTTGTTCTTTGACTCTCAAATAATAACATTCACCAATTAGGCAGTAAGTACGTACATAATACTATTGTTAACTTGTTAACAGACACAGGTGTACGGCTTCTAGACAGCCAATTTGTCGGATCACTGCTTTTTGGAGCATTCACTTCAAGGTCCGGATGAACGTACCTACAAGACCGTCAGGTATTGTATTGATCTGAAAAGGGAACCTAATTGAGACGATATATTTATTGCAAAAAGAGATTTTTAGGACTTAGTGCAAGCGCTATCTTTTATCCTTTTAATATTGTACGTTCTTAGAATTTATTTGGGCTAAGTATTTATCTTACATCAGGTGTAAGTAAGGTTTCTTTTATAGGATCAAATGCTTTGATCATCCGCAATACTTCTAAACAATTGTTTCGGATTTAGTTTAGGTAGGTACATCTATACAGGGTGTGTCGTTCACAATCACATTAAATCTTATCACATATACTATATGATATTCTATGGCGAATTGTAAAAAAAATATCCTAATCCATTCAGTGGTTTAGCCACAGGAGTCATTTTTCGTTTTTCTAATTTACAACATCATGTGTAAAGCAGAGATAAAGTTAGGAGTATCGAATGTTTTGATCAGTTGACAGCTGTCAGTTTTCAAGGGAGAGTTTCAATTGTTTGTAATGACTGACTTTTATATGGTGTTCTAATTTTCGCACATTTTTATTCTATTTACTTTGTTTGAAAATTTTTTATTTTTATTTTTACGTATTTTTCTTTTTCCTTTGTGCTAATCGACATATAATAAGCAGCATATTAACGCATTTCATTTAATGTGATTATGAACGACACACCCGATATAACATTGCTTCATCATCATAGCGTACGCATGTAGGTAATATAATCTGCAGACTATTACATAGGTTATATTCAGGTAAATCGCTGAAAATATATGGCATCGTGATTTTATTTTAGTTTTACGATAAATCGTTGCTTTCATAACAGGAGAGTAAACGGAATCCCAAATTGAATCGGGAGTTTTATTGACATTGTCAAAATTCGGTAAAACAATATCCTGTCGAATTTGTCCCAAATTGACTAGCTTGGGACGATAAATAACGAACTGTGTTTTAGCGAAAAATGTTTTATTTTTATGCTCTTTGATGATTATATCAAACGCAACTTGGAATTCTTGCTACGAGCGGTTAGGCAGGGACTTTTTTTAATCTAATTAAAAATTATTAAAAAAAAATCAAAATTTCACATTCCCAATTCAAAAACCCAGGAAGCCCAACTAATAAATTCCTCAATCAAAAACTTAAATGAGTGTTGTTCAATCAGACATAGATAACTTAGCAGTTTCAAAAAACAGCTTGTAGACGACAATTACTTACTAATAATACCGAAATCGTAGACAAAGCAACTTCGCCATCTAAAACTGAACACATTATCGACACAACAATGAAAGTTAAACCATTACACGCTGATACTGACCGGGGCCCGACCCAATAAATCGGTAGCCATTGTCCAAACATTCTGAGAATAGCCCACAATATGATTGAGTAATAAGAAGTTAATTATTGCACGTGGCTCTAGATGTAAACATTAACGCTTGTGAACAGGGAACGAAAAATCGGGTATAAGCGTGTATAAAAGTCTTGTCTTACTAGTGAGGATACATGATGTAATGTGGATGTTAATTTTTATGTTTTGAAGTTTTGTAATTTACTAAGTAATTGGTCTAAATAACTTGAGAGGACAAAGACCTAAATAAGTACTTATGAATAGATATAGGTTACACTTAATTGATGTTAAACTGTATTATTTTCAGTTAAGAAATGAATAAGTTAAAAATAAATGATTCTGAAGTTACTTAAATGTTCTGTAGGTAAATTAAATAATATGCTATATACATCCAAAGCATAGTACCTAAGTAGGTTTAGATATAGTTATCGGCACGGATATTGAGCTCTCGGCGGAAGAGTGCAGATCGCTTTGCGCAGGTGAAGGTCAGGGCTCAATATCCTTGCCGATGATTATAGCTTTAATGGACAGTACCTAACCAATAATTTATTTGAAAATAAACTAACAAAAAATTACAAAAGTAAGTTAAACCCGCTCCACAAAAAGACCAGATATTAACATACGTAAGTATTTAAGACATATCAATCTGTTTAACCATTGTAATACTACTTGTTTGGTTTCCTAATCTAAGTACATTGTTTTAGGGCGATGTCAAACACAACTCGCTTGGCCATACTGATTGGACTTACCGTTAATTGTGTTAATACCCAGACGGTTTGTATAGTCTGTGTCTGAGAAAGGACAATGCTCATGAAGTATGAGAAAAAAACCCAGGCCCGGCGCAAAAGAAATGTAACTCAAAATATAGGTAAAAATAAGTAATTAAATATTACATATGGGGCATTATCGAAATCAGTGGCTATATGTGTGAAATTGCTATTCGAATTTTAACATCTGCGGTACATTGCTACTCAAGATTTTAGTTTAGAGGTAACATAATGTATTATTAAAAGGAACAGCAAACAGATACAGTTGTGGTTTAAGAGTGTACATAATGACATGTTTATAGCAACTTCTCCACTATTCTACCTACTTTTACAAGATAATAGGATGATAGAACTAAAACAGGATATGAATGTACTTTTCATTTTAATAATAACGCTTAAAAGTCATCGATTCTTTATTTCTAACACGACGAGATCCAAAAATGTTGCGGGATGCGCGAACTGTTCCTCATGTCTAGCCCACCCTAAGTAATGTAAAACGCTCATGACGCGATGACATGGGCGCTGCAGCCTGTACTTCGGTATTGATTTATCTTTTTGGAGAAGCTTATTACTTGCCATATTACTTGTTTGTTGTTTCAGATAGCACTTTAATTAAACTATAAGCCCCAGCTGCTCATGTTACCCCTTTAAAAAATCAAATAGCAATTTCATACATTTAGCCATTGATTTCGATGATGCCTCCTATGCAGTATTTCATTACTTATTATTACCTATAATTTGAGTTACTTTTCGTTTGCGCCGGGCTTGGGTTTTTTTTGAGCATTGTCCTTTGTGACGGGACTATTGGGTTGTAATGGACATTGATGCAGAGTGTATTCTGCTGTTGATTTTCAGTTTCAGGGTATTAATTATAGTGTTCAATTGAATTAAATGAAAGGAAGAGAAAAATATTTATCGCGAAGGAGAAAAGAGCATATACTTATGGGCTGAGAAAGCTGAGAAAAAAATATTCCAGTTTACTCTGATATTTATAAACGCAGAATCCTACTATTCCTTTTAAGATTGATTTCTTGATATAATATTAATTTGCAACTTAATATTATATGATGTAAGGTCATGAGATGAGTTACCTAATTGAGACAGCTTGGAGCTACCTTGATACTAAAGTTTCTATATTGTATCTTGTAGGCGACTGTACCAACTTACAGCAAAATACGTCATCAAGTCTACAATCGATCATAACCTCAGAAAATTGGATCAAGAGGTCAGAGGAAGCACCACATATTAACGAGCAATTTTATAATGATTTAAAACAACTGCTTTACGAGCGTTAGAGTGGAGTACTATGAAATGAGCTGGAAATAATGCAATCTGCGTAAGGTAAGTGGAGTATGCCGGATGAAGATATGTTCCAGATAAGTGTGAGATTATGACGTCATAACATGATTTGTCTTGTATTGCACGTGTTGAGAGGAGAGGAGTATGAAACATATTCGTTTTTCTAATTGTATTTGGTAGTAGACATACCTAAACAAAGAGGTATAATAAAGAAATAGGTATAATTAGGAGAAATAATCATAAATTTAAGGATCCGAAGTGATAGTTACAAAGAAGGAATTCCTATTACCTACTTATAATTTAGAATATCGTTCGGAAAAATTATAATAAGTACTTAAGTACGATTTCCATATGTTAATTTCTAGGAATTTTAGAGAAGACTGAAAATTACAGTAAGCCTATTGACCTTTGGAATCTGCTTAGCACCTTACTAGGTAAGTATCCCTTGAGATCGTTCCCTACCTGCCTGAATTTTATATTTTAGTGAACAAAATACGAAACACATACACACACGCGTGTACTTTAGAGGTAAGTCTATACTTTAACCGTACCGTAACGAGGACCTCTCACAATGGGCCGAGGAAATGGCAGAAAAACTCATTAGTGAGTCGCGAAGTACCGCCCGTGTCACGAACTTGAGATAAAATGATGGACGGCAGTCTTAACAATGAATGTCCGTTGATATTTGATATAACGGACACAATGCTTTGATACTTGTGTCTTTTATGAGTTTCTTTTTACGGTTTTTGCAGTTCTTGGAGTTGAGTGGTTTTTGAGTCAGGTAAATTGTGAAGTAGAGAAGATAACATTTTATTTGCCGAGGTTCTTGATAATTGTAACCAATATTTCTGCAGTTTTAAAGCGATGATATTTATCGCCACATGCTAAATGTATCGTAAGAGACGGGGTTCTCTGGGACCTGACTGCTGAGAGATAAGAAAGACTACAGAATTATGTATGACTACATTTTAGTGTTTGGTGTACAGTTGCTGTGTGTGTAGTGTATGCGTGTGTGTGAAAATACTTTAAAAAATAACTGCGTAGGGAAAAATCCTATCATACGCTTGATCCTATAAATTAAGTAGTACTTTCAAGGATTGAAAACCCACTCAGACTCAGGGAACAGTGTCACTAATAAATAGTTATTTCGATAACAACACGTACGACCTGCATTCACTTTACGTTCGAAAATACAACGAGAAAAACAAAACGTGACGTTCATTGGAATTCGTTCACAGCTTCCAGCGTTTTTTAATGAATTTCGGAACAAAAGAATTTTTATTTACTGATGCAATATTGCTGGAGTGGAAGTTCCAATCATAGAGTCGATTAATTTTTTATCACTTCGAGTCTGAAAGAGATGTCTGCGTAAATGTTGCAGAAAATACCTACCTGAAGGGCTAGTTAAAATTGAAATAGTATGTACCGCATACAGCATAAGTATGTATACCTGCCTTAAGTAGGTACCTAAGTACAAGTGTAATCTAAGTAGGTACTTAATATTTAGTTTGTTTTAATCTTTGTTCATTTCTTCATGCCAGCCTGCCTTCTGACCTTAATAGTTTATCTACTGACCACCTGAAACTTCTGAATACCTTAATAGAATTACATTCCACCATTTATTCAGTTTATTTACGTTGGTCTTCCACCATCTCTAGCGCACATATCGCGAAATTGCATGGAATGGTTATCATCGTATCAAGAAATAAGTAATAGCTTACAAAATAACACTGAAGATAACTGAGTAAGATATCATTCTACCTTCCCACATATCTGTGTTATATTTATCTCAAAATTTGCATTTACGATACACCATAAAACACGGAGACTATTGTAAACGAGATTCGATCAATAATTTGTTGAACACGCATGTTTAACACGAACATCAAAGAACGGTAGCAATTCATGCGTATATTTATTTAAAATCTCGCGGCTCCGTTTACGTTTTATTCTTCAGATCTTTTATATGTTCAGTTAGGTAAGAAAGATGTTGTTAGCAAGCTCATTAAAGATGCGTTTTACTGAAGATTGACTGGGTGTATTGGTTCTTTTATTATGGTAAGTGGTGCAATCTTTAAATTTTCCAGACAGGCATTTAGATGTCTGATCTATTATCTTCTAATGGCCTTACTACAAAAACTTTAACCCCTGTTTTACACTTGTCTAATAAAATTTTGGCTGCAAAATGAACCGTATGTCAACGTCATAATTTGTCATTTTTTTAGACAAGGCTTAAACTGACGTTAAAAAGTTTTTGTGGTAAGACGGTTAGGGCCTTACTACAAAAACTTTAAAGCCTGTTTTACACTTGTCTAATAAAATTTTGGCTGCAAAATGAACCATATGTCAACGTCATAATTTGACATTTTTTTAGACAAGGCATAAACTGACGTTTAAAAGTTTTTGTGGTAAGACGGTTAATGTCTAAAGGTTTCCACAAAGCTTTATATACTTACCAACTAGTTAAGTAGAAAAAATGCGATAGCGACGATTATTCAAATATCTTTGTATCTGTAGGTAAATAAATATACACAGATTTTCAAAAGTGGTAAGGATTACACCGACAATAAAGGGGCCACGCTGAACCACACTAAACTACTTATTCCTTACAGACCACCTTTACGATTCCTATTCATTTTATCTCTACTAGGATATTAATAAAACACACAAGTAAAGAATAAAAAATATATTTATATAATGACTATAGGTTCAACGATAAGGCACTTAACTTACAAGATAATTATACAATTTAAATAGGCAGTTTGTTAGGAAGCTTGTTGCTAACAAATACGTATTTCGTGATGTGATACTTTAGTTCTTCGCCTAAAGTTGTAACTTCTGCTACTTCTTCCGTTGGGGGTTCTGAAAATCAAAAAAAAAAAAACTTCAGTATAGGATTGAACTCTAGACCTATTCTACAGTAAGTAGTAGATTAAATTGATACATAAAAACAAACTAAAATACTTATAACAGATGGCGGCTACCCAATTAAAAAAATTAACACTATGTACTATGGCTAATCTTCAGGGTCGTCCCACAAATACAAATAGGTAATTATAATGGCGAGATTCCACCAAAATTGTACGCGCATATTTGTTCGCAAAAAAAGGTGTAAGTACCCATTCGTTGGTCCACTGCTAATATGTCCGCGCAGAAAGGTTGCAATGTTGTGGACAGTTTAGAAATGTTTTTTTGCAACTGAATAAAATAAATAAGATGGGAAATTAAAATGGGAAATGGATCTTACGACCGGCCCATTATAATACCAATATACTTCTCTCCGAATAATTAATTAGAGTAAAATAAAAAACGAATAAAAACTAACCTAAATTCTGCCACACAGCGGGCGGGAACACAGGTTGTTGTGAGAACACGTACACCATCTTGGAATCTCTTTGAATACCCTTGTTGACTGCATTGTCTTTTCTCGTCATTTCCACGCGGTACCAGAATGCTGGTTTTCTAAAAAATATGGAAGCATTGCAAAATGTGATAATAGTGTTGAAAGCAAGAATAAGTTTTTTTAACTACATACAACCTCTGCTTAGCCTTTTCCCAATTATATTAAGATCGGCTTCCAGCTTAAACAGGTGCAACTGAGTGCCTACCACTTTGGCATTCCTAAACTAGTAAAAATAAAAAGTAAATAGAGATACTAAACGCAAAGTACAAGCTTTAAGGTAAGTGACGTAGGTACATATAGGTTTCACTAAAATAAAGTTATCGAACATTCTAGTTCTAAGGCTATGGCCGTTTTTTCTTAAAACAACTATTTACTTATGTACGTTTAAAATGGAACCTGAAAATTCATATTGAATAGTTGTTTTAAGAAAACTGACGTTTGACTGAACATGAACCTTAATCTGGCACATTCGTAAAATAAACCAAAATATAAATAAGAAATAAATATAGCAATAAAATATAAATATAGCAATGCAGCTGAATTTCAGGGATACCAAAATATGTGAGTATAATAAACTGTAGCGATTATACTACTTACTTCAAATGATCCTGCACGATGTTATTGGCGATGGGCATACTAATCTTCTGCACGGGGTCACTCACTAGCTGTCCCACTGTTCTGATAGGCGACTTCTCTGATACGTAGTGCTCTAGTAGGCGAGAGGCGCAGGGTTTTAAACTAGCTGAAATATTATAGAATTTATTAATTAAAATAACAAGAAGAATAAAAAATATTTGTGGACGCAAACTTAGGTAAATAAAATGCACAGGTAAATTAGGTAAATATATATATATATATATATTCTAAATAAGATCCTTATCGATTTCGACAACGGCGAACCATGGCAAATTCACCTCCTAGCGTGAGCCCTGATATGACTGGCGAAACCGAGCTTATTTTTGAATACTCGATCGCAAGCGCTGCAGTACAACTGACCCGCAGCATTGAGAGTGTAGGTGTACGAAGGCTTAGGTCTCTCTTTCTGTAGTTGGCGCTTTTCGTCTAAAGCTTCGAATAGCTTGACGTTTTCATAGATGGTTTTGCGCCAAGATGACCTATTTGAGGCAAGCCTCTCCCAATCATTAGGATCTATACCGCAGGCCTTCAGATGTCTTTTGAACACGTCCTTGTAGCGTAAATGTTGTCCTTCTCGCTTCCGTTTACCTTCAGCCATCTCGGAATAAAAGACCGCTTTAGGTAGACGGTGGTTGTCCATCCGAAGGACGTGTCCACACCACCTGAGTTGTCGTTGCATTAGCAACGCCTCCATTCCATACATATTGGACAGTCGGAGAACCTCTGTGTTAGGAATGCGATCCTGCCACTTAATTTTGAAATATTTAGAATACTGTAAATGTGAAAAATAATATTACCAAAATCAGCTCTCAAGCAGCTTTCAGCACGATGAAGGTGTTCTAAGCACACGTGAACTTGTGCGAACTTCATCAGCAAATTCTTCCATGGACTTATGTCAATTTCATCTGTTATCAGTGGCACCTGAAAAGATTGTTATTATTTATTTATTGTCATTTATTGAACAACTAGGTTGAGATGATTTATTTATGGACATGATGATGGTTATATAGACCAGTTTCAGGGGTTGTTCCAAGTACCTACTCCAAAACAGCTAATCATCATCATCTGCCTAGACATTTCCTAACTATATTGTGGTTTTCTGACAATCTAACCGTGATGGTATTAGAAAACTACAGACATCTGAATTCCGAACCTCGACTTTTGGAAGTCGGTTAACAAAACAGCAAAATCTCACCTCATTAACATCTTTCTTCTCACTAACAAGGCCATGTTTCTTCAGTGAAGCAAAGTCATCAACAGTGAGTTCATTGGGATCGTCTTCGTAGAAAGACTCGCAGTCCAGTCGTATGGAGTGTTCAGCTGATGTTAGACTTTCGAAGGGATTGAGCTGGAAGTCGCCGCCGCTCATAGTCATGTCTTGGATTGTTTGGTTTATTTGTTCTATTGATTCGTGGGTTCTGGAATGAAAAAATATAGGTTACAATGATAGAGTACACAAGGGTAGTACATAAAAAATCTAAATAAAGGGAGTACATACGAAAATATACAAGGAAGTACATAGGGGTAGTGGTAGTATATAAGAAGGTTAACTAAGGTTAGCCTCATATGGCGAGTTACACCTAGCTGTAACCGGTTAAACCTAGTTTCAACAGGAGCATATTATGCCTACATAGGCTGACTGCCGTGTTGGTCTAGTTGTCGTATAGCGGGTCTGCTGTGTTTGAGATCTAGGTTTCGATTTGTGGGTTTCAAAAAAGTTCACAAAGCAGCCCGACGCCTGGAAATTGGTGGTTGATACACCCGTGCATCGGAGAGCAAGTTAATGTCGGTCCTCATCTCTCTCCGGTCGTGTCGGATTGCCGTCCCATCGGGCTATGAGAGTGCACCTGAGTCTGCGCGAATGCTGGTGCACTTATAATATGTCCTGCGCAGCCGGCTAATCTCCTTAAATGATGGATGGTCAGCGGCCATGGCCGACAATTGGTTAGGACGCCATTATTATAAATAGTACTTACCTGGCATCGCTATTCCAGATCCCAGCAATAAAGAAGGAACACAACAACAGTGACATGACCCGGGTGTACTCCCACATAGTCTTCTCCGTGCCCACTTGAGCGACCAGGGATAATGCTTGAGGCGGACTGGATCGTAAGTTCTTCAGTACTTTAGAAGCTTGAGAGTGACCACGGGATAGTTTGAGGACTCATCATCCTCCGAGCCTTTTTCCCAAACTATGTTGGGGTCGGCTTCCAGTCTAACCGGATTCAGCTGAGTACCAGTGCTTTACAAGAAGCGACTGCCTATCTGATCTCCTCAACCCAGTTACCCGGGCAACCCGATACCCCTTGATTAGACAGTAAGGTGTCAGACTTACTGGCTAATTAGACTACTAATTAGAGGACTAATTTAGATAAATAGGATAAAAATCCTATTAATCAAAAAATAGGTATAGCTGCTATGATGAAGCCTACACCTGGTTCCCACGGAAGATAAGAGGATACAACTAAGTTTAGCCGCATATAGCCGGTTACACCTAGCTCTAACCGGTTAAAACTGGTTGTAGCCGTACTCAGTGCTTCAGCATATACATAGATTCTTACCTGGCATCACTATTCCAGATCCCAGCTATAAAGAAGGAATGTTCCAACAATGACATGACCCGGGTGTACTCCCACATAGTCTTCTCCGTGCCCACTTGAGCGACCAGGGATAATGCTTGAGGCGGACTGGATCGTAAGTTCTTCAGTACTTTGGAAGCTTGAGAGTGGCCTCGGGACAGTTTAAGGACTAATTTTGATAGGTAGGATTTGTTGTTTGCGTCGATCTGTGAAGGAAATAATTGGACATATTTTAACCATTTCACTGTCCACACACGATGCTGACACAATAGTTAAAGAATCGGTATGTACCAATCCCATATGACTCATAGGACAGGGAAGTTAATGTGAAATGGTTTTCAACACATTACATTGGCCTCATGAATGTATAGTACTTACAAGCATCAGCGAAGCTCTCAAAATTAAGCGCAGACCCAAGTCACTGAAGCCGAAATCGGCCCGGATCAATATATATGTCACCGTAGGATTACAAACATCGTTAGATTACAATCTATCTCGAGAGATTGTAAACTGTCGAATTATTGTAAACCGTAACACCTGATTGCAATTTAACGCATTATTTTTCGCTATATTATAATCTATCGATGAGAAATTGTCAAATTGTCAACTGTCCGAAAGCTCTCCCTGATTGGTCAGTCTTTTTGTAAGATCGAGAGCGATGTAGAGCGGTCAAATTGTCAACTGGCGTAGAACGGAATGCATCTTGCGCGCTGATTGGTAGAACGTCAAAAAAGACAATGTTCTTTGCAACTCCCGGTGTCACAGCTCTTTGACGTGCAAAAATAAGTGACGGTTTAATTTTTTATAAAATCGAAAATTGTACTTAATTTTTAAGACTCAAATTACACACAATTAAAAATTGTATTAAAAATTGAAGTTAGTGACGAAAACGAATCGCTGCAAAACCGACTCCACGTAGTCTTGTCTGCCCTACCCCTAGAGTGCAATTCAAAACCGCGTAGGCGCGGAGGGGCGAGGCGGCCTGCGAGCTGAGGCGCAGGTAGTTTCAGCGCTCGCCGCCGCGGCTGAGGCTGGCCGGCTGAGCCGGCCAGCAAGCCGAAGCTGCGGTGGTGAGCGTGAAAACCATCTGCGACGATAAGCTCGCATGGGACCGCCGGAGCCCCGCAGCGCCGGAGCCGTGACAGAAGTTATGCTTGCTGCATGTTGCATGCTTACTTCCATGCTGGGTCAATTAATATGGGATGTGTTATATTTTAAACAAAAAACTCAGTAGGTACGAGTTAAAAAATTAGAAGGTAAATAAATATTTTTATGATGTCATTTAATAGTATTTAAGAAGTTTACTGTTAGAATGCATGCTACAAATTTAGATGCAAAAAAATAACCATCATGCTGAGTTGTATTTAGAGTGGAAGATAACTCGTGGCTAAGATAGTATTATTTAGATGCTCGACGCTTTATTAATTGTGGCTGACTTAGTAATTTAGAAGGCAACATACATTTTTGGGGGCGAATAATGATATTAAAAAGAAGCCTGTTTAATTAGCACCCCTTTTATTTTATTTTTAAATATTAGTTTGTATTTGAAGACAAAATACCTAACTGTATTTTTATAAGAGTTATTTTTATATAAATTTAATACTTGAAGAATTTTTGAAGAGCATTTATTTTATTTAACTGACACCTCTATTTCATTCCTAACTCTACGGGAACTCCATGGGAACAGAACGGCTGGTCGTGATTGGTCGATCTTACAAAAAGACTGACCAATCAGAGAGAGCTTTCGGACAGTTGACAATTTGACAATTTCTCATCGATAGATTATAATATAGCGAAAAATAATGCGTTAAATTGCAATCAGATGTTACGGTTCACAATAATTCGACAGTTTACAATCTCTCGAGATAGATTGTAATCTAACGATGTTTGTAATCTTACGGTAACATATACATACAAAAATGCATACTTTGCTCAGTTAAAAATGGTTACATATTTTCAATTGACAAAAGTATTCAAAAAAGGAGATTCCCTTTTGGGCCATGGTTGACTAGGGCCTTTCTGAAGAAAGTGCATAGGTATTACTGGTGAATTACTTTAGCTTCTAAAAAATACTTACAAAAGGACGTATTTTTCCTGACGATATGAATTTCAGGGCTTGAATTAATAAGGTGATCAGTTCTTCTGCTGTTTCACAATCTGAAACAAAAAAAAAATTGAAATATACTACCAACTTATATACCTCTTACTTTTTGCTCACAATTACCTACTAAAAAATAACTCATATATGTATTTGGTATATAAATTGACATAGTACAGTAGGTACACTGTGCCTCATTAAAAACGTGACAATAACAACAGTAGGTAACCATTTACATGTGATTCATATTCTTTACCAAACAAACTATAGCATTTAACTTACCTCTCAATATATCCCAGAGTTTATAAGTGAAATCGTTACTAGAACCGATAGTATTCATGCTATGTAAACACTGGCTTAAGGTAGTAGTATCCTCAGTAATACATATACAGCCGCCCGCAGGCACTTCCGCGGTATAGGCATATGTTTCTGTTTCGTTTAGCAACTCGTTCACGCGTTTCGTGTTGTTCGGACGTTTTGCGCCGGGGATGTTGTTTCTGGAAATTAATGCAAGTTTTTTTTTTTATATATAAATAATGAATATTAAAGAATCGTAGCTATGACTCACATATTTGATAACAATATATTTTTAAACTGGCCAAATGCAAGTCACGACTATTATCTATAATAATATAATGAAAGAGAAATACTTACTTGTTTGTTTGAACTCTAAAGGCTCCAAACTACAAACAGATATGGCCCTCTCTAAGTTGTTACTATTATTTATTTATTTATTGCAAAAATGTATACAGTTACAGAAATGCATCCTTATCCTAGGTATAAATTACCCTATTAGGGCGCAGCAAATTAACTTAAAACTATCTCAACACAACATATACAACGTTATTTTTTGTTTGTGCGAAACCTGAATATAGTTTGTTCAGAATCAGTAACTGAATCGATTCCAATAGTTTTTACACCATGTTATATTTTTTCCCAAAACTGTCTAAAAAACTTTGAATGTTGGACACCACAAATAGGTATTTATTCTCGCACAACGGCGGTCACGGCGAGTTCATGGCGGGCGCGAGCACAGTGCTATCGCGTTGCGCGGCATGAGCGTTTTGTGGTGATTATGTATTTTTACGGACAGTCCCGTAACTTAACAAGCTTATAACTTTGTGACTTTTCATGATACGGTTTTGAAATTTCGTACATAGATTCTTTACATAAAAATACTAGATAGGTGTATCAGGTTTCGCATAAACAAAAAATAACGTTGTATATATTATTTCTATTGACTCAAAAATGTTTGTCATATATACCTGAGCCTTCTTTATTTAATGATCTATTAGTATTTGTTGCTAAATTTGCAACATAAATACATGATATCTATGACGATTTCAGCTGCCTAGCTATGATGGTTCATAACATTTAGATTTTGACGGACATTCGGCCAGTTGTGAGTATGTGGCCCCTTTTTAACCTTTGGGTAAGGAAATCTAAAAAAGCTACATCAAACGAACATTTACCTTATCGTCGCAGTTTCCAGATTAACAGAGGCGAATCCCGCAGCAGTCATGTCTACTAGCATCTGGTTCATATTGTGTAACGCACACACAGACCTCCACAAAGCATTGCACGGACTTGCTAGATGGCCTACTATGATTTCTTGTTCCTGTAATGATAGATATTATTTAATTAATAAGAAACAAAAACAAATAATAAATTCGTTTAGATACTGTAATGAGAAGAAGTTAAAACCCAGAAAAGCCTGTGCAAGTTACAAATGTGTTATTAATCGTCTTACCACAAAAACTTTTTAACGTCTGTTGAACACTTGTCTAAACAAAATACAAATTATGACTTTGAAATAAGGTCTGTTTTGCAGCCACACTTTTAGACAAGTGTTCAACATATGTCTAAGTTTTAGTAGAAAGGCAGTAATAATCTATCTTTGAAAAATTGAAATAAATCAAAACGCTTAAGAAAACTCCACAGTTCAAAACATTAGTAATTGGAACAACCAATGAACTAAACTGGATTTATGGGATTGAGAATTTCATTAATGTTAAATCAAAACTAGCTCCAAAAAAGTAATATCATCAAATGTTCACAAGCTTATATAGACATAAATTAAAACAAAATTTAAAGGAATCACTTACAAAATTAACTTTACAGCTTATAAACGGTGTATGGAGCGTCTTCCCCGACCATTGACAGCACAACTCAGTGACACCTCCATGTGGGGCATTGACTAACTCATCAGTATTGTGGGAGCCATATGATATGCCAGCGATTAGGTACTTGCAATCAACTATGGTGGATATCTGAAAATGTAGATGGAAGTTTTATGAGTAAAGTCAAAGTATTTATTTGCATGTGCAAATAATGTGAATACAGTAGGTTCAAATTGTTAAGATATTCTGTAGCTCTGAGAGACAAAGTGTAGGTACTAGAAAAAATGTGATTGTAGATAATGTAAGAAATCATAAACAACTTTGATTATCAACCAGAAAGCTCTCCTTTGGCAATTAAATTACATTCAATGCTTTTGATTCAAAGTGTATTCCTACCAATTTGTTTAAATCATATAATCATTCCTACATAATACAGCAATTTCCATCATTCATTTGGTTTCTAAATACTTATTTGTCAGATGTACATGCCAGTCTTTTACAAAATATTGTATTCAACCACCAGCAAACAGGTCTTTATTTACACACACACTAACATTTACTAGTCTAGAATCAACACAAAAAAATGGTACAAAGAAAATTCTCACCAAATCCGCACTCAATCCTTCTTGCTTAGCATAACCATCAACAAGGAGGTCCAAATCGACATCATCCTGGTTCATACTGCCTTCATAAGTGACCAAACCTCTAGCAAAGTGTTCACTATCAGATTGTATAGTGAGAAGTAAGGGCTTGCTATCTTCTGATGGGTTTGTTAATATCCATAGTGGTACTACGTCTTCGGTTGATAACTGGCCTCGGTTTTTGTTGTAGAGTGTGGCTATATCTCTGGAAATTTAGAATGATTGGTTAAGGGTGAGCTGTGTAAGTGTTGAGTTTGAATAAAGTGAATATTAAGTAATTGATTCTTATTTATGTAGTATGGTATTTACTATATTCATAATATATTCAGCTTAAACACATAGTTAATTCATAGCATAAGCACAGGACAATGATTTTTCTTTACTACAATTTACTATTTATCTATCATTAATTAAATTAAAAATATGAAAGAAGCTGTCTGTATTTCAAGCAACCAATTAAAATCTTTATTAAATATCAAAACATTGCTTAGATCGTGAGAAGAAATAGACAGGGGAGGTAGTTTCTCAGGATGCAAGTAAAAACATAGGGCCTCAGTAGTGTTTGTTATCAGTTCAGTATTTGTAAATTATCCATTGAAAATAATACTAACCTCGCCACATCTAGAGCAATAGGACCATGGAAAGCCTCTTCCTTGCTCCATAACTGTGGTTCATCAGAAATCATGGTGTCATCCAGTATTGTAAGACTCAGGTCCAGTTTAAGCGGCGATCCTGTTAACTCCAACTCCTCTGAAAATTGATTTTATAACTGAGTACAATATTATCATGATTATTCGCAAAGGCTGAACCACTTTAAAATGCTTTCTTTAGAAAACCGAAGAAATGCAAATGACTTAATCCTATTATACAAAATCATCAATGGATTTATCCAAGACCCGAAACTTCTAGGCGAAATAAATATATCTGTGCCTCGTTACTGCTCTACCAGAACTAGTCGTATTTTGGAAGTATTCGCTCTTTGTCAAGCTAAAAGTAATCTGGGAAGGTCGGCCCCGGTTAACCGGATGATGAGAAGAATGAGTCCTAACAGTAATAGCATTGACATCTACTCTAATAAACTGGCGCAATTTCGTAAACATCTACTACACTCAATCCAATAATATTAATTTTTGTTTTTGCATTTTATTTCATTATTGTAAATTATTATTACTATTGTTTCAATTCTTAAATTTTATTCAAGTTTAATGTTCTTCTGAAGTATAGTTAATTTAATTTAATATTCTTGTATGTCAGTGTTGTGCTCACCTGTAAGTGACAAATTCACTCTAGATTTAAGCATTAGGGTAAGATTTGTAAATGTATTAGTGAATAAGTCATTGGTGTGCCATAAAATAAATAAATAAAAAAAAGAAATAAATAAATCTTACAACTAGAATCATGTAATTAGGAAATCAAATTCATTTTCAAACTTTGAGTCAATCAAATATGAAAATTGAGAAAATTTTTGATATGAAAGTTCGCTGAACAATTGCGAATGGTCGGTTGGAGTGTGTCAAAAGGCGAGCAAAGAAGTCTGAACTTGGTACTTGTTACACTCTGACCAAAAGATTAAAATATTCAATTTCATAATATTTTTTGTATTTATTGGGCTAAATTTTGTAGCAGATTATGAGGAGTCCTTCAGAATTTGCTAAGCAATAAACAATAAGCAATGAATACAACATTCCAAAGATAACCTACGTTTAGATATGGTTAAATTAAAACAAAAGAAAACGGCAACTTACCAGCCTCATTTCTTTTGTTATTATTCGCTGTTTCCGTAATACACGATGTTTGTTTGGTCTGTAAGTGCGTAAACACTAAAATATTAAAATTATTCTGAAGTATAGTAATGGAAATTACTTTAGCAAAATATAATTTACCTTATTACAAACGAGAACAACATCATTGCTAACTTTCGTATACATTTCAATGTAACTGGGACTCTTTTGTTTTTGTATGTAATATTTCGAATAACTATCTGTCAGGGGTTTTAATAAATTCTCCATGATTACTTTAATAGTTACAATAAATAAAACTTAATGATGAAAACAAAATTAGAATACGTTGTGTTCGTTCTTCAATTTGAATTTAGAATATTTTTTGTTTTTTATGTTTGACATTGACAGTTACGTTCGGTATCTCTATCTATTCCGTCGTTTTAAAATATCTATAAAATTGAAGGCAAAACTTCTTGTTTTTCTTTAAATAAAAATGTAATATCGAATAACTTTAATTTGTACATATTTTTAATTTGTAAAACTGAAAATAACACGCATTAAATTTAATGCCGGGATTAAGAGTGTCTGGTCACAAGAGACATTGTGTCATCGTAGTAGTTTTTATAGTTAACGACAGATGGCGCGAGTAGATCTATTTTGCGTTAAAAGCATTGTACAGACAGCTTCAAAAGTAAACTGATAAGTACCATGCCGTCGATAAATTGCCAGATTATTCATCTTCTTCTTATGGAAGTTCAGGATTCTAAGTAAATTGACCTTATAATAACATTGTAGGCACTTTTGAAAATTTTGACTTGTTCAGCTACTTTTGAAGCTGACCGTACTATTTGATAATTGTTATTTTATGAACTCTTTTCATAGAAGTAGGTAGGTATAACATTATATTTAATAGTTTCAAAACTTCGTTAATCCGATAAATAAAAGGAATTCATAATAAGTACCCGTGCCACGTGCGTACCTACCACGTAGGTAAGTAGGTAGGTAGGTATCTATAGAGTTTTATTTTTTTGCCATACATATTACATTACATACCTAGGTTTATGACACTTAATAATACTCTTAGGTAAGTAATGTGCGTTGGCGGTGTACCTACCTATGGTCAATATTGAAGATTGCACAATGATTTCCAATGAGTACCTACCTAGGTACCTACTTAAAATTTCAATTGTACCTACATTATATTGTGGTTAATAAATTAATAAGTATTGCACAATGTTATTGTAGGTCTAGGGGCCGGCTAAAGGAGAATAAGTAATGAAATGATAAAAGCCAAAATGGAAGCGGCAGAAGGAGCTAAAGCGGTGAAAGTATTATTGATGAAGTAAAGTATTATTGATAGTTTTTGTGATAGACCGCCCGAAGCGTCTGTGTGCGAAAACTATGAAGGACCTCTTTTTTACCCAGCTTACTTAGTGCCTGTGTGCGCCGCACTTTGCACATACGCTGGGCTGGCGGCAGCGTGCGAGCGTACACCAAAATTGACGGTAGCGTTCGTCAAAAGTCAAAAGCGTCACGTGTCAATCACTTATGAGGAGAGGCACCACGCTACCGACGACGGGCGTTACGTTAACGAGAGCAACAAAAAAAATCCCACTAGAGACCTATTTTGGATTCATTTTTTATAGTAAAAAAATCTTACACCCACGGATCTGAAAATATGGGTCCGTGCTTATGTACACCAGCTTCCGCTTTTATAAAGTTACTTTTTATTCGGCTTTTAGGGTCTCATTTTGACACACCTTTCAAAAATTATACGAACGCCTCTTCAGATCATCAGTTAAAAAATGACAACGAAAAAGACATTTTCTTCTCAAAATTCAAATTATTCGGTACTTTGGTACTCACTGAAAAATAACATTAAGGCATTAAGTTACATTGTTTTTCGATACCCTTTGAATTCAAGTACCTACAGCTTTGACGTGACTTTAAAACGATACCACTCACGCTTAAAGTAGGTACCTAGGTACGCGTAGTGTAGGCAAACCAATCGAGTGCTGATAGCAATAGATTTAAAATGGCTATCTCTGAAGTGGTGATCCATTAGTCATTCTAGATCGGTGATTAACCACAGGACGGTTATTGCTCGTATAGATGTAAAGTGGACGGCTTTTGGAGACTATCAATGCGTGACAAACGTAATTTTATACTTTAGGGGTCCTCATAACATTTGTATCTACACAAGTTATTGTTGATTTTATTTTCTAACTTTTAGGCGTAGTTTTGGATTATGACAAATTCGGTTATTAGGATGCCTCTATTTTAACCGACTTTCAAAAAAAAGTTATAAAATGGTCGTGTCCTATTATGTAGTCTAGTATTGATAAGTCTTAATAAGGTCTTTGATGACGCCCTCTGCTCGGTCTTCACAACTTAATATGTTATGCTTTTCTCAGTTTAGGTTATTTAAGGACAACCCTTGTGGTAGGCGAGTTATTACGCCTATCAGGCAAAAGAATACTTAGTTGATAGAACACCGTTAGGTTGTCATAACAGTATGATTTTGATGACACAGTCATGAAAAAGTCAAGGTTTCCAAAACGGCACGCATGCACCATTACAACCTTTTATTTTTCAACTAACGTAGGTAGAATATTTGATTGGACTACCCACTGCCACTAAATATCGTTATTGACGTAGGCAAATTTGTTCCTAGTATAATACGTGGAAAAAGGGTTGATCATGCGTGAAATAAATATGCAAGTATGGGAATTCAGCTTTAGGCACTTCTAATTTGGGATTAATAGTAACGGAACCCAAGCATTAACGGCTTAACTCCGATTTTTTATCATAATGTTACCGCGAAATAATTCATTGATAATTTGGCGTGACATTTTTATAATAGTTTAGGCTGTTGATGTATTTGCCTTGTAATACATTATTTAGGTTGTTAGGAAAAAGGGTCATTTAAAAATAGGCAGTTTCTGTAGGCAACTGAGTGTTTAAAGCCAATAAATAATATAAATGTATACCTATAACTGGATACCTAATAATGTACATACATCTATAACATACCTACGTGGATTATTAATATGAAGTTCATGCCTTTTTCAAGGAATTTGCCAAACCCATCATATTCGCGAAAAGTTGGGCAGGTAGGTCGGACAGGAAAAAAAATGGTCTTGCCCATTCTATAAAAAAAGTTAGTTCTCAGCATAGTTGCCGCAGTTTTTTTAGAGACTGTAGGCCTCTGCGCGGCTTGCAGGACCGCCGTCCAAACTCAACTCGGATGGTGGGCGAGCGTGTTCCATTATTTTTGTCGATAAAATTGCACCAAAATACGTATTTTATAATAAATTTTGAAAAAATTTTCATCACCGCTGCCACCATGTAGTAATAGACGTCAGTGCTTGACAACAACTGATTTATTCATATAAAAACTCATTACACAACAGAGACGATCTTTAAAACTAAATTATAAATCATCAACAAAATTATAGTTTTTACGAATTTTATCGTGACTACCACGCTGGTTTATTTGCTCTGTTGTGCATATAATTTTACGTCACTGCTTACCTACTTATTACTTCCCACATTAGATGGCTCAAAGTTAATAATAGATCCTCCTGTTCAGATTTAGAACTTTAGTAAAAATATAACTATAAAATTATTTACGTACTTAATTTATTTATTTAATGCTATTTCGCCACCACCCAAAGGCAGACTGGTAGAAAACACCTAAGAAGAGTATCTAGGCGTTAAGTCCACCGTTGTATTAAGCGCAAAAAGTATTTAATAAATAAATAAAAAGTACCTAAGTTAGGAGGTACTAAAAATACCTAGGTATAAAAGTTTGAATGATTGTTAGTCAGCATCTTATCTCCTGAAAGGATTTATGAACCTACATATGTATTTTTTTCACGTGGTTTCAGTTTCTGAATTTAATGCTATTGTTGGTCTGTCATTAAAATATGACTAAAAAATTTTGACACAGGTCTGCATGCTCCAAAAAATATGTTTTTATACAGTTACCTAATAAATATATTATTTAAGTATTACAATTCCTATCAGAGTTTCAAATCATAGCTACGACAATGATTAACATTTTTTATTACCTATATCGAATATTTTATCGTTTAGACTCAGTCAAAGTCCATCATAGCAACACAGTCCCAAAATATAGTTTAGCCATATTTTCATAATCACTATAGACAAGCAAGACCCTTCTAATTGTTTCAGTTTAGTCTACACTCCTACATACTCAAAGACAATTTGGGTAAGTAGGTGTTATCTCCATTCAGAAAATTAGCATCCTACACCACGCGCCATCTTTAAGTAAATTTTCGCAAATAACTTGACCACTAGGGGCACACCGAAAACTTAGCAGTCGGCCGACAGTGTATCAAATGGTTTTTAAAAATATTTCCTTAAAGAAAATCTTGGAATTCAATTAAAGTTTTTGTCGGTCTGATACCAGGCAACTACCTAGTCGTTGTTACGTACCTATGTACTTCCATTCATCTTCATACTGATTTATGAGCCCAAATCAATTATCGGCTGACTGTTTGTTTTCTTCTTGTTTGACTTCTTTAAAGAAAATCTTGATTCCAATCAAAGTTTTCAGTCGGTCTGATGTCATTGAAATATCTGATCGTTGTTATATGAGAAATCTCATACATCTCCGTACTTATCAAGTGCGCAACAAACTGTCGGCCGACTAAAAAGTCTGCAGTGTGCAGATACTCTAGATGAGTTTTCTTTGATTATATTAACACAATATAGGTACAAAGAAAGAGTACCTGTTATTAGGTGAATCTTCACTTTAGCTTTTAGTCTGATTAAATGGATTTTATTGTTCGGACAGGGTAACGTTTGCAGATTCAAATTGGGTGCCTCTGATGTAATAGAAATAGATCGACAATTTGCTGTTACCCTTACTTAGGTAACCATCCTGTAGTTATGAAGTCTAAAGGTGTGTGCAGTCTATCATATGCTTGGCCTAAAGTTTTGTAATCCACATAAGATTCATTAAATGCAGGAAATTTTAAATATTGGGACAAGTTTCTAATGATATCGGCACATTTGTTTTAAAGGGGGTTTTCCTGCAAAGCGAGACCACAAAATTGTAACAGAAAAATAATAATAATTGTGGATGAGAATGATTATTTGTAACAATAATAATTATTTTATTTTTTTAATGAAACTTTCATCACAAAAAAGCACTAGCATCTGAAAATGTAACCAGGCCTTAAAACATACCTAATTTTAATTTTCTCTCCCGTTTTCTACCCTTTCTGTTCGTTCATCACATTATGAGTACGAAAAAAAAATTAATTGTCAGTGTAAAGAGTTCAAAAGAGTGACCCGTGTCTTGTTGTTATGTGAAACTCATATTTATTAGGCTGACATTATGTTAATGGGGAACGTGATGTACCATATTCAGAAGAATTTTAAAGGGAAATGGTATGAAAACACCTACACAGGAGTTTGGAGGTGACTTGTACGGTTTTGCAATGTTTGAGATAATGTTTTGTTTGTGTATGACAAAAATCTCAGGTTGCATAATATGGTGTTGCGTATTCAGACGAAACATAATAATTTATATGATGGTCTACCGCCCTTTGAGATGGGACATCATCAGATGACCCCTTATGCTGTGGTTACAGCGAGAGAGAGTTTCATACCCTTACTTACTAAGCTCTAGGTTTGTTCCCAGAAGCTTTTTCTGTATCAGGACAGCGGTAACTCTTCGAACAATCCACACAAGTGCTGAAATTGATCAGATAGTCGAATTATCGAGGAAGCCTGTTTGCCTATGGTAGATATATGTATATGGCTGATCTACTTTTTATATGGATGCGTCGAGTAGCAAAGTACCAAGAAGATGCAAATGCAACCGCTAGAAGCTAAATCTAGAATAAAAACGGCAAACATATAATTTGTTTTTCAGTAATCTAAGCTTTCTTAACTTGAATCTTTAAATGCCAACATATTATACAAGAATACAAGATATTGTAGGTAGCAGGTAATTAAAATAAGTGGATCTAACTATATCCAGGTTCGTAGACAAGCCAGACACTTCAGGTTACTTACTTACTTAATTAATATTCCGTAGGTATCAGTTTAATTGTTAACAAGATTTCTGTACATTGGATATTAGACAGAGGTTTAACACTTGCAAAGGATTTGCGAAACTGTTGGTAGGTATTTGAAAACAGAATTCGAATGAATTGTTCTTGTAATATTAAAAAAAAACCTAATAAGTTCTCAATTGAAATGTATTGTACATAGGTTTTTTGAGGAGAGTTTTGCCCAGTCTAAGTTATTTTTCATCACCTACTTTACACTTTCTTAACAAAGTCAATAGTTTACAAACAAAAATAAATTAAGCTTATAACAGTACTCAACCACTTCGTCGGCCATTCATTTCAGTTTCCTGACCGTAACAAAAGAATTAAATATGCAGCAAATGTTCTACAAACTACTTAAAACTTGGTCACCCTATAACAGCTATAAATAAAAGTGCATGTATTCAATTAAGACAAACTTTTATAAAGCTTTATTAAAATTAAAACTAGCGCGTATTCAAAAGGTTTTATTTTTTTCAAACCAAGAACGCGCTATTCTTGCATACAAATTAATAAAAATGTTACATGAGTTACGAGAAATTGTTCTTCATAATGATAGAAAATTATTGAGAACATTTCTTTGTATTGCATTTATAGAAAGGTATGGAAAGGATTATACGATTATTACATATTTAATTGATAGGTGAACATAATTTGCTTAAAATACTTTTTAAAAAGTCTGGATTCAAGCTACTTAGCTAAAACGCATCGCGAGTTCAGATCGTTTAGTGATTAGTTCACTGAAAACATGAAAACACACAGGCAAACTTTTTTACTTATGTATAATATGAGGAAAGCAGATTACGGCAGATTGTCGCACTTTTTTTAAAGATGTTAGGTAAGTACCGAGTATCACTGTCTTGTGTACCTAAGAACTTGTCTGGCAGTGGTATAGAACCTTCTTCATCAAGTGTCTTGTCTCGTACCAAAGGTAGATATTGTTACAAATTTCATAGGAAATTTAGGCTTTTTTGAAAAAAATACGAATACAAAGAACCTGTTAATTCTTTTTTTTCAAGCCAATTACTCAAGAAGACAATTCCGGAAAACAACTTTTTTCTCCTTGGTATTTTCTTTCGTCCCTGAAGAATTATATTTTTGCAATCTGCAAGCTCTTCTTTTAATTTTCCCAGGAACACGTCACACTAGGTGACTGGCTACGCGTGCGTGGCTCCGCCCACATGCCGCCCTACGGTAGCCTATAAATGGTGGCGCCAGCGACTTTGTATTTCACTTCTAACTTGGTGCACTTTCGCGCTCTCCGGCCCTTCGAAGTTCGAAAAGTTTCGCTGTCCGTTACTCCGCTGAGAAGCTAAGGTAAGTGGGATTTTGGGAGGGATTCGATTTATGAATTTTATTTTTAGAGTTGGGAATTTATTTCCTTAGTTTTATTTTTAAAATGAGACTTAGAATTTGAAATTTATTATTAAAAAAAAATACTCGTCTTCTTTTTATTTTTTAATTTTGGGTTTAATATTATTTCTCTTGAATTTTTCGTTTAATAAAAAAAATACAATAAAGTGGGGTCTCATTTTTTTATTTGCTTTAGAAGATAAAGTTCAGAGCTTTTCCTGTTCCAGAACATTTTCTGTTAACGAATTACATTTAATTAACAATTCAACAATCGGATTACGATAAAAGTTAGGTTTATAATTAAATAAGGAAGTACCATAATCAAAGAGGATTAGGCCAAGTTTTACGTGAAGATAATTTAAAATTCTCTTAAAGCTTTATTTAAGAGAACAACTGAGCAATTTACGACCGGGTATTTTATTTACGTTAATATGAAAATATGTATTATCCGACTGCAAAAAGAGAGGAGCTGCAGATTAATGCAGCCCTAGAACGAAAAAGTTTACATCAAAATTTTGAAACAATACTTTTTAGAATTTCCTAATTTTTGGAAGTCAGTTTTATTCGGTAGAGTTATTGAAGATGTTTCTTATTATCCTATCCAATTTAGTTGACCTGCATTTCATCCTACTAATATTATAAACGCGAAAGTTTGTATGTATGGATGTATGGATGTTTGTTACTCTTTCACGCAAAAACTACTGAATGGATTTTAATGAAACTTTACAATAATATAGCTTATACATCAGAATAACACATAGGCTACAATTTGTAAACATATTGTTCGAAATACTAAACCTGCGCAGACGAAGTCGCGGGCACCAGCTAGTACTGGAATAAACTTTACTCACGCAATTTCTGAAATGCCTTTGCTAACAAGTTGTAATAAATCATGCTAAGATCACCATATCGAAATAAGCAATAAAGAAATAGGTTACACCATCATGCTATTCCTCTCTTAATTCTTATCAAAGTCAAACTAAACATATTTTGCTCAAAATATCAGGCATTTATTTTTTAATAAGGAAATACAATGCAGTAACTACTTACTATTTGTGCTTTTACCTAGCAGTGGAGCCAAAAGGGCAAAAGAAAAAAAACTATAAGTTCATATTTTAAATACAATGAAAAGCTTCTAAAAGCTCCATACTCGAATAAAAAAAAGCTTTATCCAAAACGGCTTATAGAAGCTTTTTTAACTTTTCTTGGATGTTAAAATAACTATGCAATACTGTCTGCATAACGCTCTGAGGCATATCTTGGTTTCCATTATTAACTCCCTTATTCATTAAAAAAAACTAGGTACACAAACACATTTTTAAAACTTAATTTTTACTATGTAGCGTTTTAAACTAAAGTCATTATCATTATCAACAGCAATATTTATTGTCTCCACATAAGGCTTCAGAAAAGAATGAACGTTACGTATTTTTCAATGTGCGTTGCCGATTTCAGACTTTTCAGGTCAAGATTTTCCCGAAGATATTTTTCCGTCTTTTTTACATGGCTTCAATGTGCGTTGCCGATTTCAGACTTTTCAAGTCCAGCTTTCCCTTAAGATTTTTTTTCCGTCCCCTTTATTTATCCCACCACCAGACACCAAGTCTATGATTGTCCTAGAAAGTACATGCATATAACTTATAAAGTCACTTAGGTACTGTCTGACCTGGAATCGAACCCTCGTACTTGAGAGACAAAAACTTTAACCACAAAGCCAACATGACTTTTTAAAATGCGTTTTGTGAAGATGTCGATAGGCTTAATTATCTACTTAGCAATTAAATGAATTCTAAAAAATCTGGTGATGTATATTCCTATTTTAAAGCTAATCCATCAAATATCGCTAACGGTTTGTGAATGTACACACCGTGTTCACCATGTATATTTCTAGAATAAGTACTTAGGTCAGTACTTCTAGATAGACGAAAAGGGAAACATGTGTTATCGAAATTAAATATTTAAGTCACGTATGTAGGTACACACGGAGGAGTAAAGTATTTTAGTCATCCGCAGTTGTACCTACGTCTATATTCATTAAGATAAGACATTCACCACAAGTCAATTAAAATAAAGAACGACTCTCTGAAAATACAGGAAAAGCTTCCAGTCAGTTTTAGGTGGTAACTTTACTAAAATATTTACTTAAAGTGCATGAAAAACTGGCTGCACGACAGTCTGTCAGCAAGTAATGGCCTTTTTAAAAATAAGTTGCTTATTCTTCACTTTATCACAAAAAGGGGAAGGGACAAGCCGTAAAGTGAGTCACTTCAAAAATTTCCCTAAATATCTCTTACAAATTTCTTTGCACCTTCCATTATAAAACGTCTTCAAAAAACCTTTTAAAAAGATATTTTTTTTTTTCCAAAAAATACAGTTCACGTGAAATGACGCCACGTGTAATATGCACTATTATTATTTTTTTCCTCCAGTGCAGATATTAGCATTATCAATAACCCTTCAGATATTACTAACTAATACAAATTTAATCATTCGACTCAGTATAAAAAGTATTGTATGATGAAAACCGCACACTCTCTTTATGAAACGTGGAAAAATTAATGATATTTGATTGGAAAAAAATGTACAAAGGTTCAATTAATAAATAGGTTGCCTTCGTTTTTAATATTAATTAGTAACAAATATTACTTCCATGGAATTCTATACGCGTTTCATTTGTTTATTTGTTCAGGATTATATTGAGTAATTTGTGTTTTCTTTCATCTTTATTGGTTTAAAATGGCGATTTCTCTTCTATATTTTTCAAGCACCTGTGTGTGATTATTCGTAGAATATTTTAGTATCTTCCTAGTATTATTTTTACGAAAAAAAACATGTAGGTGGTGGTATTTTTCACTTGAAACTGCGAGTGATCTCGGGTTAAAATACATATAAATTATTTAGATAAGACAGTATAGCCAAAAATATAATATTATTCATGCATTACTTAACTTTATTACCAAATGGCACCGTTCTTGGTTGGTCCGTTTTATATGAAAAAACTGTCTTATAAAATACAATATTTACAAGTACGCATTACAAAAGCTTATTAAATCCAGAAGGACAATATAATTTCATACGTTTTTATCTAATTTATTCGACACATTTCCACATTCATAATATAAATTCATAATTCTATTAATAAACACCAAAACAGAAAAAGCCGCATAAAGCTACCTACTGAAAAGTTTTCCTAATAAGTTTTTTTTACATGGCACGAGCAATATAATTATGAATATGGTTTAATGTATGGTATAGAAATGGAATACTTCCAAAAAGCTAGTTCTATTTTTCATAGTTATCAACAAAAATTTTGCAATTGATCAAAAACATACACTCCAAATTAAATTAAACTAAAAAAAAAAAAACAAAAAACGACACGTGTAACATTCACCAGTGTTGTTTTAAACAACGAAAATATTGTTCACGATATCGATTCTCATTTATTGGCTTTATGAATTTTAACAATCGAATTAAAAAGCTCGAAGTCCTCAGTTCGTATTTGCTCACGATTCTCGCCATCATACGTACGGCAGAACACACAAAATGGTCGTTGTTTTCATCGAGGACAACAAACGTTTGTTTTTACCGATGTCCAATTAATCGCAGTTCAAATTGGAGTTGACGTGTGTATAACAATGGAAACCGAATAAAATGAAGTCGAGCACGAAGGTTTTAGAGGCCAACAGGCTGCAGACTAAACTGTCGGCCAACTATTCAACCAGAATATAGGCCGACAGTTTATGTAGTTTGAATGTAGTTTTTAGTTTGAAGGAGAAAACATGCTGCGCCAACCCAACATAGAATTGGGATAAGGCACTGACCTCTATATTATAGAGGTCAGTGGGATAAGGGCAGGAAGATGTGATGATAATCGTGAATCCCCCATCAAATTGCTTAGCCGGCTGATACTTGAATGAATAGTTACTTGATCGTTATAATGTGCGCAAGCTGCCGTACAAGTCATACTGATTAAAATCCCGATCAAACTATCGGCCGACTAAAAGTTCTCAGTCTGTGGGAGCCTTGACCTATAGGCGATCTTGTTAGGCTTGCAATCGTACAATGCATCTTTGTTAGATAGAGGGACGATGGACGAATATAGGTTCGTTTTCAAAAAGTTGCTCTGACAATCAATTTTTGTCGATCCATACAATTTCAATTTTTCAAAAGAGATTTTTTTTAGTGTAGCATACAATGAAATGATATGAAATCGTTTATTTTGCAAGTTGGACATTACATCACTTTTACACGTCATTTTAAGAACGCTGGGGTCGGCATTTCCTAACTGACTGATCCCTGAGAAGAAACGCGGAAACAAACTCAAGGGTCAGTCTCTTTTAAAGATGCCTTTACATTGCATAGATTTATTATAACAACCTTACCTAAAATGAATCAATTATTGGATAGTAGGTACTTATAAGGTACAGATTGACTTCTGACTGGGATTTAAAAGGGACTTTTTAAAGTACCTAATCTCATTTTTTCAATGAGAAATATAACAGTTGGTTCACCCTTTGAACTCCGAAAGGCTTTCATTAAGTAATTTATGGTTGAAATGTTTTGTCATTCATTTTGCATTATTTTATCTTTTTAGATCTGAACTTTTTTTATTATTCTCCGAGGCCGCTTTTGAAATCATTATCAAATTGATAGCAAAGGTTTGGTTGAAAGTGACAACTACCTTTTTAAATACATCGGCGACGGCAAATATAAGTTTTTCCTAAACCAAAACAGGCAGTGTTGCTATAACAAGCCATCAGAATTCGGTATTTTTTATTTTTTCCCGTAACCGGTTCTTTTTCCAACAACTTTATACATGCAATATTTTGTTTCTGCTACCTGAAAGTATCCCTTGATCAGAAAAGCCACAACCCAATCAGATAATACCAAGTAGAAAAACAGATTGTATCTCACAGCTAACCCAATTGAAGGCAATTCAAGTATATGCCTAGCCAATACGGCGTATATTTTCATAGGACACTGTCATTGTATCGAAGTCACTGTTTTTATTGCATAAAGGGATCCCTATAAGTCCTACGTTGGTAGGATTTTAATTCTCCATTTGACCTTTTCTATAAGATAATTCAGTACTTACTTTGAGTTAAGTTCTTGTAATAATATCTTGTTCAAAAGTTGATATTGCTTTAAATGTCATGTTGCTTCTATGATACTCAATTATGTTACGATTTTATTCTTATGTAAAAAAGAGTATTTTCAGGACCCAAAAGTTAAAAAACTGGGAAAAAAAACTTATGAAAAAACAATTTGAAGTTTGAAATCACTATTCCAATTCCGATCTCAATAATTTCCTGTCTATATGAGGCATAACTTACAAGGAGATAATAGGCTGAACATGATATACGTTAAAACTTATTCCTAAAACTAATCCATAACAATTGAACTATCCCCGTTAGTTGAAATCTAGGCCTGAAGTCACGAGCTTTAGAAAATTAATTAAATCCCTTTTGTTTTTGCCGAACTCAGTAGACCTTTGGTCACTCACTGCAAACCGGTTCAAGTACCAATGAGAGTCTTCAGAATTTCCGCACCAATCGGATTGTTTAAATCCTTTGGAAGTCAAAGCGAAAATTTTGCCCTTTTTCCTCTATTTTCGACTAGTGAACTATGAAACGGATTTCGATGGATTTTTCGCTGTTCTGAAGGATTGTAAAGCTTATTTCGACCATTTTGACTTAAAAGGATATACCTATACCTATACAACATGTAACGTAATTAACGCACACCCTCAAACACCCCAATTAGAATATTATGTTATAATCATAATACATACACTGAATTTTTAATTTAACATGTATATGCATTGTTATTTACTAAATTAGTTATACCAAATCTTGGAGAACGTTTTGGTCATACTACTACGCACGCAAATATCGCGCCGCGCGCCGCTCGACTCGACACAACATAACGAAACTACGGAAAAAGCCGACAATACACGAAGTCTTATTACTTTGAGTTACGGTCTATTTGAATTTGTTTTGCCTGTACAGGGTTAATATGACAATAATTTCGGTAGTTTTAATTATTTTTGGGAAAAAAATGACCTATATTACAAATGATAAAAATCGATTCAGTAAACGATTCTGAACAAACTAATTTCAGGATGTGCGTTAATTAAGTTACATGTTGTATATGTACATAAAAAGATTTGACACAAATTGATATCCTTGTTGTCGTTAATTTTGATGTCCGACTCCAAAAAACATCAGCAAAACTATGTTAAGGAAAAAATAAAACGATGTACCGTGCTTAAGAGGCTTTTAGTACATACCTGTCTACTTGTAGTCATAAGATGTCGATGTCCTGAGAAATTCTATATAAAAAGAAAAAAAGTAAGTTAAACATTACGTAACATAATAATGGAAGTGTTAAAAAATATTGGGAAATGATTTTACAAAACTTCGAAAGGTGATATCTTTCATAATTAAAATTTTAACGATCGCCATTTGGTTACATCGAAACTGTGAAAAGTTCTGACTTTTTCTCACTTACAAAAGAAAAAACAAGAAGTTAGGAAGAGAAAAATAAAAAAAGAAACTTGATGCACGACAAAAACATGATCCTTATTCAGTATGAATTTATTTAAGTAATTTAATAACCATAAACAAATTGGCCATTTAGACTAACTTCCAACGCGATGTCTTAAATTATTAGACAGAAATTGACACATTTGTCCATTATTTAATTTACATTTCTGGTATTTTTTTGACAGAATGTCAAAAAAAAATCGCCACTGCCTTCTTATTCATGTCCTCTTTAAGCCAGTCAATTTATCTTTTCCTCAGTCTAAGAACAGGTAATTTATCGGTACTAATAGCAAGAGTTGCCGGTATCATGTAAAATAAAGGACCCCAAAACGAACATGGTTTCTGTCATTAGAAGTCTGTCATTTTACTCACCACCCAAAAAACGAGGACCAATTAATGTGATGACTTTCCTCCAAAAAAGTAAGAAAAATAATTCTGGTTACAATCACATTGATACACATACATACAACAAACGTACAGGAAATCGTTTATTTGCAGTTAGAAACCGATAATAAACCGCTATATTACACGCTCTTCATGTAAATTGAGTACCTCTCGAAAACTGATAGAACACACACAAACACACATTCCTACATATGTATGTAGTGGTTTTACAACAATAATGTTTATCTAAAACAACTAATGCAATAATGGGCATAGAAGTCTGAACAAATTCAAATGATAATGATGACAATAAAAGCTGCACAGTGCACACTAAACAGTCGGCCGACAATTGCCCCAATGGTAAGCAAACATTATTTAAACAAAATCTTGATTCCAATAAAAAAAAACTGTCGGTTCGATACCGGCTAAATACTTGTCTGATCTTCGTAATGTGCGTACAAAGTGGTACTGCCATTCATCTTCATACTGATTTATGTGCTTAAACAAACTATCGGCCGACTAAAAGTTTGCGGTATGTGGGTCATATTGCATTGATAAGATTATTATGATAACTGGTGATATTTGTAATGTGTATCTGATGAATGATTTATAACACCATTTTAACACTTAATCCGATATCAGAGATAGATTTGAAAGTGTTTACAGCCCTTTAAATGGCGGCCTAATAGCATTTGGGTAATTTTAGCATCAATACCATGTATAAAGATGATAATCGCAGTACTATTTTATCATAATGTTCTAACACCCAATTGAACAACGGTGGAATAGATTTTGATAAAACCTTTCTGAGAACCAGCTTTCACCTGAAAAAAACCGGCCAAGTGCGAGTCGGACTCGCTTACGAAGGGTTCCGTACCAGAGCAAAAATTAGCAAAAAAAAAACAAAATATTTATTTTATTCTAGTTTTCAGTATTTGTTGTTATAGCGGCAACAGAAATACATCATCTGTGAAAATTTCAGCTCTCTAACTATCACGGTTAATGAGATACAGCCTGGTGACAGACGGACGGACGGACAGAGGAGCGAAAACAATAGGGTCCCGTTTTACCCTTTGGGTACGGAACCCTAAAAACAGGCATTCAAATCGGTTCATCCGTTGAGAGCTACCTACGGTGCCACAGAGAGACACGTAGCTGTCAAACTTATACCCCTCCTTTTGCGACAATAAAATCCTCCTTGGATTAAAAATAGCGATATTACCGGTTTTGCTATAATAAAACTGATATACTAATCTTACACAATTCTAGGTTTTACACCAACTAATTCATGCAAAACTTTTAAACCTCAATTTGACGAACGATTTGATAATTCCTTGTATTTGACAGTTTACAATATGGTAATCAGATTCCGTTCAGATTAATGTATTAAGGTAAGTAGGAATATTATTGAAATCCTTTGTAAGCTTACGTTGCTGAATCTT
Source organism: Helicoverpa zea (assembly GCF_022581195.2). NCBI lineage: Eukaryota > Metazoa > Arthropoda > Insecta > Lepidoptera > Noctuidae > Helicoverpa > Helicoverpa zea. The sequence goes on from NC_061462.1 coordinate 2,855,533, forward strand.
TAATGTTAAATTCGTTGGGGAAGTTTTAAAGTTACTGAATTTGGACTGATTGAATTATTCTTGTCTCTCTTCCAGTAATGAACTGCCCCCGCAGTTTCTGATGCCTACAGTTTTATATTTGTACCATATATAAAGAAAATGGTCCTTATGTACTGTCAACCAATAACATGACTGTATTTATTATCCAACTCTTCGTAAAGTTTTCAGTCGCTAAAACCTGATACCTCATTTTTGAACTATGCATCTACAGATACATTCTTCTTCATACTGATTTATGAGCCCAAACAAACTACCAGCGGGGCCAATATGGCCAAGGCCTGCCGGGGCTGCGGGATTGTTCGAAAGAGATACCGCGGCCCTGGTACATAAAAGGCCTACGACGGAACACGACGGTTTTTAGTCAGTAAGAGTCTGACACTCCCTCACCGCTGCTAACCCACAGCGGAACGGAAACATTTGGTGATTTTTGACGTAGTTAAAAAAAAAGCCCAAACAAACTATCGGCCGACTACTATAAAGGAAGTATAGATTATTGTTTTGACAGTTCAAAAAACAATTTTTCGACAATGTGGGTCATACATGTCATTGGTCGATAGTACACACGACTTTCAGCGGTTAAAATCTGCGCAAGATTCATGAAGCGTGAATAAGGAGATCCTGAATTATTCGCTTCGTTTGTTAATATGAAATGAATGGGAGTTATTGAATGATAGTTCCTTATAAGTAGAATGGGGTTCAACCCAATATTAAATAGGTATAGAACCGTTTGTAATTACAACACAGATACTGTGAGTAAGAATTAAAATATCGTTACGATTATAAGGTTATTCAGTCATTCATATTTTTCAGTAAGCTAAAAATTATGGTGGTTGAATTGGTTAGGGTGCCGTATCTTCCATTTTATTAAAAAGCTTATATTTTTGTTACACGTGAAGCCGGAAAAAATACCATCTGCTGAAGAAAAATACAGAATTGTTTTATTAAGTATTGACAGTAAAAATCTGAAAAAAAAATACTCATTTGCGCTCCAATTGTTTCTAATAATCTTAACAGAAGGAAGATTTTAATATATTATTTATAGAACAATTCCTTAATAGCTACTTATTTCGTTTCTGCGCCTTCATTTTTTATATTCCCTTCTTTGAAATTGCCAGATGTTGATTTAAAACGTCAATGTAAGTCGGTATTTGATATTTTGGAAAAAGCATTGACCTTACTCAAATATTTTACGAAAATGTGTATTTTTTTACTAAGTCTTTGGAGGCGTTTTGTCCATTGAAAGGTCAAATTTGACGTTTCTATGAAAATGATAAATTACGTTCCTGCATATTTTCTTTCTGCTTGTAACCAAATTGTTATTAAGTTACTTTGCACATATGCATGCATTTTCATAGTATATAATTTTGAATGTTAAAATTAGGTTTGGTTTGGTTAAATTAAATACGAAAATGAAATAGTAGTAGCAAATAGTTTGCAAGTGACATGTTAATAAAATTAAATTAACAATGGTTAGGTACTTCTAGTTTAAAATATTTTCCTTTGATTCAGACTGCATGTGAAAATACTTTGTAAATGTTAACTAATTAATTGTATTTTAATGCATTATACTTTAAAAATGTCAGACCCATGTATGCTTTGCAGAACTTTCTATTCATATTTTAAAGTGAAAAATTCTACCTACCCAAAGCGCATAATATGTCACTGTTTAGAACACAAAGGATCTTGACATTTCTCAAATGTCAAATTACTCTTAGAAATTAAGTTGGCTCTTGTGTACGTTTTGCTACTTATCTGTCATATTACTTACTTCGTGGAACCGTGTATTCAACCTTAACTTAATATCTTCACATATTCTACCGAACAATGACTCTATGATCGATTAAAAAAGTTTTTAGTCAATCTCTTCTAAGTACACCAATTTTAAATTACGAAGCCATTGTCAATGGAAAAGAAAAAAAAACTTGTTCTCCAATAACTGGCCGATAGGGACATAATCTCAAGTCAAACTGGCCGGAGCTTCAACTCAAACAGAGCGGTGGACATTGTCGGTCGTTCCACAAAACTCGCGCAATTTAAATCCTTTTTACAAAGAATTCATTATTAAATAAGGGTATTAAATAGCTGAGTAAATACTCCTTACTTAACGTTTTCTGTAAACGATGCAATCGTATTTTGAACTGAGAGTTTAAATAGTGCATTTAATACTTTCTATTGGAATGGTTTGAACAGAAGAATAGAATCAATTTGATCTTCCCTTGCATATAAATATACAAACCTTTCTATATTAGTATTGCTGATGTAGGTTATACCACATGACAAAGTTAGTAAAATATTATACTAACCCTTGTAAAGTATTCCTTTTACGCTTGACAAACCGAGTACCTTTTGTAGTCCGGTAACAATTGCAGGTAACTTTAAATGTGACATCCTACTGAAATTTTGATAAGGAGACCCAGCGTCGGTTCATTTAGATAATTATACAATTGCCTAATTATGAATATCAAGCTCGTTGGAAGTTTTGGATATTTGATGGAAATAGGATATGAGATTGGATTAGGATGTTGGGGAGATTTCTTGCTAAGTTTGCCTAAAAGAGATTCTTCTTTAATAATGTAGAATCCTAGCTGAGTTTAATTAGGATGGATAAATGATGATCAGAGGCAGAAAGTAGGCTTGAAAGTAGTAAAAATGACAGAAAAAAATAGAGGTCAGCGTTTGTCGTGGTCATGTAGATAGATCGATTGCCTGAAAGATGATATTTATGAATGAGAAAGGAGTGGGTGTTAGTATGACGGTTTACAGACAGCAATGAGAGTGGAAAACATATTGCGCTCACCCCAAATAACTTTAGAGAATGAAGAAGAGTCTATTATGCATGTAGTGTATTCTCCGTCTCAAAGTTTTTTGGTTATGACCTTATTAAATTTGACATAGTTTCTTGGAGATTATCTTCAAAACCAACGTTATCGAAGCAAGCACTTGCCTGACATAAGGAGTTGTTTATATTAGGTACTAAGACTGAGGTTAAAACATGTCCCGTTTGTGAAGAAGAGGCGTTGATATTTTCCTCGTAACTTTACGTAGGTATTAAGCACATTACGTAACTTGGCTTAGAAAAACATTGAACCCGAAACGACCTTTCAAAAAATTCTCAAAAAAATTATATTAATTTACCTTGTTTGAATTTATCATCAAAGTTAATGAAACTTAAAGAAGTACCTTTTGTTTACGTTAAAAGTTTAGGGGATAAGCTGATTTATGTTTTTTAAACCTGACTTGTTTGCGTGGGCACTGAGTATCGGAATTAGACTGCGTGTGATTTTCTGATTTACTGCCTCCTCTGTACATCGCGCATCGTAAGGATTTTGACGATATAAGAAAATAATGTAGGTTGTAGGTATTAATGTATGGTTTTGACTGTAGGTTGTATCAATGTATGATTTCGATTGTTGTACGAACCTAAATATACCATATAAGTATAGCAATACAAAATATTTTCGGTTTTTGGATTGACGATGGTGTATGATTGCAACGATCCTCGATACATGAAAGCAAAAGGGTAAAACAGAAAGTAGTTGTTATAGAAAAAAATCCCTTATACCTACTTTATTATATTTAGAAAATTACATAAAGCTCGTACTAGGTTACATTGGTGAGATTTTTCCAAATTCGTTCAGAGACTGAACCACCGAAAAAAATGCAATGCAAATAATAATTTAAACTCCTATCTTCCGACCACACATTTAGCGACCACAACTCCAGAAAACTGCAAAATATTTTCGGCATTATTTTTAGCGAGATTGCCATTAATCTCTTAGACTTCAGGACTGAAAAAGACAAATACGACGGTAATCCAATATTCGTTTTTCCATTTTTTTAACCGGACAAATATTGCTTATGCCGCTGAGGCAGCGTAATTGAATATTTTAGTGCCCCTTCGTATAAAAGCTTGGGAGAAAGCAAGTCTTGTCGTGAAACAAGTGAAGAATGCATTTTGTGAAGGTGGTTTTAAATGAGGGTACGGTAAATCATATTTTGTATGCGTAACACAATCTAGGAAATCTAGGAATTGAATATGTTTTAACAATGATGGTCTATAAAAAAGATAAACAGGCGTTCGTCATTTGTGTTTAAGGAAATTCTCGATACATTATTTTTCTTTAACACCAAGAACATCTATGTCTTATGTTTTGTTCTCATACTTTATTACGTTCGTTCAGTTTATTCTATACTTACATCTTTGACTGCAAAACTATCCTATCAACATGAAATATCAATTTCTAGTAAATACAAAATACCGTATTTATGAATTATGATGTCTCCCGTGAGGCTTACAAACCTCAATTTCGATCTTTCCCTAATATCGGTACCTACGAAAGAAAATATATTGCCCACGAATATCCTGTCCTACTAAACTTAAATATTTAAGTCGCTATCAATAACTTTTCTTTTAGTTTTTGTCGTATGAAAATTTGGCTTTCTAAGACAAGAAAAAAGTAATGATTTATTTTGTCTTAGAAAGTGATATTACGTAATGGATAATATAACATATTATTTCAATACTTAATAGGTAGGCACTTACTGCAAAATAACCGCTGAGGTCATGCTACCTCAGAGATTATGTTGTCAATACTATTTATCGTCATTGAAAATCACTGACACACCACACATTTTTCGATGAAAAGCTGTAGGCGCAAAAGACCTAAATTGATATTTACGACCTAAAACAACATCAATGTTTATAGAAACCTAGACAGATTTAGGCGATACCAAAAGTAAATGTCATATTTATTCTGATTCGCTAGACATCCGTAGTCTCCTGAGAAAATACCCGTAAAGTCTAATGTGAATAATGCCCTCACATCATTTGAAAACTTGAAGGGACAATAATAAATTTATAGTCAAAAGTTTCTCATAGAACTGTGGCCCCAATAAGATGTGTCAGAATAAATCTGCGTCCTTTGCCTATGATAGTGGAAAACTAACTTGATGAGATTCCTTCCGTATGAAGGTTTTATAGCTATGTATTGCAGGCGTGGAACCTTTGGTCGACGCTTATTCATAGAGTCCAAAATAGCATTGAATAAAATGATCGATGTGTTCACATGATTATGAATACATATTTTTTTATTAATTTTGGGAAATCCATCATTTATCCTTTTTAAATGTCCTTCTCTGTATATAGAGGTATTTTCCCCAGTGTGGGAAAGTACCTCTCCATAAATAGATTATCTTTGAGGTTCTATATATTCCTAATTTCGTAAAATATATAACGTATAAGATATATGGACGAACTTGTTCAATACTGTTCCTGATTAGCCTTGCCTTTAGGGAGCAGGGCCTAAAATTTGGAAAGTTCGATATTAATATAATTTAACAACGGAACCCTTATAATAAATTAACTTTTGTGCAACGTGGAAGTTAAGGATAGGAAGGAAGTATCCAGGTGTATTATTTAAATAGAATGTGAAATAAAATAATATTATAACAGGTGCAGATTGTTTTTAATGAACTATGTAAAAGAGTTAAAAGTTTAATTCACTGTCTTAATTATAGTACGATTGTAAAGAACAATTTGAAATTTACTTTTTGCATTAACAGCCAATTAGCAGTCGAAAGATTACATCACAAATTCGATGTTCTTAAACTTGGGTTTACCCTTTTCTGAATTTAATTAATCTTAGTTAATTGTACAGTCATTTCATGATGCTTTAAATTTTCAATACATAAGGTAATCATTAGTAATTTACACTTGATTGACCGTATATCAAGGGTTTTATTTATCTGAATCCTCTGCTTAGAACTTTTTTTTAACTTGATCCTCATCTGGAACGTTGTCATCTTATTCACATTTCAATTTATTGTTTTACTGTTTAATTTGTTAGTTATAAAGTGTGTCTTTGTGTAAATAGGAGTTTGTATACATAGGTAATGTTAATATTTATTTCATAGAAACCAAAATGCTGAACAAGAACATCGCTATTGCCGTCGCCGTGGTCCTGGCCATCGTCTGCCTGGCCGAAGCCAGGGAGGAAGGTCCTCACGACATGGCGGACGCACTCCGCATGCTGCAAGAACTCGACCGCTACTATACTCAGGCTGCTAGACCCAGGTACGTTTTCCTACTTCATCATCATCTTCCGAGCCTTTTTCCCAACTATGTTGGGGTCGGCTTCCAGTCTAACCAGTTGTAACCAGCTGAGTACCAGTGTTTTGCAAGGAGCGACTGCCCTATCTGACCTCCTCAACCCAGTTAGACTGGTGTCAGACTTACTGGCGTACGTCTTCCTATTTACACCAGAATATTTTAAAGGCAACACGAAAAATGATGTAGAAGAAACTGATAATGTTTTTGATGAAATAGATAATGGTAATGATAGTAATGAGATTGATGAAGGTTTCCGTGTTGCCTTTAAGACGTTTGCACCTGTAGATATTAATTTAGGAGTAAATAATGAAGGGGAAATTGGTTGTGAAGAAAATATTGATGTGACAAATGATTCGACGGCAGTTGACGGCGATGCTCCAGCAGGTTGGTAATGAATGGACACAGGTAATGATTAAGAGTATTGATTTTGTCTCAAACTCATGACAATTAATTCTGAAATAATTGAACCGTGAACTTCATCAAGGGTAAAGGCATTTAAGCTATAAATGATTACAATGGAAATTCAAAACTTAACGAAATGCTAAGAAATTATTTACAGTAAAAGTTAAACGTAAGAAAACGTCAGCTTTTTATAGACTCGTAAAACTCCAATTGGCTTTAAACAAAATAAGTTTTACTTAGTTTAACTTCACCTTGAACGGTCGCAACATTGTAGCGAGAGAGTGAAATCGAAAAAGTTTCATCTCAAACTTTCTTAGGGCCACTTCCTTACAACTGTTGCTTTATTCTACTTTAATCCTTGGACAGACCCATTAATTTTAAAACTTAAATCAATCATTGGATTGCTTTGAACTTTATCTTTGTCATTTGTGAATTATAGAAAAGAGAATTTAGCCTTCAAAGTTACAGTAACGTTTAAAACTAAATTAACATTCTGAAGAATCATACCACCTATTTTATACTAGGACTTCAATAACAGAAATAATAACAATATGTTCTTAAGCTTGTTTGTGGACAACCCACTCCGGTTTACAGTGTTGGAGACAAGACTGAATACTGAGTATCTAGACACACGGCAGTGTGTCCGCCAAGTTCGAGCAAAAAAAGCGACACACCGGCCGTGGGTTATATTACACGAACCATTTCGGGCCAAATTCGAACACCCTATAACTCAAAATCTATTTTGTTCACGCATATCAAATTTCAAGTATCTGTTAAGACCCCCTCACTTATCTAAAATACAAAATTTAATTAATATACCTATTGTAGGTCTTGAGATATTGACGTCAGAAAATCGCTATTTTTACTATACACTCACTGACTGACTGACTGACTGACTGACTGACTGACTCACTCATCAAAAACCTAGACCACTTCCAATGGTCGTATTGACTTGAAATTTGGCATGGAGGTAGGTCTTTATGTCAAGGTAAAGGGAAAAATCTGAAAATGGTCAAGTGTGAGTCGGTTTTAAAATAATGAAGGTGTTTTATACCCCTAAGGAACTAAAACGAACTAAATTTATCTATATTTATATAATGTATCTTCGAATGGTCGTACCGATCTGAAATTCGTTACAAAGGTTTGTATTTAGTCAAAGTAAAGTAAAAATCTGAAAACGGCCAAGTGTGAGTCACTTTCGAAAATAACGAATGTGTAACTTTGATCCACAAACATAATATATGATAACATGTCATGTCAGTCAGTTGGTAAATCTAGTTCATTTCTTTGTAAGAAGCGCGCATATTAAAAAATCTGAAAGATAGAATAAATGAGTCATTTCCTTAACTAACTTAGTCATATGAAAAAAACCATTGTCTGTAAAGTCGTTTTACTGACGATAGTTGAACGTGACAACGTGAGTAGCTGCCGATTGTGCCTCTTTGTCGCTCGCTGCGTGCTCTCGCTTGCACTTCAAGCCTTAAACGGAACGCCTCAGAGCGAGGTAACGCCGCATGAGTCATGTTTTTTCGTGCGTGCAGCCGGCTCCATCGATTTATAAGACGTTGTCACGTCAAAAAATAAAATAAACAACCTTACAAAAATAAATGAAATCCCACCCAAAACATAAATGTGAAAGACTGCCAAGTTCGATAATATGGGAACGCTTCGCCTATAAAAGAAGTGAGATCTGAATAAGTACCAAGTTCCATACACATACCTCAGTTAAAAATAGTTACTTTTTAATGATGTTACTTGGCAAGTTTTAATAGAAAATTAAATACATGATTCATTGCATTTAGTAGGTTTATAACAAGGTGTGTGAAAACTTGCCAAGTAGCATCATTAAAAAGTAACTATTTTTAACTGAGGTATGTGTATGGAACTTGGTACTTATTCAGATCTCACTTCTTTTATAGGCGAAGCGTTCCCATATTATCGAACTTGGCAGTCTTTCACATTTATGTTTTGGGTGGGATATTATATACAGATTAGGTTACGTTGTAGGGACTAAGAACTACCCACAGGGAGAACAATGTAACATGTGGAACTGGAGCTTCGATATAACAAACATGATGCCCACACGATTACATATCTGTTAATAGATTTAAATGTTTCAAACAAGAAAAGAGAAGATATTTTGTACATTATCGTTTATTTACATTGTTTTCCACAGTTTTTTTTAAGTCTATAATATTTTTTTTCACTATATCTTCTAAGGACCTATAGCATAAGTGTAGGATGTGTGAATATCACTTTACCAAGATCCTAATCCAGGGTATTTCATGTCTTTCCAACTACACTTGCAAAGTTGCAAAAACATTGAAGTTTTATTTTTATTTTTAAGTTTATTAGGAGAGTGTGTGCTATCACATTTTCTCATCGGGTGGGGCGATTTCAAAAGTCGATAACATCTTAATGCCACGTATCGGAAAGTTCTCGTAAGCTTGGTAGACGATCTAATTCGTCTACGTTGATTTTATAATTATTTTAAAATCAAATTAGGATTGAGGATTTATGTAATTATCATTAAGCCTTCGTTTTGATAAAGTTTTAATTACGAGTTCGAAGACTTCTAATAATAAACTAGCAGAAGTTTCTCATGTTCAGGTAAATATAAGTACTCATATAAATACTGAGTTCTCCAAAAATCGATTAATTACGGAAAGTTACGTCGACATCCAAACCAAAACATTTTGTTTACGGAAAAACAACCGGACATTAACGAACAAAGTTAACGTGACAATAATACGCCCCAAATGTCTATTTAAGAAGTCTTTTTAAATGCCTATCAATTACAACAATTAACCAAACATCCATCAGTATCATTTACCACCAAAATAAATCTGGACCCAAGACAGACGAAATTCAATCTTATTCCTTTGGCGCAGAAGTTATTTTGACTGCAAAAGCAATTTGGGCGTTCAGCAAATTCCCTTTGTTGCTTGTATTTTGTGGTCATTTTCTGGGCGGAAAAGGCGTGGCATTGCATGAGGATGCAATGGGGACAAGATTAGGCATGATGACGGAGAGCAAATTACTATCCAGCCTCTGAAAGGAGGTACAGGCCTTTGTAACGAAATTGGTGTTCCTCTTGCGTCAATTTCCCTGCCAGTAGACTACGTTTGAATAAATTCTCTTTTTTAAGTGCTTCTTTTTTGAAGTAGGTAAATGTGGTTTAGAGACAAAAATCTTGAATGTTTGAAGAAGTTGGGCCATTGTGTAAATACAAGGCATGCCCGTGGCGTACGTCGAGCGTATTAAAAATGTAACTTAATTTTTTAAATTGATGTTATTACAAGCCTAGGAGAGTATCGAGCTTAATTAAATAATATTTAATGTATAAATGAAGTAAAATTTCTTGTTTAAATAATATGTTAAATAATCTTTTCAAATCTGCGTATTCAAAAAAATAATAATTTTGCATGATTCATGATTCTTAAGACGATTCCGATGAAAACGAATGATGAAAAATGAATCGTTTTTTGACATAGAAACTAGGTGTATAAGTCCAAAATGTAATACAGTTACATACTTTAAAGTTTTCTACGTGCGCACAAAATAGGGTGTCCAAAGGATATGCACAGTTAGGGACTTTACCAACAACCCTGTTTCCTAGACCAAGTTAAAGCAGAGGACAGTTCCTTATTACATACCAGTGTGGTCACACAATTACAGAAGTTTGCTAGTACATTCTATGAAGTTAATGTTTGACGCCTTTGTAGGAGACGATCTTGTTACACGGACTTACATACGCGAATCTATAGTAGTTTTGTTTTAGACTAGACCCCGTTGACTTTTTACAAGTTTTATTATTTACGAATTAGAAAGAATGTTACTTGCCAGATGTCGGCAGATAGAAGAGTATGGAAGGAGAAAACATGCTGAGCCGAGCTTAAATACAATTGGGATAAGGGCAGGAGGATGATGATGAATTTGAAGGAATAATTTTCGAAGTTATATAGCGTTTTCATCTTAAACATACCAAAAGCGGGATGGACAGACAGTCAGATAGATTTAACTAAGTATTTATGACATAAATAAGAATGGGGTATTCATTTAGAACATTGTTTTGGTTCAGTAGACTAAACAATCTCATAAGAAGATAACGATCCCTAATATTTATCCTGGACTAAAAATATGGTCAAAGTTCATTCATTATTAAAGCTAAAACAGCTTTAATAATCCCAATTAATTCCAAGAATAAACAACGTTTACGAAAATATCATTTTCATAGGTACCTTTAGTGGTATTAAGTTTCATAATATGTCATACTCATTCCAAACAAATCCTATTGTTAGATGTTATTGTTTATGATTTCCCAAAGGATCGCAGTTTTTTTTCTTGTAAAGAGATCAACTACTTATTCACTTGAAGGAATTGAAATTGATGGGTATGATATCAAACTATCAAAGGTATTTGAAATATATATATTTTTTACAGTTTTGTTTCGGGATGTATGAGGTTTTTAATAACCATCATGATAATGGTCCAGGTTGGATGGCTTTAAGAATGGTGTGGTCTGGTTCGAGGAAGCAGTCCAAGGTGCTCTCTCTTTTCCCTTACTTCCATAGTCCCATGAGACAGGAACTGAGCCAGAAAACCTGCACAGTAATCTCATTTTCCGACAAAGCTTAGTAATTTAAACTCATATTCTTAATACAAACGATAATGTTTTCCGAGTCTGAGTGATTTGGTTCATTTTTAAATACTCCTAAAATGACTGCTGATGCTGAAATTATGAGGCATAAAATTGGATCATTTATTCAAAAATGGTGGTGAAAAATAAATGAATAAAAATAACAATACTATTTTTTTCTTTATTTACATAGATATTTACAATACATATTTACAATTAAAATAAAAAACTATCCTAGTCGAACAAACAACTAAAAAGCGTCAAAAAATTCGTCCCCATCGCTGTCAACTGGGAGGGGTTGGATCGCCATGCTGATTCTTTGTCCGAGGTAATAGCCAGCCTTCTGGTCACGAGAAGCGTCAACCAGCCGCCTAGAGAGATCTTTAAATAGAATGTGGGCATTCGGACCCCACAACCCGAGGGTTTCAACCCCAAACGGTTCGAAAATATAGTTTCCGACAAGGCCACTATATTTCCGCCGCTTGAGGTTACAATACTAATGAAAAATAAAGACTTAAAGTTCATACGAGAGAGATGAAGAATAGGATAATCTCATAAAAGTAATGTTAGGGTAATTTGTTTACGACAAGTTAATTTTCTCGATCTCGAATGTCAATGTCCCTTAGGCAATAACTTTGGTCTAACACCTCATGATTTTATCAAAACAAGGTTTTTTGACTTAAAAGAGGCCTAAAAATTATGACATTCTAAATTGTTACTTAACTGGGATGGGAAGCAGTACATATTATTAAGAAAAAAATCATAAAAATGCATTAAATTTTGCGCTAAAAGAGTATCTATTATACATACAAAAAAGACTGCATTTCAGTTGAAATGTCTACAATACTACTATATGGTGTTTTAGTCGTGTTGAAATTAAGCCCCATTTTACACCTACGGAAAGGGTGCCGTGGGTGTGACATATGACTTAGGATTATGTCCAGCAAAACATGTACGCCTACCTATTTAAATAACTATTAAAGCGCTATTATTAATTTCTTGAAAGGAAAGTCATGTTTAAAAATTAAATATTACTTTGAGGGACAAAATAACCGATTTGATATTTCTATTTTTGTGTGTTTTGTCTGGTTAAATGTATGTTATCTTAGACAAAATCGACCTTATATTTTGTCTAGAGTATATGTGAAACTTGAATAGAAAAGTAGGTACTAAAACAGGATAAAATGACTAACTGACATTAGGAAATGAATAAAAATAAATGGGCAGGATAAAAATTTATTTAATTCTGTACATTATTTGGTTTTTTCCGATGTCTAAAAATAAAAATTTATAATGCAAAAGTCAATTCAGAATCGTATACTAATCTCAACCTACGCTTCGGCACAATAAAAGTATTCAACGCTTCAGAAACTTGGCTTTATAACAATAAAGTATTTCTTTGTTAAAATACTTAGTTGCTCTTCGGGGTGAATTTAAATTAGCCGTTTTGTATCCTTTACAATGATTTGTTAATGTTAGGAAAATTCATGCAATTTTGCAGTTCGTATTTTGTACGTGACGTTTCTAGCTCCATATTCAGTCTTTGTTATGCGCTTTAGTTAGGGCCCTTCAACGCAGATAATGGTCGGTTGTGTGCTGAAATCGATTTTACGTTTTGAAGGATAAATAGCAGTAGTTTTAGCTGTCTGTTGTTTTTTGACCTTATATTTTTGTATCGGTGAAGTGTTGAAATACATTACATACATTTGAAGTTTTATTTTAATGACTATCGATAAATGCTGTTTCTAGAAAAATCTATATATTTTTTCCAGATCACAGGTTTTCTTTTATGATATTTACAGTTTTAAAGCTTTATTTACATAATTTCATCTTCTACTAATTTATCTACCACTATAGAACAAACTATGCCAAGCTGAAACATGCATGTTTGTTTTCAATCAGAGTTCCGTACGCCATGGGATCCAATAAAACCCTATGAATACAGATCGACTGATTTACCCTAAACTTCAAAGGTCAGTTGAAAAAAGAAAAACATTATTCCGACTATGGTAAACCATAAAATAAGCCTATTTGTTAAAATTAATAAACCAGTATCACTGTAATTATACCTAAAGGTATCAAAGTAGTCACCAAATCATTTATGTAAATTTGTTCAATCTACATAATATAATAAGCAATCAATAAGAGTTTCTCAACCATCCGATATTATACAGCCAGCCGAAATAGGCAGCAGACATTGGAAACTTACTGAATGAAGTAGTACTTTTACGTGGTAACTATTCAGTAATCAGTGCCGGTACTAAAAATCCGATGTAATCACAAATTCGCGTGTCAAAGAATGATGGGACTCATACTTAGTCAAAGAGTCTCATGTCCAATTTGGCTTATTACTGGTGCTTACAAATGTTTACGATGAGGCCGATTCCAGACTTTACTTACTTTTTACAATGTACTGTTAGAAGCTTTTTACTTACATCAGTTATGTTTCTGCATATAAAAATGTTTTACCTACAGGCAGACCTTTTCTATACCTACCTAATGATATAATATTTATTTCATGGAAATGAATTTTATTGCATTCAGAGTTTTCTAAACACACACACAGTTACATAGTTACAGTTTACTTTATTATTTCTTCAATTTAAACTTTGCTGTAGTATTCTTTGGAATCTGCAGTTTCATCTCATTGTTGGTTTTGTAAGTGGCTGTTTTAAATTATTTAGAAAAAATGTAGGTTTCTATGAGTGCAATAAATAATCATCAAAATTCTTGCCCACATCAACGCAATGAATGTTTTTAACCTTAGCTATAGCTTCGCTTTTCTGGCAATTATCTAGAATTTGACACGTAGTAACACTAAACCTATTTCAAGCTTATACAATTAATAATTTTAAGTGCATAGTTAGTTGCCTTAATTTATTCTTGTCACCTGTCAGTAACCACGTTTACACATATTGGGTCGACCGAGAGATTGTTTTGAATGGCTAATCTTGTTATACTTAGCTTAAGTTTATACTGAGGAATATTGATTTTGGTTACTTGGCACGCATATGAATTACGACCTAAAAACTTATTATTATAATACACTGGCTCTTGCGTCTGTTTCATCACGTCCTTACACTATTAAGCCAAAAAGAAAAATTGCTTTATACAAATGCAAAAAAATTGCAAAAACATTTTTTTTGGAATGGACTTTAAAAGTTTTCCGCTTCCATTCTTCTCTGTTATGTTCACTCCCTTCATGAAGAAGTCTCTAGTAGAAACTTGCTTATTCTTATTTACCTAATTAATTCGGAAAAATACATCACTGCCTGCGCGGCTGTTACATCTTTTTCAAAATTATGTAAAACTTTTATTCTATTGTACCTATTTGATTTATAAAAAATACAAATACTGGCTGTCCCGCATCAACTAAAAGTACGTAGGTTATGCAAATATAGTCTCTCTGCAGTATCAAATGATTCATGAAACCGTATCGTTTATAACTCGTTAAAACTGTGAGAATTAAAAAACAAAACACTGTAGTGTTTTTTTTCTCACAAACATAATTTTTTTTTTAACTTTTTTCCTTCTATGTACTTACCTTATACCATTATGGTGGGGTCAGCTTTCCTAATTTTTCTCCACTTCGCTTTATCCATGACATCGCTCTCGGATATTTTTTAATATCATTACTTTACGATATTAAAATACATCAGAAATCCCGTGGTTGGAGATTTGTCTTACTGGCCTTTGTTTGCCAATCTGCGATGACGGAAAAGTTCCACAGAAAAAAGTTTCCCAGCTTCACATTTGAAATCGAGATTACTTGACGATGATTTCATTACAAAGATCTGTCATTGATCATTTGAAGGGACGGATGAATGAATTTATTAGACTAACATTTAAGTATTTTTGTTTTAGTTCTATTGTAATTCCATACCAAAACTATTATTATAGGTCACTTAAAATTCATTCTCATCAAGTTTGCCTTAACTGCTAAAACAACTATAGATTTTGTCCAAGTTTTAGTACCTACTTTCAAATAGAAGTCTAAGGAGTCCAACAATTTGATTAATAGTTTTATGAAAATAAAAGCCAAAATAACTTCACAGTTAAACCTACCTACTTCACAGAAAATTTAAGAGAATTTGGATTCGATACAATCAAATTGGGATATTCTCAATTCGTGAAATTGCAATTACATAAATTCAGCTTTAAGAGTATAATTAACTGTTTCGTAATTGCGAAAACTTTAATGAGGCTGCTAATTAAAATTAAGGCTGATGTGTTGGATATAAAGAAACCAACTTTCATATTAAAAATAATTTATTTTTCGAATATTCAAAATATCTCTGATTAGAGTCATTGGTTGGTGTCTGAGCCAAAAACTAACATAGCCCAAGACGCCGCCTAGAAAAATTAAATGAGTTAAGATGGGTAATGACGTACGTTCGGAGAGGGCCATTTTGCGGTTTGATGTCACAAGAATGGACGAGCCGACGAAAATGACCTGAAAATGAAAAGAAAACATTCCGAAACACCAGAGATGTGCTTTAACACGAAACTACCAATACCTACCTACAGGTTTCACATACCTTATTTAAAGGGGGCTAACAACGTGATCTCTGATATTTCTAAATATGAACTCAACGAAAGGTTACTGAAGCGAATGCAAAACCAACTCGGTTTGACCTTTTGCGAAAATATTGCACCACGGCTGATGACACCACGCGTCAAGTGTTTGATTAAGATAAACTATCGTCAGTTAAACCGTGTTTATATTAACGGTTGGTTGCACAATATAATGAACGATTCGAGTGTCGCGCTAATTACGCGATTTGTTGAACTGTTAAGGATATTATCGGGTTATCATAACTTATCGTTGGCGGTTGCGGTGGAGGCTCGTGACGCGGAATATATTGATATTTCCTCCTTGATTGTGTTCTTGGCAAGATGTGATATTCCTGGAAGACACAGTCTTTCTACATATATGCTGTATGCTATTAGTTAGTT
This sequence comes from Helicoverpa zea, assembly GCF_022581195.2. Lineage (NCBI taxonomy): Eukaryota > Metazoa > Arthropoda > Insecta > Lepidoptera > Noctuidae > Helicoverpa > Helicoverpa zea. Next base: position 2,871,678 of record NC_061462.1, read on the forward strand.
TGTTTCCTTGAAAGCACTTATTTCAAGAACTTACTGGTTTGATAAAAAGGAAATTATTAGATAGCATATTAAAATTTATCGAGGAAGGTTTTGATTCGGGTACCTACATGAAGTAGTTCTTGCAGGATGCCCGCTACCACAAACTAACCTTACAATATTTTTTGCATCATTTTTTAATAAGAGATAATGATCTGAGGCCATTTTAAAATCCTTTAGTTTGAGCCTGAGACATGTGAAAAATAAATCTGCTTCTTACAATATGTGACGCCTTGCAATCTCGTTCTTCATTCTCATTCCTTGACAATTAAACAACGCGAGACTGTTCCAACTTCTTAATAACTTAGAGTATGTTGATATATTATTCATATCTTGCTTTCATTCTTTATGGGAACTTCAAAACACTCCTAACGGTAACCTCAGTTTACGATAAAAAGTATGAAAAACTTTGTAGACATCAGTTTATTACCGTGTACGTACCTACGTATCACGTTATTTCGTATTCAGCATAAGTCTAGGAATCTGGAAGGAAGATTAGAGAAATAAATATGATTGTATAACAAAAAATGTATTTTTCAATAAGTACCTACAGTTGTAAATACAGGCTTCGGTTGGCTGAGTCAGAGGCGACGAATTGAATACACGGTGGGTTTTGTTATGGATTATTTTCGTTGCGTTGATTAAAAAAAAAATGTTTTATCATCCCCAACTATTTCTTTGCATAGCAAAGCGCTTGGTAAATGGATTAACGCCCATGTACGAACGAATAATAAATTAGATTTTTTAAACAGATTATTTTTCATAAACCAAAATTAGAATAAATACGAATTAAAACTAAGTAAATAACACCACTTTGATACGGAAGGAAAATCTATCGTATCTTGGCCGTGTTGAGTAGTGTTGTTCGCACGATTGTTATATCGATATCGATATATTGGCAGGATTGACCGCCGCGACGTTGCGGACGAAGACCGCGTCGATCCAGACTTGTTAAATCGCGCAGTGCGGCTCCTCGTGCTGCAGAAATTAGACAACATTTACTCCTACCACACCCGACCAAGGTACGATAAATCGATGTTTCCCTCCCATCATCGATAATTCTGCGCACGTTCGTTTTCGATGTTTCCTGCATGCCTTATTCCCCTTGATTATTTGTATGTTAGAGGGAAACAGTGCCCTTTTCCGAATATAAAAACAATAATCTTCAATAAACAGTTTTATGGCGGGTTTTGCGAAAATAATAAAATACTTTTTTACGCACATCTCTGATTGGCCAATGATTGCGTGGGTGGATAACAATATAGGAATATAGTAATTTTTCGGCATAGGCCAGTAGGAAATGGTGATTGAAATACAAAAATGTTTTAAATATGTATATTTTTGGTTTTTAGAAATGGACAAGGTACCTACTCAGATTGACTCAATTTGTATAAATTATATAGAAGAAATATTTAAATAGGTTTAGAATATCGATAGATTTACTTAACTTTTTGCGACACTACAGCACTATTTTTGGTATTTGGTATTAAAAAAATAAAGATGCTGTCATTGCGGAGCTAAAGTGTCAAGTAGTGAAACAATATTCCTATGCCTGAAAAAAGCCCAAAAAGCATTGACAATAAGGGAGTATAATTTTTACTCACTGCACTCTGAAAACTCAAATAAAATTGCGTTTAAAATATCACCGATGCAAACCACTTTAAAATATTCTCTGATCTATGAGATTTTAATTCAAACTCCACTCCCAATTTATTATTACGCAAGTTACAACTATAGTTCGGCCATTCAGAGAATGCGTTCCTGACACGTCGCGATTGAACTGACGACGTAACTACATTCATTGATTATTGATATAATAATGTTGTTTTAATGCTCCTCAATTGTTAAAACGGTAAACAACCAGCAAAAATATTTTTATCGTAACTGCAACGCCATTGCAAAGTTACGTCGTCAGTTCAATCGCGACGTGTCAGGAACGCATTCTCTGAATGGCCGAACTATAACAAAATAAACTTTATCTGTTCCAATTTGAAAATGGAATAAAACAAAATGTCACTTTACAAAACCAAATAGTTAGTTCAAAAAATAAACAAACTCAAAACTTACCAGCCAGTAAAATACGAGTAGGTATCATCCCTCAAATAGTATTCAAAATAAGAACAAAAACACCCACGGGTCCCCGTATACTTTTCTACGTGATTGATCCACGTAATTGCAGGTATTCAGAATTCAAAACTCAAAACGTCAATCAGAATAAAAAACTGCACGCTCCGAGCTATCAAAGAGTAGTTTCCAGAGTCAAAATTGCAGTGTAAACGTTAAATTCTGTTTCGGACGGGGATTAAAGTGACGTGAAATAACGAGTAAAGGGTACGTTAATAAACTATACCTGGATAAACAATGCGGTTTTTGCATTATTCAGATATTTTGGTAGAGCTTCTCTTTGTTCACGGGTTTACGAGTTAAATGCATCGCGTATTTTGCGATCTATCTTTTTTTTTGTGTTCATGCAACAGTTTATATAGGATAAGGTTTTTTTTTTATACAAGAACAGTTAATACCAAGTCTTTATGCCTTTTAAGATACAATGGCACGGTACACGGTATCGAACAAACATTTTGCCAAGTCATGCAATAGAGAAAGATTATTTTTTCATCAACTGAAAGCTAGCAATTTGAATGGCAAAATAATTGTTTTTTCACGGTGTTTTGTTATTCAAAAACCACCGATTTTAATTTATACTGCCTATAGCCTATAGCCTGGTTTTATTCTAATTTATACTACGACTTCCCACTCAGAGTTAGGGCTCATATTTTTTATCTCAAGTGTTACATCTTTGAGATAAATACATTTTCATGATAAGTACTTTTTACAAGTACGACTGTGAGTGGAAATTATTATACTTACGTTAACAGCTTTGAGACTAGAAGCTACGTAGATTGTTATAACAGTTATCGAGATCAAAGGAATGTACTGAAAAAAAGCGTAAGTGATACAAATTAGGATAACGAAAGGGAAGCTACAAATATCAATAAATTGTGTTAGAATTTGACACAGATTTTCGAATAAATACTTTTTCATTTTAACCTTTTCCTCACTGGCAGTTTTAATTTTTTTTTAAATATTTGAACGGGATGACCAATCGTTCGAAATACAAAACTGAATTTGAAAGTCTTTTGTCATCATTCCGAATTTGATTTGAAAGTGAGTTATGTCTTTGATATCGTCATTTTGCTTACGATATTGATTGACAGATCTTACGGTATTCGGCTAAGTTCCGAGGTAGGAATTTAATGTTAAATTGTTTTGGTTCTAAGGGTGTCCACTAATACTATTGAAAAACTGAATATGACTAAGAGTGTTTATTGCAGTAAATACTTCCTTGTTTAGAATATTATTGAAGCCTTTTTATATTTGTTGCAGGTTTGGCAAACGCTCTGATGCCTACACGAACTGGGCCAAGGATCTCGAGGTAAGTTCACTGAAAACTAAAGGCCTAGGTATATATATATATACCTACAATCATTCTCATTATTCATTTCTTCCTCTTCCTCCGAGCCTTGTTCCCAAACTATGTTGGGATCGGCTTCCAGTCTAACCGAATGTAGCTATGTAGCTGAGTACCAGTGCTTTACAAGGAGCGATTGCCCTATCTGACCCCCTCAACCCAGTTACCCGGGCACCCCAATACCCCTTGGTTAGACTGGTGTCAGACTTACTGGCTTCTGACTACCCGTAACGACTGACAAGGATGTTCAACAACAGCCGGGACCGACAGTTTAACGTGCCATCCGAAACACAGTTCTCATTATTCATTTCACACCTAAAAATAAATACGAAATAATTCAGAATATTTAGGAAGTCAATTAGTTACGACACTACGTTATTGTCATAAGAAATCTATAGGGAATCAAGTTTTGACACCTCATAGAAATGTGTCAATTAGTAGGTGTTGTGACAAAACCCAATTGTTTCCGGAAAGTTAAATAGTAATTTTACAAGTTATAATTGATACATGATAGTAATTAAGTGAGAAATGAACAATTTACCTATACAAAACCAAAGATTAAATTCAGCTAATCTTGTATTTTAGCAGGCTTTAGGTATAGTCCGTATTTGTAGTGAATATTTCAAGTTAAGAGTACCTAAGTAGGTAAACATAATTTCCTTGCTGGCAGTTTTAAAAATTCGTTCTAAATAATTATCTGCGTTGACAAACACACCTCTACTATTTATGGTTTACAGGACTTTCAGGACGAAATTAGGGACTTTGATTCTTAATTCAATTTCTTAATTAACTACCTTGATTAGAAGTTTGGTAACTCACACGTAATTAGTAAAGAACTTCAAAGCAAAATTACGAAAAAAGCTAATTTTCTTATGTCTGTAAGTTATGTAAGTATTATTTTTAGAATTAAAATTAATTATCTATTTCTTTTACTAATTCCGTAGACCTACTAAGTCTAGCTTACGGTCGGCGGGTGTTTCCATAGCCGTTCTTATTTAAATACTTATGACAGTAACAGTCAGTAACAGAAGAGTCGTGGTGGCCTAGTGGGTAAAGGACCAACCTCAAGTACGAGGGCGCGGGTTCGATCCCAGGTCAGGCAAGTACCAATGCAACTTTTCTAAGTTTGTATGTACTTTCTAAGTATATCTTAGACACCATTGGCTGTGTTTCGGATGGCACGTTAAACTGTAGGTCCCGGCTGTCATTGAACATCCTTGGCAGTCGTTACGGGTAGTCAGAAGCCAGTAAGTCTGACACCAGTCTAACCAAGGGGTATCGGGTTGCCCGGGATACTGGGTTGAGGAGGTCAGATAGGCAGTCGCTTCTTGTAAAGCACTGGTACTCAGCTGAATCCGGTTAGACTGGAAGCCGACCCCAACATGATTGGGAAAAGGCTCGGAGGATGATGATGATGGATGATGATAGTAACAGTCTCTAGGCTGTCTATTCGGCTTTCATGAAAAAATTCTTATAGCTTTCCTGTTCGGAAACTATTGAACCGAATTAAATGAAAGATTCGAGACTATCTGTAGACCTATAATGCTTACAATTGGGGTACGGCAAGTAATCCCCAAGCTAAACGGGTGGAACCGCTGGGAACATTGTAACATACATAATTATTTAGTATATGATCATAAATCGTTTTTTTTTTCTATAAAGAACCTTCTTCATTAGCTGACGTGGACTGTCCTTCTAAACAAATTCTACAAAACGAACCTTTGTGACAATCTATTTTCAACCTGGAGGGTTTTCACAAAAATCTGTTTTCACTGAAGTCTATAATTATTACATTCTATATTTAAATGAAGACCTAATTCCTAAAACAATTCTGACACGACATGGTTTCCGTAAATAATTTCCAATGGAGATTCTATTACCGTTACTAACACGTGTAACCTCTTGTAATGTGTGTGTTTGTTTACACAACGGTACGCAACGATAAACATATTAGCGGGAACGATAAACTGATGAACACCGATATTAGCTGTTTCTGTTCATTTGTAAGCACCTAGTAGGTAATGTGATAAAGGTATTTGAAAGTCTATTCGTTAGTTTGTGGGTGAACTTGACTTGAAGCCTTATTTTGGTCTAATAGCTTAAGTTTTCAAACACCTTTCCGATTTATGATCATATATAGGCTCGCCAACATTTTACTATGTATCATAATATCTACAGGTAGCGCTCCAAACTACGTTATATAGGGTTTTTTTTATAATTACCTAACGAGCGATTTATCCCTTTTTCTAATACTATAATGAAGAATAATATTGAATTTTCCAGAAACGGTATAATCCATACATTAATAGACTATTCTATGAAGCTTACATTGAACTTATGCTCACCGTTTTTTTAGCTTTAACCAGCAAAAAGTCCAGTTTCCAGGAAGACTTTTAAATTAAATTCCTAGTTCGATGGTCAGATATTTAAAACGGTTTTAACATTCCCTTTTTATTCTGTGCTAGAAGACAGACACAGATTAATATTACAAAAATAATTGAATAATTCTTTAGTTACATCGATATTTTTGTCAGTTTTACCAATTCGTTAAATTAAAAATTACTTTCTTAATTTATAAAACCAATAAATAATTCTTACTATAATCGTTTTTCGACAGGATAGTACATACCTACTATAAAAAATATGGTTATTCAAATTCGTTTTTCAAAAGTATTTTCACTTGAATTTAACGAGCGATTGAAATTCCGTCAAACAAATGATTAACGCAACAAATGCTGTTCTCTAATAGATAATAAATTTTAATGGTTTTATAAATTAATTGTTTAGTAATTTGCAACAGAACGGAGCGGTTTTACCATTTATTTTGTGTAGGAAGATGAATGGGCGAATGATTTTATTTTAGGCACTCGTTAATCTAAGCTCGCTTTTTATGAAAGGTTATAAGTCCGTCCTTCCGTAAATATTAAAAGACATTGAATTGAATGTCCCTTTTCGTGGGTGTTGAGTTGTTGAGAGCGACTAGGGACTACGAACGTCATAAATAAGTTCAAGAGTAGGAAAGAGGCACCCTTTCTGTTACAGATACAGGGTTTTAACGTTCACTATTTTATATTTTTTTATTCAAATATTTTGTTGTGAATTTTATTAGTTAAATCAATAATATATAAAATGATTTATGATATTAATAATTTATGTTCATTCTCAACGTAAGAATGATAAAAAAATATTTTCAATTCAACAAGCCCGATACACAGATCATCCAGATATTGTTTCATAATTTAGCTAGAAATAGCAGCATTGTTTTGTCTATTCTTCACATCGGTACCCTCCTACGTAATCTTCAAAAAATATCAATTATACCAAACATGGAGTCTATGTTATCTCACATCAAAAAGGATAATGCCGAACTCAAGTGTATCCTAAATCACTTATGGTCCCTGTAACCTTATAAGGTCCAATCATTTGAAGTACACTCGAGTTGATAAAGTTTGGCACTCGACTGTACCTATTATGCTGCTCTGTTATCGTCAGAAAAAAGGAATTCTGGTAATTTCTAATGGAAGTAGTGTTTTGGATGTACTATTTTGATACCAGAAAACTCTCACTTATCAATATCGCTTGGTTGTAAAAAGTATTTTTTTTTGCAAGCAAATAATTTAGAGATACTTACCAAAGTATTGAGCACTAGTCAGGGTGTAACTAAGTTTAAACCATATTATTTATTATACTTTATCGTTTCACAATGTAATTTTACTGTTCTAAAATATTTTCATAAATAACTATTTACAAGTATGACTGATTAATTTAAATAAATTAACAGCAAAAGCCTAAATATTCTTACTTAGAAATCCAAAGTGTCCTCAGAAATTAAATTTAAACGCCTGTTTATAGCGAAACATAATTTGTTAATTAAGTCCTAATAGTTAAATTGTGCTTCGGTTTCTTTTGATCATTTTGACCTTTGGTGTTGCTCTCTGAATTAATAATGAGGCCTAAACAAACAGGACTGTCGTGTAAATATTATGTAAGTACTTACTGCACACTACAAACTTTTAGTCGGCCGACAGTTTGTTTGTGCTAAGGGCCGGTTCATATCTGAATATGCGTCGCGTAACGCCAGAATAGACAAATATACGATAAAACGTTCAATCATTCACACCTAACCAACGATCCGCCAGTTCGCCGATCATACATTTACTATCCGCTCCACGCATTTTCCGTCCGATATGAACCGAGCCTAAATCAGTATCGACATGAATGAAACTACGCACGTAACAACGATCAGGCATTTAGCCGGTATCTGACCGACTAAAAACTTTCATCGAATTAAGGACTTTCTTAAGAAAATATAAAAATATTTTCAACCGTTAAGGGCCAACTGTCGGGCGACTGTTTAGTCTGCAGTATGCTTGTACGGTGAGAGGTGTTATTATAGAATTAGGTGTTTATACATTAGAGCTTTGAGAAGGCGGAATAGCTGAGCGTTTATTCAAAAAATTGGGCTTGTTGCCGGCTATTTTGGCTTTTCATAAACACAGGCAATCAAAAGAAGTGGTTGAAAATAGACTTGTTGATAAGCTGGTTTTCGTAATATGTTTTTTTTTTGGGTTTACTTTCGAAAATATCGACATCCAAAAGTAGGACAGAAAGGGAGAAATGGAATACCAAACAAGCGAATACTATATAAAACAGTTAAATTGGCATTAAACCCTAGAATGCTGCAAATACCTAAACTATATAACTCTGTAGGACATGAAGGCGTTTTTGAGATAATCCATTACCATTTCTCATTACATTAAATTCCTATTTTCCAAAACAAAACAGAAGTCACAAAGATTTAAATAATGGATATCAAAGTACTTTTTGATATGAAAATAAAATCATTTCGTATTTCAATTCAATATCCTTTTATAGTGCAATCGTTCCAAGTAGGATTTTATGCGGTTATTCCTTTGAAGAATCAACATTATATGACAATATTGCTTTTCAGTGTGGATTTTATTAGGTTATGAGATTTTATTTGCATTGAGTAGATGCGTGTTAGTATTTCTGTTGGTGTGAAGGCTTTATGAAGTTTTAACGCAATTTTCCAAAAAAAAAAATAATAATGAGGCATATCGTTATTTACAAGTTTCAAAGTAAACTTTTATATACCTCATCATCATCATCATCATCAGCCTATCGCAGTCCACTGCTGGATATAGGCCTCTCCAAGTGCACGCCACTGAGATCGATTTTCAGCTTCTCGCATCCAGCTCCTGCCAGCCGTCTTGCGCAAGTCATCACTCCACCGTGCCTGAGGATGTCCTACACTACGTTTGCCGAGGCGTGGTCTCCACTCTAGAACTCGTTTACCCCAACGGTTATCGGTTCTTCGGCTAATATGGCCAGCCCACTGCCACTTCAGCTTGCTGATTCGGTGGGCTATGTCGATGACCTTGGTTCTCTGACGGATTACCTCATTTCTGATGCGATCCCTCAGAGAAATGCCGAGCATAGCCCTTTCCATAGCCCGCTGAGCGACTTTAAACTTGTGAACCAGCCGTACCGACAGTGTCCACGTTTCGGCTCCGTAAGTCATGACAGGTAGGACGCACTGATTGAAGACTTTTGGCACTGTGGAGCCTAAAACTGTGGTACCTCTAATAAACCATATTAATACCTATAATTTGACATCTTTATATCTCGAGAAGTTATATATAATGTATGTATGTATGTACCAGTGTGTATGAAAAAATTTTTTGAGTCAGCACTTGTTCTCATTTCAAAGCCGCTAATTTGGCGAAAGCCTAAGTTTGAATTCTTATTACTTAATATGTACCAGCTGTACCAATCAACTTAATTTGTACCTACTCATTAAAATAGATGACAAGCCATTACAGGTACGTGAAAAAGACGGGACAAGCAATTTAATTAAATTGATTATAAGTGTATCAAAGTGAATATTACTTTTTATTTAGATTTCTAATAGAACCGTTCTAGTAAATATTATGACTTCCGTAATGTTAATATTTTCATTCATTAACCTAATAGGTTTAACAGTCATTTCCATGATACAAATTAAGGATATAAAAATATTGGTTTAAAAATATTAGGTTTTAATTATAGAAACAGATGACACGAATACGGTTGACATTTGAATAGGGGTCATCTGAGGTTATTAGCAACCAAATGACCTATCATAAGCCTTTAGCTGATTACTGACTTATTACAAGTGCATTTGATTAAATGTCGATTGAACTGAACTTATCAAAATTATATGTATAAATACCGTTTCGTAATTAAAATGTCACTTTTACACTTTTGGATAGGTATCGTCCACTAAATATTAAGCCGAACTTTCTGTGCTCGGGGTCCCGGGTTTGATTCGCTTTGCGAGTTTTCAAAAACATTCACAAAGCAGGTCGATATTGAGTTGATTTGGAAGTGCCAGGGAAGGCACGTAAAGCGGTGTACCCAGTAGCAGTCCTTGTTAAAATTCCATGTCAGAGACCATCAGGTGGATTTTAGAAAATTCTGACACTAGGCCTTATTAGGATAAAACCAGAAAAGAAGAAATCTAAATATTTTCTGGCTTTGAATATCAACGGAATAAATTATCTGGCAATGAAACGGTCATAAAATCGAAGTTTTTTGTCCAAAAAGAGCTCATACGTATCATATTCTAGACCGTAGGCGTTTTTAGTACCTAATTCATATATGTTATCTGTTATGCAAACAATAGTAGGGGTATGAAATTATTATTGAATTTCAATAAAGCTGCGGTATTGGTCGTTAAATCTAAATTGTTTCACGCTAATATTATTATAGAGTTTAATAGATTCATTACAATAGAGCTTTGGATAAAACGATGAATAAAATAATAAATGTATAAATTAGATTATAGTCGTATTAATTGGTAAAATATTATATTTATTGAAGTAAACTATATGTAGTGAATTATTAAACTTGCTAATTGTTTCTGATTAGATCTTTTAGATTAGATGCAACAATAATTTAGTATTTGTTTCGATAAAAGTTTTATTGCAAAAATAATTGAGTCTCGTATAACTTACAGACAAGTCTTTTTTTAAAGTTAAGTCAATAACTAGCCTCTTTTTTAAACAATATTTGCAGCCTGGAATTTCTGTAATTAAGCTTTGAATTATTGTTTCAGAAGCCGGACTTACCTGCCTGGCTGTCGTACGCCAGAAGGAGATGAGGAGTGCAACAGTCTCGGGATCCATATAAATAACCATGTCATTTAAATCAATGTTCGTGATTACTGTTACAGTTCTAACGTTTAAGTACCACATTCCAAGTTTTATCCTTTAACGTGTACGTTATACCCCATTTCACATACAGACTCGCGAGTTTGCGTTTCGACTGATCCGAATTTGTTTTTGTAATTCGAATTTATTGAATTGGTTATTCATTTATTTAATAGTTTATTATTATTTATTGAATTGTAAAATTTACTGTATTTTTTATTCAGATTTCGAGTAAATGTATAGTTGACGGTATTGTACCTTATTGTATTTACATATTTAAACGATACCCATTTTGCATTCTTCCTAACTTAAGAGTCATTAAATCATAGAAATTCAAAATAACAATGTACCTTTACGGATCAAATATCATTGTAATGTTATGAATAAAAGCAATTGATAAAATGTAATATTAAATTGTTTGTTTTATTGCTATCGATTTTCTATTGACGTGTGTTTGTTTATTTTGAATTGAAGACTATGTAATAAACTTCTGTTTTGGTATCTGAAAACCTTGAGTGTCATGACTATCTTCAGCAAATTAGCGATTTTACAAAAGCCTGTCTACAATTACCCTTCACCAATTTCAATATTGAAACTATACATAAGAATTGTCAACACTATATTGTCATGCAGTCCCAATAAACTACTAACAACTATTTAAACTTTGGTATTCCATAAACTTTATGAATCATAGTTTTGGTAGTTGACTATAAGATTTCCAAACCGACATGAGTTAATAATGTCTCGTTCTACAATATATTTTAACCACTATGAGCTGTATTGTAGACAGAAGGCATTCGAATTTCAAAATGAAGTTTGGCAAATAACTGAACCGTATTATTGTTGGTAAGTTGGCGTCAAGATACCAAAAACAATTGAACATCTTTTGTTCAAATATGAATAATATCTTTTGAATAATTCCTCTCTCTCAAGTCTATAACAGAATTACGGTATTGCGCATTTGATGTGGCAAATGAACTCAAAGTTTCTTCAATCGGTTGCCTAACTATCAAGAAATAGTTCAAAGCAGACAATTGTTTACTTGTAGCACATAATGAAACAAAAGAACAGTTTGACAAATAAAAAATACGTGTTCGACGAATCAAGCAGTCGTTTATACAATTTGTAATGTTTGTGGAGTAAATAAGATTTTTTTGGTAAATATCAATGTATCTAATTCGATTGTAGGTACACGTACTTAGGTGGAAGTATGCTCAAATGGTTGTTTTCTTTGTAGTGAAAGGTTGAATTTTGATAAATAGTGTCAATGATTTTCACTCCTGATTTCACTGAAGAGGCACATACTAACCTGGTTTCAGCCAACCGTTTTACCTACGTCCCGTAATGAGATCTATTTCGCACAAGAGCCTTTCCTTGATATGTAGATAGTCAAAATTGAAATATTTTTTCAAATCAGGCCAGACAGTACCTAGTTCCTGGGTTCACAGTGCCATAAATTGGTGAAGGAAAATGTGGTCGTTAGATTTCCACCTTGAGGAGGCTTTATGGTAAACTAGATCTGATGCCATAGAATTGATTGACCGCCATGAGTTAGCATCAGTCTACAAGATCAGACTTTTGCGATACGATACATCAGTGAAGAATACGATTTTATGGGATGGAAAATAAACTAGATTTTAATGTATTATTATTTTTATTCCTTCCTATAAACTAAACCGTTTCAGTACATCGAGGTATTACTTATTAACGAATGACTAGCTTACTCTTTAAGCACAAACATTTAAAACTATTCTTATACAATCAAAATGAGATCTTTTTTATACATAATTATCGAAAAATTGACGTTTATCCACCGCGCAAGCACCTATTTATCATACAACCTTACATTTATACATTTAAATCGTGCTTAAATTATTTTTAGAATCACCTTTTTCATAAGAATTATATTATACTTTCATAAGAATCCTGAAGTTAGTACAAATTATGACATGTTTTTTTCTACCTCTAACAAGTTTATCTCTCAACTTAACATTGCTTCTCCATCTCCATCAAAACCTCTAGATCCCCATATTATCCTTCGAAAAATCTTATAAAGTTGCTACCTAGTTGCTACCAGCTGTCATTAGTAGCTAGGTTTTGAAAATATTTATCTTTCAAAGGTGACCGGCTATCCTGATATGAGAAGGTTTCAATCGAGACCGATTTACCGACAGTTAAATGGTAGACAAATTTTGTCAAAAACAGATTTTAAATAATCACTCGAATAATTACCGGAGCGTACAGCTAAAGATTTGCTTTACTTGAAAATTAATTTCATATATGTACTATTCTAGATAATTCTTATGAATAAGGGGAGAATAGGTACTATACATTTGTATGTCATTCTAAGAGACACCAGGTCGCTTTAAGGGACGCATCGGTGCAACGCCTAAAATATTTTACTTACAAGATACAATAAAAAAAGCTATACGTGGAACTTTATCTTAAATATTTACAATAAAAAGGTAATTTTGTTAGTTATAGAAATTAAGAAAAGATTTGCCATTTTTGGAAATACTAGTAATTATAAGGGGAGATTACAGGAGTCTTTATAATATGGGAAATTAGAAAGATAGAAAAATAATTTTCAAAAAAGAGTTCGATTATTTCAAGTATATTGTTATTACACTTTAATAATAGGAGATAAGTTCTACATAAACTCACAGGGAGATTCATTTCATGCATACAGTCATACAAAATTGAAATCTATAGAACTACAGGAACGCGGAATTGTGAATCATTAACTAGATCTCAAAAAATAAACAGATTATAGACACAAACAGAAACTGTCTTGTGCTGAATAACTTTGTGCCAGCGCCATCTACTGTTCGTTTCAAAAAACAAATGACAGCTTAAACAACAGAGATACGTCAAACAGTAAAACAGAAAATTCGGGCAATCGGCGAAAGATGGCGCAAAAATCATTGAAAAACCAGATACTCGGGTGGTTTCTTAGCTTTTAGGCTAGTTTTAAGAAAACTAATACAATAATCAATGATTCACAATCCCTAGACACAACATAAAACATCTAGACAGCTACTAGAACTACGTTTTACATATAATAGATACAGAAGACGATAGACGGATGGAAATTCTGGGGCATTAGCATTACAATTACATTTCTAAGACACTAGTACTTCTATTTATACTAGGGGGTAAACGATTACTTTGGCAATTAGAGATCCTATTTACATTACAGAAATCAGAGGTCTAGTCTAATAATAGGGCTACCTTCTTAATTGTAGATACGCCCAAAAATCCATTCGAAGAAGATTGAGGACAGTTTTATTTGGCAGGAAGAGAGAGAAAAATATTACCATAGATATAGTAGACAAGGCTCTTCTGTTAAGTCTGTTAGAACAGTACAAAAATAATATAGGGAATCAGGCAGCCCAAAATGTACTGAACAGCGTTTCTAGCTCTACTAGATTTAAAGCAGCATCTAAATCGAAGCAGAAATCCAACCAATAATCAGTATAGCTTACTCTAAACTACTGTTTACATTCCATTGGAGACTACAGAACCGGTAAATAGGTTATCCTAAGATTAGAAACCCAAAAAGATTGCTTTTGAGCAATGAATTCACACGTAGAATAGAAGTCGTAGGTCACAGCGCTTTACTTAGTCAATAATTAGCTTACACTTAATATTTACAGCTCATACAATCGTTCATACAAGTCATTCAGATGAGTGCAATACATACTAACAATCAACAATAAAAGTGCTTTAGGAATCGTGTTTGAGATTATCAACAATTTGATTGTAGGATCCGGTAGGTGCCACGAAGAGTGCATCTTTTCAAAAACAGCAAAGAATTTTCTCAAAAATTATTAAGTGGAAAAGATTTTGAAATGCAGTTTGATGAAGTAAGAAATCTTCTGACACTAGAAGGAGTAATTGAAGTAGTAATTAAAGATGATAATAATCATGTACTCTCCGTAACACCAACTCTTCGTGAATAAATACAGGTTTCAAGTGACATACTGTGTTACAAAAATATTTATACTGAAGTCTTTGTATCTTATACATTATATAACAATAAAGTTTATAATGATCGGTTGTCATCTACATTGGACGTATTATGTCCAAAAATATTAAGTCTATTATGAACATGTAGTTTCTCATCTAATTTCGAAGGATCATTATCAGAACCTTCTTTTAGTAACTCCCATAGATTGTTTTTGTCTAAAATTTCGAAACCACCTTTATTTTCGGGAGCGATATCATATTTAAGAGCTTCTGACAATGTCTTTGAAGTTTCAGAAATTGGGGTTGGCGGTATTTTGTGTATCTCTTTGTTTATCGACTTCATTGTTTTTGCATTATACTTTTGAGGAATTGTTTTCTTTTTCGTCTTATTTATGATATCGGAGTCGGTATCTTCGCTTTTGTTGTATTTTGTGGCATTGTGAATTGCGTTAATTAGCGGTTTCTTAATTTGAGTAATAGCTTTAGGCTTCTTTGTTCTGTAGTGTATTGATTTGATGTTATTGTTGGTGATTGCTGTTATTGTATGAGGAACCGTTTCGGGATGTAGAAAGACAGGTTTTATTGATTTTATTGGAGTCACTGTTGTAACGTCGTTGTTTGTTATTGAAACCGGTTTGATTTTCTTTTCTACTGAGGAATTGTCTTCTTGAATTTTCATTTTTGTGATATTTGCAACTGTGGTGTTGTTCATACTTTGAGTTTCAATTTTTGTTTGATTAACAATGAAAGCTACCGGAAGAAGAGGGTTTTGCACTTCAGGTTTTTGTAAAATAATTTTATGTAGTGCTTTGTCTGTTTCCACAGGAGTTGAATCTTGTTTTGCGACTTTTTCTTGGCTATTGATTACCTTCACCATTTCAGTTGAGGTCGTGACTACTTCAGTAGTAGTAGATGTAGCAGGAGAAGTTGCATTTTCACTTTCTTTCAATTTCAAAAAGAACTTTTCATGTTTATCACCATATGTAGCCTTTAGAGTCCCCTTTCGTCTTGGCAAAGGTTTTTTCTTTATTTCATCTTTCTTTGGTATCTTCGGCAATACAGATTTTGGAACGATAAGCTCTCCATTAATCTTTGGCAATAGAGGTCCTATGTTATTATTCAGTTCTTGAGTTTCAGTTGTATTCAAGTATGTGACAGTTGGGATTATTATTGGATCATCAATACTTTCGATTTTGATTGTGGTATAGGTCTCGGTTGAGGTTTTATCAACGATAGTAGTTTCTAGCGTTGTGGCGATTTCCGTCGTACTGGATGAAGCACTGAAAGCTGTTGAAGTCGACTGTTGCTCAGTAGTCGTTATTTCTTCAGTTGTTGAGGCTTCTGTTGTACTCAATGTAGAACTTTCTTCAGTAGTAACCGCAGTACTTTCAGTGACCGTAGTATCAACATTTTCTGTGGAACTTTCGGTATGATCATCATAATTCTTTCTGAATTCATAATCCCTGCTACAAATCCTGCCACACTCACAAATATTGTCAATGCTAGTGCTAGTTTTGAGGCTAGCTAGTTCAGTTTTGTCGAACCATGTGATAAAATCATCGTCAGTGATACCTCGCAGTAGTGGGCTTCCTGGCCTCGCGTGGAAGAACGTTTCGACTGCTAAATCTGGTCGTGTTGATGGGTAGATCTTGGCAAAGGCTGGTCTTAAGCTGGTGATGACGAATTTGGAACGTACTTCGTATGTTACGCAAACGGGGCACGTTGAGCTGATCTGTAACGGGTAGTTGATTCGTTAGTAAAAGTTATTATAGTTAGTTACTTTTTTGCCTATTTACTAGATCTCTAGACAAATATGCAATGGTGCCTTGTATGCAATGGGAACACGAATGTGTCTTTTCAACAGATATCTGAATTTCTTTTTTTTTTATTATTATTTTCAAGGAGTTTGATTCTTAAATAATGAGTTTGAGTTTTACATAGGTAATGCTTTTCGATTATGGGCTTTCAAGAAGTTTTTAACGTGTTTCTTTCATTACTTACATTCGCAAAGACGAACCACACAGATTCTCCTCTGGATCCATAGTGTAAATCAGCAAAAGTAGCTCCATCTAATACCACTGGGTTTACTGAATGCAGTTCATAGCCAGAGAACAGAGACGATTCTAGGCGAAGAATGCCTGAACGCTCCTTGCCTTTCCACCTGTAAATAAAATAAACCTTTAGTTGCATAAAAAACTTTTTTATTTACTTTTTCAAAGAATTCAGGTCAGGTTCTTTTACCATAATAACTCGTGGATAACCACAGCACTATTAAAACAGCACTGATTTTAATTTAACTATCTATATCATGCAAGTGTACTTACTTGAAACAAGTCTTTATGATCAGAGTTGGTAGATTTCCTTGCAAATCCTCGATGCTACTCCTCTCAGGACGAATCTCTTCGATAATAGCGGCTTGGATATTTAGCAGAGCATTTTCAGGTTTTGGCGTGTAGGTGGAGTAAGTTATTGTTCCCTGAAAAGATAACAATCCGTTAATGAAATGTGTTTTTTTGCAGTTTGCGTCAAATACCATTTGGCTCATTGTGCATTTGTTCGTGTTGAAAGGCTTTGCTCGTCGAAGTTGGCTGCATAATAGTAAACACTTATGCGTTTGCGTGAGGCGTCAAATGGCTAACTTAGAGATACTGTGAGAGCAGTGCCTGTATATACTACATAATCACCTGAACAGTAGCACAGCCCGCGCCGGTAGCGTACACGAACACTTTAGTGGGCAGGCCGGGCAGCTGCAGCGGCCGCGGGGGAGTGCGAGCGCGGAGTTCCAGCGTGTCTGTCAGTTCCATGCCCGCTGTCGCTAGAGATACTGTGAGGGCACGGTGTCTGGAAATAGAGGAATGAAGATCAGTAACAGTTGGAAATCTCAAATGACGATGATGAGTGTTGTAAAGAAATTAATGTCATGGGAAGCGAAGTGGAAGAAGAGGATACGGAAACCGGACCCGTGAGACGAAACAGACCCTAGAAAGAAGAAGCAGAAGGTGTCTTCTCAAAGTACTTCGTAAAACGTCAATTTAAATGGAATTTAAGATCCTGAGCTTAAAGCAAGATCATATTTTTATGTATTGTCATGGATATTTTAGGAAAAAGTTTAGCTAAACAATGCCAACTCCACAAAAACATATCTCCTCACCTATCATGAGCCAACGCAGCATACTGAGCAGCAGCCTTAGTAGCCTGGTAAGCTAGACTGGGATGTCGCTGCAGCGTCGAAGCCCGGTAGTACAGGAACCGCGCCGCCGCTTCACCTTCAGCTAATGCGCCGCGTGCGCACGCTGCGAGGAGAACTCGTACTCCGGCCACGTATTGTTCCATTGTTACTGCTTCTGTAAATGTGAGATGGAAATGTTTCAGTTAAGTTGAATTAGTTTGTTTTGATTACAACGCAACCTTCAGGAAATCATTGTGAATTTTAATCCAGAAAGGTAGCTAGTATGGTATAACGTAAGCAGAAAAACTTCATAAGAATCAATCTTTCCAAACGTCCAAACGAGAAGATTATATTAATTTTGCATTCTACAATGCATCTTTTGTAACTATTTTGGGAAAATATTCCAATCAAGATCATTGTGAGCTTCAATTTTTGTAACACCCAATTATGTAATCACACCTCGCTGCTTTTCTCACGTGATAATTCTTAGGCTAACTTCTACAATATTTTATCATTTATTTTTGTTAAATCCAAATTCAGCTCCTTACCGTAAGATGTCGTCTTTATATTCCTGGACGTTTCTTCTAGAAGCCAATCAGCAGCATCCTTCCTTGGTGCTGGCCATCCGAATTCACCTTCTTCCGTTGTTGACGCATTTCTTAGAATAACCAGTGCTTCAGGTACTATTGGACTCCTGAAATATACAATGACGAGATCATGTAACTTCTTAGTGACTTCAACTTTAGCTGAGAATTTGTGTGTGTTTACAGTTTTAAACAGTACGTACGTACCTTGCAAGGACCAATGCCAAAACAGTTGCAGCTAAAGCAGCAGGTGAAGTTAAATTATGTAGATTATGCTCCAAATAATTTTGAGATTTCTTCGCTACATCTGCATCGAGCTGAAAATAAAACGAATCATTAACAAGAAAGATAAAACATTTTTCATTTATTTTAACAGATAAAAAAAATATGCAGATCAAAAGTCTTTATACCTAATAAAGACTTTTGATCTGCATATTTTTTTAAAAATACTCAAATATTTTACCTGGTTCTCCACACCAACTTCAAGCAAAGCAACCAGAGTCTCAGCAGTCACTTCAACTCTCCTCTCCCAATCTATTTCTTCTTGTGTCATATTGCCATCTTTATCATAATAGTAATACTCATTGACATCAACCTCCTTAGCCGTACCATTAGTTTTAGTTAAATCAACTGGGTAATAATCTACTTCTTTATCTGCAGCTAAAGGAGTGAAAGAACCATCAGAATTCTGTCGCTTCTGTATCCATTTTTTGATGTTCTGAAGTAGTTCAGGGTCTACGGGGTAGTAAGACTGGATTTTCGTTAAAATTTCTAGTATCTTGATGGTTGATAAGTGGCTGCTCATTCCTGGATGGTCGCTGAAGGAATTGTCGCTCTTGCGGAAGGACAATAATACTTGAACCTGGAAAAATAATATTTTATATCAGCATTATTATTTCCCATGACACTAACAAATTAATTTACATTTATACGTACTTGTTCAGGCAGTTTCCTCAAAATCCTTTCCCTCTCTGCATCATCAACTAAATGAGGGATATGTTCTAACGCCAACAGCGGTGCCAAACTAGCTGATGCTGCAGACAGTTGGGAATCCCTCCATACTTCTGCCCATTGGTCAGTAGAGTCTGTTTGAAGACTGTAGAGAGGAAGATGTAGGCCTCCAGATACAAGAAGGGTACCGCTTGCAGATCCTGGGACCACGCCGTGAGGTAGACCGAGTTCCAAGACTTGAGAGAAGCCTGCTTCTTCGTTGAAGTTCCAGATTCTGTAACATTAATTAACGAGATTAGTTAACGTTAATAACGGGATAAAGTAGACTGAAATTCTATTACTACGATGTTCGACCATCTTCTTTAGTTATTATCTGTAAGTATATTTAATCCGAAATTAAGTAAATAGATGATAATTATACTTTGATGACCATAATTTGAGATATTGAATTAATACTTTTAAAGCGAATACTTCCTAATCAGTCCAAAATCCACCAAAACACAAAGACAGCTACTTTGAATTATTTATTATCTTTCAACTCATTTAGAACAGTATAAATGATCAACCACGAGACGATGATGTAGATAAAATAAAACTCACCTAAAATCAGCCTTATCACCCCACAGAGCGCTGAAGCCAACAAACTTGATCCTCATATCAGGAGCGAGTGGCCACACTAGGAGTCGTCTCTCGGAAGGCGCGGCGCCCCTGCCGACGGACAGGCGCCCCCCCACCCACCACACCCACCAGGCACACCAAGAGTCGGCGCCCGAACAGTCTTCATCGCTTTCTGTTTGTTCTGCACTTGCTAGGTGGACATCGTAGCCTGGAAACAAGATATTTCATGTTTGCTTAGAGGTTAAAATAAGAAAAATGTTGAACATAGCAAAAATGAAAAATGTCTTAAAGGTCACATTAAAAGATTCGATAAAGATCAAGGGCCTTACTACAAAAACTTTAAACCCTGTTTTACACTTGTCTAATAAAATTTTGGCTGCAAAATGAACCATATGTCAACGTCATAATTTGACATTTTTTTAGACAAGGCATAAACTGACGTTTAAAAGTTTTTGTGGTAAGACGGCAAGTGTTTGATACAGGAAGGAGATCTTTCCGTAGAGAGTTAAGTTCTGACTGTAATAGAGAATTTCTGAAATCAGTTCAATCAGAGTTTTCGAGAATTATGCTATTTTAAATATACAAGCTTTGACGTTTTTATCTGCGGGAGTATAGCTTACGGGTTATCAACGATATAAACTCACCATGTTTTCCCTTAGCAATCCAAACTCTAGTCCTCTCAAACACAACACGATACATATCATCAGAAGGTTCTCGAATAGCCGACAGTGCTACATGAGCAGCCCCCTGAGCTCTCAGTTCCAGCACCAAGCCTGCTCGGTTCCTTGGAGCTGCTACCCATTGCCATTCCCAAGAGCCTCGGGATGATACTGCTAGGTGTTCTGAAAAAAAGAAGCATTTGAATTATGGTTATTCATTTGTTCCATGTTACAGATTGGTATCTAGGTACTCAGATCCAGTAAGGTTAAGACTGGGAGCTTACCCAAACATAGTTTGGGATAAGGTTAGCCAGTTTTGAAGAATCTTCCTTTTGTTATTTACTACTACAACTTTCAACAAGTACTTCAACTTTTTGCACATAATGCTAAGTACCTACGAAAGTAGCAGCACCCCGTTCGCCGCACTAAGCTCTGATTGCTGACTAGGATGATGGCAATAACGCCTTCACATATTTTGTTTACAAAACCAAACAATTTTATTAGCTATGCAGAACTCACCATTAGCACAGAAGTAAGCGCTCTGCGTATCAGTCCTATGCAGACCTTCGGGCAGAACCAGCACGCTTGCTGATCTGATCACAGACCCAACTAATGTCTCGTTGTTGAACGACGTATAGGATACTGAGCAGTTGTCGGCGCTGTAGCCTGTTACTTCCACTGTGGATGAGAAAAATTGTATTATCAGTGTGAGTATCTTAGCGAAAAGAACTAAGTCAAGCTCGTCTAAGCTGAGATGACGCGTCCTGCTACCGCACTTGCATCTTACACAAGCTTTAAAATATAAACGCTGTCCATATAAAAATTGGTCTTTAAGTTATAGGTCTTCAAAACTCGTGCCTACACTGTATAATCTCTAAAAATGTAAATTTGCTGGTGTATGTCGGCTTTTATTAGATTATTTCAATAAATACTACATTTTGATTCACTACTCTGTATGCTGTTCCATGTTCGATTTGTATATCCTTATTGTTATATAAGTGGGTGTACCCCCCTCACCTACAAAATCACGTAAAGATAATGATCATCATCTAGAGTACCAGGAAGGTACCAGGATTGACGTCAGGCACGTGTCATCATAAATCCGTGCTATTATAATTTAGCTTCCCATAAAGTTCATTTTATCTCTCAAAGTCCCATTGAACCCCATACACGACGTAGCATTTTATATCTATTTTTTATGACTATGACCGTAAGGAAAATGTTATGGGACAAAATACGAGCTGAAGTGGGGGCGAGTATCTATTCTATACCTAGTTAAAAATGTTTTTATTCAATGAGAGCATCAAGCTCTGATTTTGTTGAATACGACTTTGTGAGCCCTACAAGGAATGACTGGTGCTTTTGAGAAGTCTTGCATAAAAAGTGTTTAAAAGGAATGATGTGGTACATATGTACCGACCCAAATAAGTATGCACATTTTTAATGAATTTTCACTGCTTAGCACAGAAATGCTTGTAAAATCATTTGTTCTATTGTTTTCGGTAAATAAGACCAATGGTATTCGAATTCAGATATTGCAATTTTCCTCTCCTAACTTAGACCACAACCCAAGATCACACGTTCCCCGTAGCATACAATTGTATTGGAAAGGTAATAGAATCTGCTACGTTTATTGCTAGCACAGCCGTAGGAAACACTCGGAAAGCAATTGAAATACAATGAGTGTCATTTTATTGAGCCTGGATTGAAGTTAAATGCGGCGTGAGTGGTGCTTCGAGCTTCTATAAGTATGGCAAGTTTTGATTTCCAATATGGTTACCTGAAGATTTTATTTGCTTTGGTTATATTTAGATGCAGAGTATTTCAATTTAGATATACTTAGGTTAGTTTATCTAACTTTTATTTACGCGTGTATGAGTAAAAAAAATCGATATGAAAAAGATAACAGGTTGGTTACGCAATACATAAAAAATAATGCTAAAAAATCACTATCTTTTTAGTTTTTATTTACATGCAGCATTATTTTTCATGTATTTTTATAATATAATTAATACAATTATTGCATATTATTTACAGTACAGCAAAACTAGATATTTTCTGTGGAAATCAAATAATATTTTTTCTATTACGGTATTTTATGGTATCGTATGGTAAATATATGGGGAATATTTCAAGAGCAACACAACCACAACATATTACCACACTCTATCTCACATTCGCATCTTTACCCCCGATTGCTAATTCGGCTCGACACACGGCTTTGTCTCCCCAACTCCAATTTAAATGTTTATTGAAACACCACCGTGAATTGGACTAGACAATGAGACCGTCTCACTAATCGCACAATTTGAATACACAATTCAAGTATCATCAGCAAGGGAATTTGGATTGTTCCACGGAGTAAGGAAAGAGTAGAGATACCGTTATGCAGGTAGGTCAGGCGCTTCTTCTAGGTCAAGTTCGTACGGTGGGCATGATCAAAATGTCCAAAATATTACGAGTGAATAAATGAGGCGTTAGGGGTTCTTTGAGACATCTGTCAACGATTTAGGTGTAACAAAAAATGGTCGGGTCCAAAGAGTAAGGCGTATAAGGCCGAAAATAGTGACGTTAATAGTCTCCTCTTAGGCGATCCGTTATGGCACCTCCGCTAGTCATTTTATTCTCCATGGATTGTTCGGAATTAGTTCTACGAGAGCCTGGCTTGTGGCTGAATGCCCTGACCTGAGGGCAAGTACTTGAATAAATTGTACTCCGAGAGGTGTTTTAATTAGTGAATGAAAGGATTCTGATTACCCATTCAAATCCTTTGACATGAATTAATAGGTAGACCCGGTGCTTAAAATGTCTGAATAATAAAACAAATTGTATGGACGTTTTAGACTAAAGAGAATACGAGACAAAGGACGAGAGATTAGCACAGAGAAGAACGTTTTTTGAGCATATATGATTAAACATTAATGTTTGAAAGGATGAAGGATAAATACGGCTATTGAAACTACTCAAATATGGAAAGAAGAGTGTATGGAATCATAAAGATGATGGTTGGGATAAAATAGAATAAAATAGGTATTTTCTGTAATGTAAATTATGCAAAATACAATTCACTTTAAACCTGATAAAGATAAAATGTTTCCGAAAAATATTGCCACTTCTAATATTATTTATTGACTTAAAGGGTTCCTTGTAATTTTATTCTCTGTCTACTTGCGTACATACAAATCTACATGCATACATTATACAGTCATATGAATCTTCAAGAACTGAAAGTTAGCCCAAACTTCGCGATTAACTCCCACTTCGGCTGTCCTTAATTTCGTAAGATTCCGGTTTAAGAATTCGCTCCACGGAGTAAGGAAAGTTGAGCGGAGATGCCAAATGCATGTTGTTCAGGCGGCTTCTTCTATGAATCTCAAATGCGGTACGGTAGACATGACCAAAACGATCAGTTACAAGTGAACTAATGAATCGTTCTGGTTCTTTGGGTCAACGAATTTTGACATTATAAAAAAATATCGGCTCCAGAGAAAGAGGGCGAAGACAGTAACGTTCCTCGTCCCCCGCACACCCGCATTTTGGCGCGCTACTTTCTTAGTAGATTTGCCGTTATGTCACCTCCGCTCGTCATTATGTTCTCCATGATTTGTTCCCATAACTTCATTAAAATATTTTGCTCAACAGATTTCTTCGGCTTCGGAATAAATTTCTGGTTCGCGTTCTTCGTTATTAATTAGGCATTCGTGTAGCTATTAATAAATCTTTAAATTGACAAGTTCTAACGCTGATGAAGTTTGCAGTTCTGTTTTAAAGGGCTGTAGATGTTGTGGTGGATTAATCAATTACTTTTAAAAGGGGATACTACAAGTTAGCAAACACTTTCTTTGTAATTTGGGATAGACCTAATTTTGGCTGGTAAGCTAGAATAGTTGATTAATATTGACAGCTAGAATTCAAAACAGTAGGTAGGTTTTAGGTGTGTTGTTCAGTTTAGCATAAAAAACTGAAACTTGTCAACGTTAAAATATTTGAAACCCAAAGCAAATGCGGCGGGCATTTTGAAAGGCTGGTGTAGGGTTTTTTTACCTTAAAAATTCAAACCTAAAAGATCTGTTACTTTTGAATTACCATTTCGACTAAATTACATGGCTTTTTTATGGTGTACCTATAAATAAGTTTATTATTTATTATTTTAAGTTTTATGTAACTAAATACCTATGTATGGTATGCGTACATTTATTTTTGTGTGAAAATTACATAGTGCACATACCAGTAATATTCTTCCTGCCCGGCGTATTGACCGCTACTCGGACTACCAGCTGTGTACCACCACGAGGTCCAAGTCGCAATCTCTCTGTGACGTATAGAGCTCCTGTGCTTGCGAATGCTGCGCCCGCGCTTAGAGCTAGGAGTGCTGTTACCTGGGAAGTAAGAAATAGGTATACAAGTGAGATAAATGTAGGTAATTTTTTTTCCATACGGTTTAGATTTTTGTATCTAACGTTTGAAAATAGACAATTATGTCTTATGACAATTAGACCTTGACAAAAATCTTGTGGAACGCAAACAATATGAATGAATATGACATTATATTGAATTTCTCTTACACAATCAGAATATTTTTAGCACGGCTAAGGGTGTTGATAGTAAAATTCAAACTAGAATAGACAGAATAAACGATCTTATGGGTGCTAAACTTTTCATATTGCCTTAGACAAAAAAAATATCTTGAATTTTTCTTTTCATTTAAATTCAATGTGAATATTTTTTTATGCTAAATACAAAATACTACTACAATAAAAACCACAACCTGTATTTTGACAGGAACATAATTTATAACATATCACAAAAATAAACATTTGAATAAGCAAAATATCAATCCTACTTAAAACCAATCACCACCAGCAAAAAAAGTTCTTCTAACACTAAAATTAAGTTTTTATAATTCCAAAAAGAAAAACAAAGAAATAAAAATAAAAGACACTTAACACCAGAAGCAATAACGTTCCGTTTTCCTCTTAAAAGCAGAGGAGTATATTTTCGATATAATCGATATGATATTAGTTGAAATGGAATTTCTCGAGGTGTCTAAAGTTGTCCCGGAGGTGCAAAGTCAATAGCGAATGGAGCCTTGTTATTAAAGCGGTGGCCACACGTTTTAGTTTGAAAGGATTTTTAATAAAAGTTTCGATTTAAAATTGGATGCGAAGCAAGAATGTCGCAAGATATTTTCATTTATTCTTGAGTCTTTTACACAGTTCTCAATAAACAACTCAGTAAAATGAAC
This sequence comes from Helicoverpa zea, assembly GCF_022581195.2. Classification (NCBI taxonomy): domain Eukaryota; kingdom Metazoa; phylum Arthropoda; class Insecta; order Lepidoptera; family Noctuidae; genus Helicoverpa; species Helicoverpa zea. Next base: position 2,897,589 of record NC_061462.1, read on the forward strand.
TTGTAGATATGTATCTATATGTTTTGGTGATGGTAAACTTTTCATTTATGTTTTGATTGCGAATTTGCATTGTTTGTTTTCGTAACTTAATAGCTAACAAATATATTTTTTTTATTCAAATGAACTTGTAAAGTGTCATACGTGGCATAAATCAAAAATTTAATAATAATATTAAAACAATCACCCTGTCACAGTACAATATCTAACAATTTATTAGCATTCAGCAAACAAACAAATAAACGTGATTATTAACAACATTAATCAAATGTTTATTATCAAAATTCAAGAGTTAAAATTTTAGTGCTAAAATATTGGGCCAATGTTATTAAATAAAATGTAATCAGAACTTGATTTAATTAATAGAGGGTTCAGTAATGAAGTTGTGATCTCCAATTCAATTCGTTGCGAAACTGGGTCACGTTTTAATAATAATCTGAAAGTTAAGCACCTAGAAAGATAATTTTGTACAAGATTATAATGGATTTATCGTATCTTTGGTGAATCAGTAAATAATAAGCGATTAAGCATGATTTTTTTTGTGCATAGTGCTGTCATAACTATAAAGAAATAAAAATAGTTTTCATGAAGGATGATTTTTCATATTGTAAAGGGATATAATAAGGTTTCTTGAAATCTGCTTAATATTGCAGATTTTCTTGGTATCCTGATGATAAAATATTGCATTCATAATTCCGAGAATCGACTTCAATTTAAATACACACTGTTCAATACAATAAATACGCCGTATTTATTACTGCAAGTATCATACTGAGAAGAATGGTTACGAAAACGGAATTTTGTACGTAAAATTTTATTTGTTTGAAGTGCAGAATTATAATCTTCACGCAAAAAACAGCCTGATTAATATTAAAACACTAACAATAAATTCAAAAATTATCAACATGAATAAAACCCCAACATACCCAATAAATGCAAATGCCTACAAAAATAGGAATGTCCCCCTTTCACGAAAACCATGGCCAACACAATATCATTCTCGAACTGTGATTTGTAGTGTTGATTCGTCAGATATTTGGGCCAATAGAGGCAGGATGAGGGGATGAGAAGGGGATGAAGGGGTGTACAATTATCCTCCAACACCTCCCCTAGATAGTACGAGGTACTTACCTTATCCTGTACCGAGAATATTTTAATTTAAGAGTCTCGTCCGTGATTTATCGTTCAATTTACGCTTTTCAAGCACACAGCTTTGAATGTAGCTTCGTTGGTTATAATTGTATGAATTCTAATGAATTTGTTTACGTTTACTGAAAGGTTTTGAGTAATCAAGTTCTTTGGGTGATGTGTTTTTGTTTTGTTTAAAGGGGGATAAATAAACACACTAATTATTTATTTGATCTAATCTGTGTTCTACTTCTATTGATGTTGGACTTCAGGATTTTCAAGGTCTTCTGAATCTCGGGAAATATTGTGACAATATTTTATTTAAAACTATACGCTTCATCTACTCAAATATGCACCCGTTACATATGCTAAAAAATACCTAACTACTGGATTCATTCAAATAAGTAAGTTGATACAAAAACGAAGTGGTAAAATTCTTATATCTCAAGAACCAAAAGGTTGCATCAACCACCATATAGAAACTTTACGTCCATTTAGATAAGATCATGCAATAAAAACTCATTGCTCACACCATAAACCCTAGTGAACCCGATAGCCACATGTGATACCCATATGTTTGCGATCGGCGTCGCTCATCGAATCCCGATTAGGGATTCCGGGATGATCCCGGCGATTCAGACGCGAATCCCGGAAAATGGAGCGATTAGGCAATCTACCCGCTTTAAGCGCTTCAAACTCAAATCAGCGTGTGAGCGTCAACGGGGTACGTTAGCGCTTTTGAAACTGCGGAATTGTTTGAGGTAGCAGGGTTTTACATTTTTCTATGTGGATTTCTACGTGAAAAATTGACACTTTTTCATGTGTAGATACGTTTAAACTATACTTCGTTGTTACTTACAAACAAATTGATGACTAAAAACCGCTGTACAGGTTTTTTGCCGCTCGTAGGTATGTGTCGCGAGCAGAAAAACCCGCGACAAAATTTGCTACCTAGTGTGAAAAGGGTAAGTTCTTTGCCGAATGTCAATATGTAAACAAGAAACCTGTTATAGGGTTAATTGTCTGCTTGTTTACATCCACAGTGTTACAATTAGGTACCTACTTATTAATGAACATGTAACCTATGTCGTTTCTTTTTTTTAAAAACTAAGCAACTATAAATTACAGTCAATTAGAATCCCACTTCAATTAAATCACTAATTAGCCTAGGGGTCGTAAACTGAATAGGCCTTTTGTACCTTACTTAGTTCTCGTTAAAGCAATAAGCTACTTAGCTGGTTTCTGTCGATAGGCCAGCGGATTACAAAGACTGAGCTTCGGTAAAACCAATAATGTTGTTACTATCAGGTTAAATGCCCGGTAATTTTTCTAGAAGTGCTACCGGATACCCAAGGCATTATCATTATCATCTGCATAGCTTTTTTTTTGAACTAGTCATGACAAGAAGATTCATCAAGTGATCGATCAACAAGGATATACCAAGCCACGAGGTTTTCTGTAAAAAACTAAAAATGGTGTAAAGTTTTGAAAAACAAAAATAATACAAGATTGTTTTCTCTTGCTATAAAGAGCTTGCCAATGTTATAAAGAGGAAAAAAATAAAAATAGATAAACTTACTAACTACTGAACCGATTTTAAAAATTCTTTATCTGTTGGAAAGACACACTTTTCATCCCATTCATTTTGTCACTTTTCATTTTGTCCCGATACGTGGGCGGTAGCTTCCACAAGATTCGGGTAAAACCGTGGGAAAACGGCTAGTCGAAAATAAATAGCAAATTATTTTCTATTACAAATGAGGATAACTCGCGCAGGTAGGTAACTAATTAGCCATGTGTATCTAACTTCATTAGAGCGAAACCCTTAGCTTTGCCTGAACATAACCCGTTCCGTGTGAGTGCGTGTTCACGATTGATTTAAGTGGATTATCTAATCGACCAATAATAATATCGATTGAAGATAAATATAGACGGTCCTTTGCTCATTCGAATGATGTTCACAAGGTTTTTTAATGTTTCTTTCTTCTGTCGTTGAGGTTAGATAAATGGACACCAGAAACTGTGATAGGTTAGATTTTTTATTACTTCAGTTTATAAGACTGAAATTGACTGAAATAAGAATTTTCGTGTGATTCTATGTTTTTTTCATAAATAATGAATAGGTACAGGTATCAATCAGACATCTCATCAAGCTGTGGTAAACAGAAAGTTAGTTAGGTACCTAATTTTCTAAATTGATACTTTAATAAGATAGCACTGTGATAAAGTATGGATACAGAATAAGGCAGTAGCCTAACCGCATGATATAAAAAAAATATATATAAAATATGCGACTTACATCCATACAATTATTGATATTATTCGTAATCTTGACATCTACTTCGACTGTTTCCCCCACTTTCAAGGCCGGTGGCAGTGAGAAGTCCAGTTGTATCGGTCGGAACACATTGATGGTACGTGGTGCTGAGAAGCGAAGACCGTGGTTGGAGAGAGACAGCGCCCAGAGTGACCAGCGACCGGCTTCGGAGGGCGCTGATATGGTCACTCCGTCAGTTGACAGCTGGTTTCTGGTGGAGAAATTATTTCTATTAGTATTGGGACTATAAAATTATTGTTGAGACAGATAATATAAATTATTGTTGGAGTAGTTGTTTAAACTTGAAAAAATATTTCAGTGTTTAATAGGCTAGGTTAAAAAAATATTTCAGTATTTAATAGCCTAGGTTGAAAAAATATTTCGGTGTTGAAAAACCTAGATACAATAGCTAGAGCTTTACCTATTTGGGTGTGCAAAGTTCGTCAGGACGCAGCTGATACAATTATCATTAAACTGTTTATCAATAAATGAGTAGGCAGCTAGCTTTGTTTCTGCAGTATCTACGAATAGTAAATGATGTTGTTTATTACGCAACATGTTTGTTCATAAACTATTGATCTGATCGCACTTTGTAACAACCACTCAGATATTATCTATAGCTGCATGTTTAGTCAGGTATCTACCGAAAAATAATCATGCGAGCTAATAACGGCAACCCCAAACCATAATTCTCAATTTACAATACAAAGCCTGCAATATAACCTAGACCACGTTTAGAGCGCACACACACTACAAACTTTTAGTCGTCTAACTGTCGGCCCGTTCGTAAAAATCGTGAATTGAGTCAATGTTTTTAGTAGATCTGATACCGGACAAGTACAATTTTTTTAATGACGCTAAAAATCATCAAATGACCCTTCCCGCTGTGGGTTAGCAGCGGCGAGGGATTGTCAGACTTTTAATGACTAAAAACCGTCGTGTTTCGTCGTAGGCCTTTTATGTACCAGAGCCGCGGTATCTCTTTCGCACAATCTTGCAGCTCCGGCAGGCCTTGGCCCTGTTGGGCCCCGCTGGGGACCGGACAAATACCTGACCGTTGTTACGTGTGTGCTTCCATTCATCTTCATACTGATTTATGAGCCCAAACCAACATCGGCCGACTAAAAGTTTGTAATGTGCGCGCGCTCTTAGTACACGAATTTACCTATACATTTAATAATTATTTCATGCAAGTTCCATGTTTACGTTGCACAAAAGCTTTTCAATTTCCCGAATTTATTACTCTGCATGTAACCAGCTTGTGTATGTTAATTAAACTGAATAATGAAATGATTTTATCGGAAAACAATGGTGGTACTAATTTAATATCAAAAGCAAAGCATTGATTAATGGCTGAACATACTTTTGGTCGGTTATGGTATCTGATATTTACTTGTGCGGTATTGTTTGTTCTATGGGCAGTTTAAATTAGTTTGTTGTCCCTGTGTATATTGTTTAATCGAAGCGGATGCATTGTGTTCGGGATATATTTTTTAGTTAGTGGTAGTTTCCACCAGCTTTTTTAATCTTATCCCGAGGGTGTTCGTACTTTACGAACCGGTTAAGAAATAGCCTATGTCTAACACTGGCAGAGCTAGGTTGCTTGAACGTGCTAATCTTAGAAACTACTGTGCCTCTTAATGAAAGTACAAATAGGCTCTCGTTTTACCACTATAATCCCACCTGATGACACAAGTGATAACGAGGTGGCACTTGCTAATAAGGTTAAATTATTAGGTTAATAAATTTTAGGCATATCATATTCTTAACTTGCACACATCTATAAACATAGTGTCTTCAAGAAACAAAATAGATTTTAGACGAGAATAAATAGAGATTTTTTTATCATTTCATTATTTATCGAGCCAACAACAACCATATAACCTAAATAAACCAAACAAATGGCTGAAAGTATCAAATGACATCATTTGTCACGCAAATCCTAAAACAAATGACAACTTTTATCGCGAGAGGGTTACGCAAATCTCGAAGGTATAAAGTTAAAATATTATACGAGATACCGTTTTGTCTCCGTCGGAGAACCGGACAGTGACCGGACGCCGAACAAAACGGTCGTCCGTCTTGTCTCCTTATGACTTATAATAGTCCGATATGATACATTTGACAGGCCCTTCAAGATGTAGTATCTATAGAGGGGATCATGTTTCATGTAAATGATCTATAAATTAGTCTGTGTTCGGTAATGTATCATGTTTGGTGTTGGGTAGGTGTTGTGTTTTATGTGGATATAGTTGAAATTGTCCTTTGAAAATTGGTCTTTCTTAATCTAATGTTAGTGTGATTTGTAAGAATATTCTGTTTTAAATGATAATTTAAAGAATCCCTTCATATCTTGCTATTCATACATAGATAACTTACTATGTACTTACGTATGATTCTGTGGATATTGCAAGATCAATATAATATTAAATACATTTTGCATTCGCTCATTCGAATTCATTACCCAGACTGATGCGATTTAGTAAATTAATTTTGAGAAATTCAACTATAGGTCACAAACAGTAATCATCATCCTCCGAGCCTTTTCCCAAACTATGTTGGGGTAGGCTTCCAGTCTAACCGGATTCAGCTGAGTACCAGTGCTTTATAAGAAGCGACTGCCTATCTGACCTCCTCAACCCAGTTATCCGGGCAACCCGATACCCCTTGATTAGACTGGTGTCAGACTTACTGGCTTCTGACTACCCGTAACGACTGCCAAGGATGTTCAATGACAGCCGGGACCTACAGTTTAACGTGCCATCCGAAACACAGTCATTGTGTCTAAGATATACTTAGAAAGTACATACAAACTTAGAAAAGTTGCATTGGTACTTGCCTGCCCTGGAATCGAACCCGCGCCCTCATACTCGAGAGGTTGGTTCTTTGCCCACTTGGCCACCACGACTAAGTCACAAACAGTAAATGTTTTCCTAATATTTATTTTAAAAACAACCGCTATCCACTTTGCTTTCATGGGTGTCCTGAGGGGTACATAAAAGCTCATTACTTAATTAACTTATTATTAGTAAGGTAGGTACGATAATTTTATAATAGAATAGATTTATTCATTCTCTTCTATTCTATACTAAGGAAACTCGTCTGAAATACTCTTTATTATTAGCGTAAATATCAGTAAAAAAATATCCAGATATCATAAATTCCATACTGGGCATTCTACATCAGCAATTCGTCATTGGCGCTCCATAACTTTCGCTGGCCAGATGAATCAGCGAATACGATTTATGTGACTTGACTTATTTATTACTAGACTAGGGTTGCCAACCGTGCAATCGTCTGAAAGAATTACCGCAGCCTTGGTACACAAAGGGCTAAAAAAGGAACATTGGTGGGTTTAGTCAATAAAAGTCTGACACTCTCTCTCGCTGAATCCACAGCAGGAGGGTACGATTTCCATCTCAAAAAAAAGTTTGCCAACCGTAACTTAACTATTATTTAAAGTACTAGATATGTTTCATCCGAGTCCCGAGGTATGCGCTTTTTTATATACATAAGAAAACCAAGTATATTCTGATGTGATATGTTATTACGATTTAGCTTACCTATATATTATTACTGTAACGCTTCATCAAAATATTCTATAGTTTTTCTTTGAAAAAGTTACAAACGATGCACTTTTAACATAGAAATGCAGATCCTTTCTATTTAACTGATTAGCTCTGACAAAAAGTACTTACGTACTTATTTACATATGGTGTACTTTTCCAACCCAAGGTTTCTAAGGTATATTTATTACAAGGTGGCAACCCTAATTACTGCCGTGTTTGTCGAAGGTTTCCGCGGATTTTTCCTCTTCGGAATTGGGAAGAAACTTAGTTTGTGAGCTGTGGCCTTCTACACATATTGAAGATATGGGAATATATGTACCTATATAGGCTTATGTGTTTCTTGTTGTTAGGTCTCTGGAGAGTTGTACGTAAATTACTTCGGTACATATGTGGTTTATTTGTGTTCTAGTTATCTGTAGTTTGAGGAAAGATCAGCAGCTAACTATTTTTGGTTCCACAAGTTGTTACAGTGTGTGAAAGCGCTGTAAGGGAACTATCTCGTGGATCGCGAAGATAAATAAAATTATTACTTAGAGAAAATATTCTTCATTTAATTTGTGTTTAAGTAAAAGTTCAAACCTTATTTCTTAGAAGGATTACCCATTCAAGGGATTTACGGATTATACTCTAAGCCCATAATAAAAGTACCTAATATTTTAGCAGCAAATAAAATTTTCAAAAGGAAAATAGAAGTTGGTGTAACTTATTTTGAAATGACTTAATTAGTTAAAGTTGCTAATTTTAATCAAATAATTTAGAACTTAATCGAACTCAAAGTATTTATATTAAAAGTTCTTGCAGAGTTCGATTTGAATGGCTGAATGGTTTCTTTATCAGAAGTCAGTCAACTCAAGAATGATTAATGCCTGGAATTTAATTGAAAACGACCTACTAAACAGCACAATAATGAAATGAAATACTTTAAAATCAATTTTATATATAATTATTAAGATCAGTTTGATTCATGACTGCATTTAGTAGGTGTTTAATTTCGATTTTAAACTTTTTCTTATAACGTAGGTAAATTAATCTAACTTCAGCAGTTGCTTTTCTATCTTGTTCCATATTCTATTACTATTATATTTATTTAAATTCCATAATGTTTCTAATGGTAGCATTGATGTCTTCGAATATTTGCACCTTCTGCCAGCGGTTCCTACAAATGCATACCGCGAGAAACTCTGCACGAACTCGGATAAAAACCTTCTTCGATAAATGGGCTATCTAACACTGAAAGAATTTTACAAATCGGACCAGTAGTTCCTGAGCGTGTTCAAACAACCAAACTCTTCAGCTTTATAATATTATACACATTAACACATACATTGATTTTTTAAATACTCACGTATAATTAAAGCACTTCCACATCCACAGTCGGTCATGCGTCGCCGGAGGTACCAGGTGCGCAGGAGCGTGAGGAGTTGGCGCGGTACGTTGTCGGTACATCACGCCGCCGCCGCACGCGCCGCCGCCGACGAAGAGAGACACGCCAGCTGATACGAACTCGGGACCGGGAGCTTCTTCGTGTTCTGGTGTCCTGGTAGATAGATGTCATGTTTTTTGAGTTATTTTAGAAAAAAAAAATGAATAATTAGTTTTTGGACATTCCTATAAAAAATTGAGAGTAATTTGTGCCGGCAAACTTACGAGATAAAATACATGATCCTTAATACCCATGAACAAAGCTCCATTAAGTATCAAAACATAAAAAACCAAACCGACCTCATTAAACATGATACCCTTGGATAACACGGAAGCAAAATAAACGAACATTACAAAGCAAAACACACACGCGATACTTTTGAAGTAGAAACGAAATAGAACGGCAGACACGATGTCTCAATAACAACGGAAACTGCTCATACGCGTACATTTAGCCAGATGAAAAGGCAGAAGATATTCCCTTCGACAAACCGGTTGAAAGATGAATCGGGCGACATAATCCTTGGCTCAGCTGTAGGGAGTGGGGAACTTGGAAATACGGGGGAAAGTTTTAAACGCACTCGCTGGAGAAGTGACAGAAAAATTGTTCAATCTTTGAACAAGATTTGGAAGTGTATTCTTATAATCTGGAAAGATTTTTATGTTGAGCAAATTACCGTCAAAGTTACACTAAAAGTTACTGGCAAGAAATTGATTCAACAAAAAGTAGCTAAAGCCATGGCAACAAGAGACAACTGATGATGATGATAGTGACAAAGATATAGACGTTGAAAAAAAATGAGGAAAGCAACAATTTAAGGCAGCTAATACTCAAAACAAAACACCATTAGGTAACAGAACACCATGTCACTAGCACGCCAAAGATATCACTCAATATGTTTCCACAGGAAGATGAATCGTGTGACGATAAATGATGTATTCGCTGTGAGCGCGTTTGGTATTGTCACGATGTTTGATTGACGTCCCTGTAGTACCGTGAATTGTTTGAACGTTAGCAGCATATTTTGGTGAAATTCAGCCTCATATGGCCGTGGTAGGCAATGACAAGGGTAATTTATTTCCATGATATATGTATGCATTAGAATTTGGTTCGGAATCCGCAGCGTGCAGTTGTGAGGATGTCTAATAGAATACTGACGAAAATGAATTGTTTGAACAGAAATACTTACCGAAATCACAAATTTTATTGTAAGTATGTGATGTTTTTGATGAGAATTAAATTTTAGTTATTACAACTTAATGAAGAAGACAGTTGACTATTTTGATTTTAAATTATGTAATGCGAAGCAGGGCCATAACCTTAAGGACTGAGCAACTTACATTATGTTTTGCTTAAAGTTAAGCTCGAAGATACCACAGTATTGAAAATATATACAAAATTCTTGGACACTTTTATCTTCACGATATCATTGAAACATTTGAAAAGCTTTTCAAATATGCCAGATTCTGAAAACCGATTGAGATGAAACAATATAAAAGACGAAATGTTAAAAAAACAGAAACACATTAGGTATCATCAAACTTGTTACAAACTAGCAGCTCAAACTAATAACAAATCGGCATCATGTTTACTAAGAGCATTTTGCAACAACTTTGCACTGAAGAACAGAAGTTTGTACAACAATAACGATGTTAGTTAATTGCTTAACAATAAGCCGGTGCTAAATGAGTTCCCTGCTATCAAAGTCCGACGCTTCCTTCTTTGTTAGGGAGAGAGTGGTGTAAGTTACAAGATTCAAGCAGGTTCATTAATATTGAAGTGGGAACTTAAATATTTAGAAAAACAAGAGTAGGAAAAAAAAGTGCGAGTCGGACTCGCGCACGAAGGGTTCCGTACCATTATTTATAAAATCACGTTTGTTGTATGGGAGCCCCCCAAAATATTTATTTAATTCTAGTTTTCAGTGTCTGCTGTTATAGCGGCAACAAAAATACATCATCTGTGAAAACTTCAACTCTCTAACTTTATCTCTATCTAACGGTTCATGAGATACAGCCTGGTGACAGACGGTCAGTCAAATACATTTTCAACTACCTCTACAATATTACTAGGGCGTTCGCACAAATCTTAGTCATGATTAAAGCCCGTCCATTTTTCATCAGTTACACCGTAGATTCTACAAAATTAAATTGCCAGACAATTTAGTCTGATTCAGTTTAATAAAATTAAATTGTCAGATTATTTCATTTCAGAAAATTCGTCTGACAGGGGCTGTGACTCCGGCGAGACGGTGACTTGACACGTGCAAATCAAGTTAGTCTGCAGATAAAATTCAATTTCGATTTCTTCGAATCACACTTTGAAACATTCATAATAAATACGAGGTAAGTGTACACATTTCAACCTTGCTTTGATAATCATATTTCAAGAAGCATATCTGAGAGTAATTTCACAGAATTCAACAAAATATTTCGTATCCATAATAGTCTTATACTGAATTTTCGCTATACAAAACTGAGTCCAAAGCCCGAGAAATACTACAAAAGGAAAATACAGTAACTATTTACAGTGGAAATCCAATTTCAAATACTTCAGCGTCCGCTCGCTATGACGTCACTACTTGGCGGACACAATCCGCTGCATCGCTTAGCTTTGCAGAACGCAGTTATTATACAGCCACGGTAGGGTTATTCGATCTCTGGACCAATAACGAGTTCCTATTCCCATCACTGGCTGTCGGTTCCATGGACTGGCAAATTATAAGTTTTCCGCACGACCCTATGAGGCTATCGAGGTTTGCGGAAATTAAAATTCTTCGGTTTTTCTTTATGAAGAGCTAATGATGTTGGTCACGGGTGATGTTGTAGATTATTTTGCGGTTGTTATCGTTTTATTTTATATCAAAGTAGTATAGTCGTACGTATTTATTTGGGACGTGGCTGTATTTTTAAGTTCGGGAGAGTGGTTGAATTTACTTGTGGGTCATAATTGCTCTTCATATCGGATAGAGAAGGATATGTTTGTGGGAGGTGTAGTCAATTGAGAACTAGAATGGCGTTGCTACTGGATGCCAGGTCGCCTTAAATAGCTAGGGCAGAAATAGACAATGAGAAGGCCGAGAACGAGATAAATAAATATAAGAATAATAAATGAGACCCAAAGACGAATTCATCTAATGATAATAAATTGTTAGCATTGTAGGAACATTATATACTATACAGATAATATTTCCATTATTACTTGTATACCAAATAAGACTCGCAGTCTTGTTAAGTTTCCGCCAAACATTTTGGAAATATTAGTCCTCCACTTCCCCTAAATACATTAAGATAAAAGCAATTACTCCAAATATAATTGAAGTGAAGTTACGAAATACAGAACATTAATTTAGCTAATGAATATTACTGGGCAATTTGTTACCTAGCTACTTTTGTTTGAGTAGAAGTAAATTAGATTATGAGTATTCTGGATTCTGTTATATTAAAGGTTCTTTATGAATTAAGTGATATGCAATATTGGGTATAAGTATTTTATCTTTTTTGCCTAATTATAGGGCTCTAAGTGTAATATGTTTTATGTGAAACTTTTCGACTGTAGCGCAAAGTCTGGTCTAATGCGTGGATAGTGTAATGTCGCAAATTCTTATTCTGCTTTATCTTTGGGAGAATCCCTAATTTTATGGTGACACCTGTGATGTCAAAGCTTGGTGTCTTGTTCAGGTGACTAAAGGCTACTTACGTCTGATGAGGGTCAAATCTGGCATCGGGAGGAGCTCGTGCCCCAATCAAACACATGGTCGAGTCAGGTGGAGCGAGGACTCGAAGCTGCAGCGCCGCTCTGGGGTACCACCAACGACGTTCTTCTATTGCTACAGCCACCTGGTAACAAACGGCAATTGGTTAATGCTATTGATGGGTCAGTCAACATCATTACCATTAGCCTGCTTTGGAAAATAGTACATACAATATGATCTTCAATTTGGCGTACACGGTGATTGCAATTTTAAAAAGATGATTATCACTCATTCATCAGTTATGCTTATATCAACAGAGGAGATAGTATATAAACTTTCCATTCAACCTCTTGACCTAGCTATGTTTCAACACATTCAAAGTGATTTTTAGCTGCCTAAGTTTTCACGATAATTGATATAATATTTTCTACTAAACCTCTACGGCAAACATTCCAATCTATAAATATCCTCCTAAGTACTTGTACGTTGTACCCGACACAAACAGCACCTATTTCACCCGTACCACCTCACGCACAAATCTATCGCCGAAACTTACTACACCAATAAATTTAATGTCCAAGACCCACTTAACACTACCCGTACGCATTGGTACGATATCTGGGCACACTGTAAATTACGGGGTTTCTTAATTGCGTCCTCTAACAGACAACGAATAGCCTTTCATTAAAGGTCGGTGATTAAACGCCTCGTTATAGCTGGACTGTGATCGGGCGATGGAACCGTGGGGAAAGAATTTTCTGTTGTATTAATATAGGAAAATTTTCTGTATATTTGTGGAGGAGATTTGATCGACTGACGTGTACTTAAGTACTATGTGATATATTTTTATTGTGTTCCATACTTTCAAAATTTTGGTTATGTAAGCTGGACGAGCATAAAAAAATTGCGTATTGTACTGCAAAGGATATGTATGTGACAGTATGTGATAGAGCACAGCTGACTGGTACCTACAAAAATATCAAGAGTAAATAAAATGTCTTAAGTTTTTTAAATTTTGAATCATATTAATTGCTCTATAACTTTTAACATCCAATAACTTATTTTTGCACAAAATAATAAGGTTACCTATACATTTTGAAAAATGCCTGACTCAAATCTATGTCATTTTGCCATCCCATTAAAAGTGTCCCATAAAAATAATGCAGGAGCACCATTAAAAAAATTTTCACGAGTAAATGTTGAGTAAGTAGTCCGAAGGGTACTATTTTAAGTTAATTAAACTAAGATGGCTACTTCCTTAGGAAGTTTGAACGTCGTTTGTTTTGAAGAGGACTTCTGTAAAATTCTAATACTTCTGTAGGTACCTATCTTATTTTCTTTCTGCAACGCAAGTCTCTAAAATACATTTGAAAATTACTAGATGTTTGTTAAAAACACAATCAATATTTATAAAATAAGTTAATCAAAAATTATCATTAAGGATCCTATTTTATTTTAATACATTCTTAAAACATTGTTAAAAGCTAACAAAAACAACAAGTTATGCAACTATTAACCAATTACATGTTCTCGCGTTTAATTATGTACTATACTATATTATCTAAGGCACGTGTCTTAAAAATCACTTTAATTTTACCCCACTCATCATTCTAAAACAATTCGCACCCAAGTTCCAAAGTAATTAATTAAAGTCAATAACTTTTCCCCGCATATTATCCTACTCGTACATGCGTTAATTCTTTGTTTCCTGTTGTGTGAAAAGTTCAATTTTAATTAAATTTGCCACCATACAAAGGGTGTTGTGTACAAAAAGGCCTGTCACACGCACGACAGTGTGACGTCCTGTGCAAGGGATGGCGTTTACGAATTAAAATTTACAGTTCTGCTCTTGATTTCTGTACTTATGTTATTTTTAATTAAGATGACAAAACGTGAATTTATATGAATGGTAGTGTGCTAACACATTGCAAGAATAAAAACGCATTTACAAATATACAACTAAAACAGTAGTACCGGACGGTGGCGATGAGGTAAATGAAGGTAACACCAAGTGGTTTTTAGCTGGTAGGAGTCCGGAACATCCCCCCACCGTCCCCGATGGACGATAGACTAAGACGATATCCCCACCGATAAAAATAAGTTTGTGGTCAGTATGCGTAAAACAAACAGGTTAGCCTGGCCAGCGTGGACCATGGGTGTATAACTGATGAGTTGGCTGAAGACTGTAGTCATAGTGAAGTTTCTAAAACATTTTCAAAAAATCATTGTGAAATAGAAGTGACTCTATTACATGACTTGATTTTTTTACGTAAACCTACATTTTCCAAGAATTCATGAACATTCACTTTGACTTCATTAGTCCTAATTAAATAGGGATTTATAAAGTAAATACTGTAGGGACCTAGTTCGTACATATTTTGTTGTAAAACTAATTAATTTTCTAAAGCTACTCAAAGGTAATTTGTTAAAACATTTTCATTACGAGTTTTCTTTTCTAATTTAGCTCTAATTTTATAGGAGCACCATTTTGAACTTAATCAATTGTGTCTAGGTTATATTTTTGAGTGCTTTATTAGAATTAAAGGTAAACGTTTTTTGTTTTTATTAAAATACTTTTTAAGCTTTAATGATCATCTAATGTACTGGTTAATTAAGAAAAGGTCGCCCAGTGGCCAAATTAGTCTGGCATAATTGATACAGTGTCAAAATTGTATTTTATCTTACTAGACCCTAATGTTTGGTCTGTATCACTTTTGTATACACCTACTAGCTTCTGCCCGCGGTTTCACCCGCATCCTGGATGATGTCAAAAACTATCCTTATCCTGGCTCTAAACTACCTCCCTGCCAATTTTCAGCTAAATCGGTTCAGCCGTTCTTGAGTTATAAGTGGAGTAACTAACACGACTTTCTTTTATATTATAATATAGATATGTATAAATCTCTCTCGTGGAAGAAAATCTGTGGTGAATAATTTTTCTTTCAAATAATTACACATCTCAACATGCCTAGCTCATTAATACCACACGTTAGGGATCAAAGGGTTCATACAGGTACATTTAAAAATAGACAGGTCGATGACGGGTACACAAAATCAACAAAGTAGTAATTAAGCTCAGCAAACGGTATTTCAATTTCACGCCAATTGACTGATCAAAGGTTCATGTAGCCTGATTAATCATTATTATGAACTATAGAGGTTTATTGGCTAGTAATAATTTAGTGGTTACGAACGGCCTTTGCATGGGACAGATTTTTGATTTACATTTTGTTTGTGGTATGTTTAGTTTAGATTTTTTTTTCATGGTGTCGAATGTTTTGTGTAAATTCATATTGTTTGTGAAATTCTTTGCCCCTGTTGGTAAGTAATGTTTTTCTCGTGGATTATACAATTTTAATATTTGAACCCTACCATTAACGTTTCAGTAAATAAAGCTTTGAATTTGAAATTGGCAGAAAAACTGTTTTTGCTCTTTGACTATAAGTTGACAATATGAGTGATAAAATGTTAATCAAAACATCTACGAATAACCTATGAACTAATACTAAGACACCCAACTTACTAAATCCTACCCACAAGACTATTATATAAACCATGTTTCTCAAACAATTGGCGCAAAGGACTCCCTCAATAGATACCGCAAACAGTAAACAGACTTCGAAACGTCTCACAGACAGATTGACTGAGTATCTAATGAAAATACCTGAACGTTGCCTTGACAAAGTCTTGAATGGTACCGATGGCTTTGGACTGTAAATAGGACGAAGTGAGCAATGGGTCACGGAGGAAGGAAAGATAGTGGAGATGCCATAAGGAAGGTAGGAAGCCTTCTTATAGGTCAAAGTCACTTACGTCAGGCTTCATCAGTTACTAGAACTAACGAGGTGTTCGGGTACCTTATCAAATCACAACTGATCTGTCAAAGATTGTACTTGATTGATAGGTGATTTCGTTTTGAAAAT
Source organism: Helicoverpa zea (assembly GCF_022581195.2). Taxonomy (NCBI): domain Eukaryota; kingdom Metazoa; phylum Arthropoda; class Insecta; order Lepidoptera; family Noctuidae; genus Helicoverpa; species Helicoverpa zea. Next base: position 2,913,640 of record NC_061462.1, read on the forward strand.
AATGGGCCGGTTCCATGGAAGGTGTGTAAGGGCGGAGTATAGTACCGTTCGTCGTCCCCCGAACGTACGCATTTTGGCGCGCTACTTTCTTAAGAGATATGGCGTTATGACATCTCCGCTAGTCATTTTGTTCTCCAAACTCTCGACCCTAAATAAGACGAAGTGAGCAATAGGTTTAGATAATGATGTGTCTATTTTGATGGATATGTGTGCGTTAAAGGTAAACTGTTCGTTTGCACGCTTTATTTGTTTGTGTACCTATTTCGTTAGTTTTTATCGTATTTATTTTGGTATTTAAGTTGCAAAAATATTACAACCGTGTGGGACTTATTTGGTTTGCTGCCAAAGGAACGAATTTTGTTTAAATACAACTATGTATATTTTTATTCAAAATATTTTGTGTACCTGCTTGAATTTCACAATTAATAACATATAATTTATATTTATTTTCCTATGAAATAATATTTAACTAACTTGCTCATTGAGGAAACATTTACATATCCATGTTTATTTTAAATACTAATTCATAATCATTTGTATAAATAGAAAAGATAAAATCAACACGGAACAAAAATACTAACAAAATGATAACGTGTTTCATACGAAAAACCGAGAGAAACACAAACAATTTGTTAGAACAAACATATGTAGAAATAGCAAAAGTTTTTCGTTCCCGTATTTTGTATGAATGCTTAACTAAATAAAGCTTAAAGTACTATCAACACAAAGTATGTTAATTCGGCTTAACGTGGCGTGTATCCGAATCTATTAAACTACAAACGTGTATGTTTGTTCGGCGCATAGAGAGCGGATTTTTTGGTTTATGCGAAATGTTTCTCGTTTTGACGTGTTTTTGAATACTGTTTTGACTCACTGAAGTGTACAGAGGTAGATGTACATTTGTTTATGTCAGAGGTTTCCAAACTTTGCAATTCTCAAGTTTCGTTGACTCCCGTCGAGTCCCCGTGGGGTGCTCCTGGGACCACTTTGGGAACCTTTGGTTTATGGTATTCTATTTATGTATTTACGTTCTTGAAAATGACTCAACAAAGTAAACGCAGTCGCAACATTTCTACGCAGTTTCTCATATCTTTAGTGTCGGAACATACGTGTCATGATAGACTAACAGCGAGCCTCCGAATATTGTTCCAAAGAAATACGGCGGCCCTGATATACAATGCACTCAAGAAGGAACATGGTGAGTTTCAGTCTGTAACAGCCTGACGCTCCATCGCGTTACACCTCAACGAGTGACACAAACTAAGTGTGATGTGTTCTCACCTCTTTATGCAGCAGTCGCACGTGGAAGCTAGCCACGTCACTGACTGGCTCACCGTTCTCTGTCACATAGTAGACGAGGAGTGAGCTGATTGGCGCCATGTCTGCTGTTACTGGGAACCTGTGGATGAAGAGGAGATTTTAGAAGTTTGTTCGAAGGTGAAAAGGTTCATCAATCAATGAGTCGTCAATTCGAATTGTATAATACCTAATTCATGAAGTCAATTTTAATAGCATTTAATTTATATGCTAATAGAAGACCTGTACAACGGTATTTTTTTATGAATTTTGATATCATAATGATGATAGACCCTAAAGACATTATATTCGGTTTCATCAGGACTTGATAGATCCTGATTGTATTATATTTGGTTTCATCAGGACTTAAACCGTGGTAAACTTATTGTACCTATTTCATTCATTCACAAACTAAGACAAAAAATAGTTTCTTCTGCACCAAAGACCGGATGTCAGCAGTGCAATTAAGCCATTAAACCAAGACCCAGAAGAATAAATATCGTGCTAACCGCATTTCTCGCAAAAACCACGGCGGGAAAAACAATCAAAAGAATTTTCTGCCCAACCTACAGCAGGAGGGATGATATATCGGGCACAGGTGTGGTTTATACACCTAAAACTGCTTTAATGTTGAAATTTTTGTGTTTTTTTAGTTAACACTTTGCGGAATTTGATTTAGTGTCAACTTGCGAAGTTTAGAAGTTGCTTCGTTGGTTATTGTAACTTTTATTAGGGGCATTTAGTGCACATGGCGGTGAGAATAGTTTTAAGTCTTTTATTTTTAGAGTTTTCCAAATATTTTCTGAGAAATACTTTTCTCAGAGTAGTCAATGTTTGTTGAAATATAAAGTTAATAAATAATAGATAGATATTCGCATTATATATATGCTCATTATAATAGGGGGGGAGGGGGGGGTAATTATAGTGTACCATTTAGGTAGGCTTCTTCGTTATCTCACATTCTATAAAAATATTTAAAACTTACCTAAAATGAAACTTTATAATGCGATAAATAAAATTCGGTGTCACTTCGGTAAACCGTTTCAAAAGTATGTAGCATAAATTGTAAATACTAGCGCAGATGGGAATTTAAAATATGGTGGAACATAAATATGTGTTAAAATGGCAATATTTTAAAAGTGCCACTGCTACCCAGTAATAAAATGCTGCTAGGATTATGGCCAATAGGAATGCAATATATTCTGTTTAAGTAGTTTTACCGACACGAAAATATTTTGTAAGTATACATGAATAAAGTTCCCATTTTTAAGATGCGGATTACGATACAAAAAAGGAGCGTAAACGACATAAATTTTAATAAAAGTCGCGATCAAATAAAACCTTCTCGACCCAGAAACAGAACTCGGAACTGGAAAATTTCGTCGACATTTTTATCGACTGCGAAGCGGTTATGTAAACAAAACAAATGCTGGTTACGTGTGCCCGGGTAGCTATAAACAGGAGGCCTTTTGTTCCCCAATCTTACAACGGACCCAACACACACAAATCAAAAATTTCTCCCGACAATACCAATATTTGTCGTTATAAATCTAAGCCTGTTTTTCCCAACACTAGAACGTTCGAGTTGTTTGGTCCAGGGAATGTTTATTGTGCGATTGGTTTTATACAATGTCCATTTATAACATTGGTAGTTGACCTAAAAGCATTTAGTGCGTAAGACTAACGAATTTATAGGTCGGTGGCGTGACGTCTAGACCAATTGTGGACGGGCCGGTTTATTACCCTTTGTCATAGTATAGTTCTCAAAATCAAAATCAAAATCAAAATCAAAACTTATTTATTCAAACTTGGCTGCAAAACAGCACTTTTCGAACGTCAGAAAAAAATTACATAAGACAGTCCCCAAAACGCCCACCCTTCACCACTTCCTATGTGTTTTTGCTGGGAAGAAGAAGTGGCGCAACAAACTCCCCAGCAACACATGTCTGTCTGTAGGTTAAAAGAACCTTTCAACAAAGTACATTGAGTATATTGCAGTATGCAATACGCAATATTGTCATAAAATAAAATTACATTTAAAAATGATTTATAAAATCCACCACATGCTAGCTAGCACTCACCCTACGTAACTTGTCTAACTCAAGCATTGAATAAATATGATGTGAAAAAAAAAAAAAATTGTATAGCCTCCAATATTTATAATAGTTTATGAGGGAGTGCCCACCTTCATGTGATATTCTATTGCAACCTTATGTCATGTACAACATACATAGGTAAGTAATGAATCTAGTAAATTGGACCGCTCAGCAAGAAAAAAAGAAGTATAAGAAAAGAGTTTACAAAATTATATAATACTACTTATAGTATAGTCAGTAAGACGACCTGGCACCACAAGCAGCACCCGTTCACGAGCATAACGCGAGGATCAGCCATCGCCCCCCTCGCACATCTTTGAGGGAGGGAGGCAACCCGACCGCCGACGCTACCGCAAGCAGTGCCGTCTAAGGGAGCATGACGTACTCACTGCTACACAACTCAATATCAGGATCAATTATCGCTAAGTAGTGGTCCTTATTTACTATAATCCAAAGGAAAAAAAAAAAAATAATATAAATAGATGATTAAAATAAAATATAATAAATACAGTAAATGTATCCTGTCAATAATGTAAAACCAAGTAATGTCAATAATAAAAATATAAAATTGTAAAATTAGGATGTCATTCACAAAAAAAAGACAATTATAATATAGCTGTCTTGCGTTCAACATGGCGACCAACTATTTTTGTCATTCAAATAATCGTTAATTGTATAATATGCCTTTTGAATAAGAATAGCCTTAATTTGTTCTTTGAATTTATTAAACGGCTGTTCTAATAAAGACAGAGGAAGTTTATTATAGAAACGAATACCTAGACCCAGAAATGAACCATGCACTTTATGAAGCCGGTGAAAGGGTACACACAGTTTATGCTTATTTCTTGTATTAATGCTATGGACTTCACTTTTTTTGGTATATAAATGTAAGTTCTGTCTAATATACAGTATATTGGCAAAGATGAATTGTGATGCCACAGTAAGAATACCAATTTCTTTAAACAGCTCTCTGAGGGAAGTTCTGGTACCTAATTGGTATATCGCACGTATAGCACGTTTTTGTAGAATAAATATATTCTCTATATCAGCGGCTTTGCCCCACAACAGAATACCGTAGGACATAACGCTGTGAAAATTACTGAAATACACCAATCGAGCTGTGTCGACGTCCGTGAACTGTCTGACTTTCCTAACGGCGTAGGCGGCAGAACTAAGCCTTCCCGCGAGGCTAGAAATATGTGAACCCCATTGAAGTTTTGTATCTACTGTTATACCCAGAAACACGGTAGATGCAACGGTTTGAAGAATCTCGTTGTTTAGGATAACATTAGGACCTAGGTTTTTTACATTAGGCAAAGTGAACTTAATGCATTTTGTTTTTTTAGCATTAAGTACTAAATTGTTTGTGGTAAACCAGTGCGTAACTAATGAGAGTGCACTGTTTACCTCTTCAAATTGCTCTCTATTTCTGTCAACTTTGAAAATGAGAGACGTATCATCTGCAAATAATACAACGTCGCAGATATTATTGAGGTGGTAAGGCAGATCATTGATGTATACTAAGAATAAGAATGGACCTAATATAGAGCCTTGCGGCACGCCTAGCTGAACTGGAAGGCCTGATGATTTAGAACCATTTACATCTACACATTGCAATCTATGTTGTAAATACGATTCTATTATGCTGAGAGCTCCGTTTTGGACTCCGTAAAACCGTAATTTGCGTAAAAGTGTATCATGATGGACGCAATCAAAAGCTTTGGAAAGGTCGCAAAAGACTCCAATAGCATTTTGAGAATTTTCCCATGCGTTATAAATATGTTTTAGAAGTGCAACACCAGCATCTGTGGTAGAACGACCTTTGGTAAAGCCATATTGTTCTGTATGAAGGAGGCTATTTAAATTGAAATATCGTAGTAACTGCTTGAGTATTAACTTTTCGAAAATTTTACTAAAGGCAGGCAAGATAGAAATAGGTCTAAAATTACTAATGTCTGACTTATTGCCTGATTTAAATAGAGGTATGACTTTACTGTGTTTCATGAGGTCAGGAAAAACACCAGTCTCGCAAGAGATATCTTTTTTACTTTGCTTTGGTTTTTGATTTGTAGAAATAATAGATACAATATTTTATGTATTTGCTTATATTATAAAGACATTATAAATGCGAGAGTTATTTTGTCTATCTTTGCATTACACGACAAAATTACTGAAAAGATTTAAATTTTTGGTGGACAGATACAACCAGAAGAAAGGAGATTTTGAGCTATTTTTTATTCGGTCATGTAAGAGCTAGGTCCTAAAAAATATGATCCATTTAATATCCAAGATGCAAGAACATTAATGTAAGCCATAGTTTGGGTTATAATATTAAACGTATCTATATATTGCCAAGATGTCAACTTATTTAAAACATACAAGTTACTTAAAATATTAATCAATATGAGAAAGACAAAAACAAACAAAATACTTAAATACCTATTTGTTCAGCACAAATATTGCTTTATTTAACAAATACACACAAATATTAAATACGCGTTTTTCGTGTTCGTTCCTCATTTACCGAATGGCTGACATTTTAATTTCAGAATAATTAATTTTGTAATCCCAAAGGCTTCGAAATTATTTCCCAAGCGAATTTTATTTATATTCAGTAATGGATCTTTTATGGATTATAGAGAAAAATAATTAATTTCCCACATAAAATCGGCTCAGTCATTAAATACTTTACACTCGTAAATTAGGTCGTTTTTAAATTAAAATTTAATTTCTTGTTTATTTACTTTAAAATGTAGCGGTTGGTATTCTTATTTTTTTTAACAACATTTACGAATAATAATGAAAAATCCCAAAAGTAAGTTTCTGTCTGTGTCGCTTTCACGCTTGAACTTCAGACCCGAATATAATGTTTGGTACATACACAGATAGTCTACTCTAGAATGAAAGAAAGGACATAGACTACTTTATATAGGGCTGCGGAACGTAGCTCTCTTGGGACCGCAAGGAACGATTAATTACTAAATATTTTGTAAACTGAAAAAATATACTAATCGTTTAATACATGTTGTTTATACATAAGTATAAATCAGTTCATTTGCATTTAATATTTCTCTCAATTCATTCATGACGCACCTCAAATCACCGCTTAACCAGTAACACCGCTTAATCCAGAACACCCCTGTAGTTTGCCCTGATAAACTAAAATCTCTACCATTATCTGACATCATAATGACCTCAAAGGCTCGTTAATGGATATAGTACCTCGTATAAACGTCGCAATTACATAATAATTATTATTATCAAATAGATAACGTCACGGTGAAGTGACCCTATTAATTTTAGTCCGCGATACAAATCTTGACATAAATCTTAACGGAATTTCGGGACCTAGGTACTTGAAGTTATAAAACGTTTATTTATATTTTACCTCAACTTTACAGTTTTATTATTTAGATATATAACAGCAGGGCCTAGTTATTATCTAGTTATCGTAATATTCAAAAGGTTGATTTGGTTGACTTTTAATAAAATTATGAAGTAAGTACTTTAAATCGACGTGAAACTCAGAAATAAGTCCTTTCGCCTCGACTTAATCTACATTTTACTAGTTTTATAAAAGCAATAGTTAGTATACGTGAAGTGGGCTGCCGTTGTAAGACGACTAAAAAGTCACGGTGTATAATAAAGGATGTTTATTCCCCTTTCACTTGAAAACTACCGGATTGATTTTGATGAAAATAGCAAAAGCTAGGTTCTATTTATCCGGGTGCGATTAGTAGTTCCGTCGGGAAGCGGGTGAAAACGCACACGGAAGCTATTATTTATTAAATAATTAATCAACCAATTAAACCTACAACAAAGTAAACACACGTGTTTATTTAGAAAAAAAAAACTATATGTATTTCCTCGTTTATTTTCAAACAAACCGTCATTCGGGGTAGTTAATTCATAATTTATCTAAAACTAGCCGTTTCCCGCGGTTTCACCCGCGTCCCGTGAGAGCTACTGCCCGCACCGGGATAAAATATAGCCTATGTTACTCGCAGAAAATACAGCTTTCTAATGGTGAAAGAATATTCAAAATCGGTCCAGTAGTTTTTGAGTTTATCCATTACAACCAAACAAACAAAGTTTTCCTCTTTATAATATTAGTATAGACAAATACCAGAAATTTAAGCTTTTCTACATAGAATCATTGTACAATGTACATCCTAATGTCTCCATTAAAATGTTAGTAGATTAAGTACGCCATTCTTTTCCGCACTTTGTCGCATTTCTTAATGTCCCATACATGTTTATTCATTTGATGCTAATGTTCTTTAATTTAATGGTCGTGGTGGCCTAGTGGGTAAAGGACCAATCTCTCAAGTATGAGGGCGCGGGTTCGATCCCAGGTCAGGCAAGTACCAATGCAACTTTTCTAAGTCTGTATGTACTTTCTAAGTATATCTTAGACACCATTGGTTGTGTTTCGGATGGCACGTTAAACTGTAGGTCCCGGCTGTCATTGAACATCCTTGGCAGTCGTTACGGGTAGTCAGAAGCCAGTAAGTCTGACACCAGTCTAACCAAGGGGTATCGGGTTGCCCGGGTAACTGGGTTGAGGAGGTCAGATAGGCAGTCGCATCTTGTAGAGCACTGGTACTCAGCTGAATCCGGTTAGACTGGAAGCCGACCCCAACATGATTGGGAAAAAGGCTCGGAGGATGATGTTCTTTAATGTGATTTCGGAACTGGTGTATCGGAATATTTTGAAGAAAAGCTTGTTTTTTGTGCTGATGTGTTTTTGTCTTTTAGAAATCTGTTGAAGCGTTTTTGAAAATTAAATTTCGTGTACCTATGAAAAACTCGGCCTGGAAGGGTTCCGTACCATTATTTATAAAATGAGCAAACAAATCATGTTTGTTGTACGGGAGCCCCCCAAAATATTTATTTTATTCTAGGTTTCATTATTTGTTGTTATAGCGGCAACAGAAATACATCATCTGTGAAAATTTCAACCCTCTAACTATCACGGTTCATGAGATACAGCCTGGTGACAGACGGACGGATGGACGGACGGACAGAGGAGCGAAAACAATAGGGTTCCCGTTTTACCCTTTGGGTAAGGAACTCTAAAAAGCGAAATATTTCCATTCTTGTATGAATGACTTGAAGTTTTCAAAGCACAGTGCCAATTGTTACCTCTAATTTTTAGAACGGTTATTGAAAATTCAGTCTTTAACAAGATTACAAAATTCAACAGGGAAGAAGACCAGAAACTATTAAAGTATTCCAAGAACGTATTAATTTAGACATCAATCTGAACATCGGATCTTTGAATCGAGGCCAAGCTTTTAAACTGATTGGAAACTCCCTAAAAGCAGTGTCGAGAAAATAGAAGATTCTCTTCATTTAATATTATGGTTCGGTTTTATAAGCTTTGGATATCAAAATATTTATAAGAAATTATATCTAGGTATATATGGTCACAAGACGGGATAAACGCTAAGAAGAAGATATCTGGATATATATTTGGCTATCGCCCTTGTACAAATTATAGTCTTGTCACAGGTCACAGTTCTTAAGCAAACAAAACATAACTCCACACAGAAAATGCTCATGAAAAAGTATGTGTAATATTTTAAGTTTCGATATAATTCACTCGTACTTTCCACAACTAAACTAAAAAGCAAAAAAAAAGAATTTTAGGTGCATCGGCCTAGAAGTCGGTGTCTAATGAATGTTACTAAGTTAATTTTGCCACCAACTTCTAGGCCGATGCACCTAAAATTCTTTTTTTTTTTGCTTTTTAGTGTTTTTGGAAGTCGGTTTAATTTTTTTGTAAAAAAGTTTTTTATTTACAGCTTTTCAGTGATACGAATAGTTGTCACTATCCATATAAGTGGAAAGTTCTCATCAATACAAAGAATATAAGCCCAAATACGAGGTATTTTACATATTCAGTTGTCGAGTTCCCTCGACCTTCTCTGGTCTCCATCATCAGATCGGCTCCAAACCTTCACTGTTGCAAACGTCTCGTCAATACAAATAATATAAGCCCAAACACGAGGTAGTTTACATATTCAGTTGTCGAGGTCCCTCGACCCTCTCTGGTCTCCATCATCAGGTCAGCTCCAAACCTTCACTGTTGAATAGTGCTTTCAGGCATACATCTGAGCGTTAAGTTTATACCCTATGTATGCCTACAACTTTCGAAGGTTGCCCTCGATTTCTCAGGGTTTCCATCACCAGATCCTAACCTGATGACTATGGGACCAACTGGCAGCTATTCCACGTCGAACAAAAAAATAATCACGTAAATCGGTCTATAAACCTCGGAGTAATCGATGTACATACATAGAAAAAAAAAGAACATACCGGCCGAATTGAGAACCTCCTCCTTTTTGGGAGGTCGGTTAAAAAGCAGTTAATCCAAACAAAAATCAGACTTATTCCTACCCTATTATGACCTAAATTTCTACAAACTAATACATCAGCACAGACTATAGGTTTTCAATTAATACAGCTCAGTTCTGTGGCACGGGAACGCAACGAATCAATGTCATGTTCCCTCTGTTCGGTTGGATAGGCAAAATGTCGCGGCGAGTTCCCTAACAATTTGCTGTGCCGTCGACAAATGATCGCTGTTATTGCGAATATGTAAGCGGATTGTGTTGTTAATCGGATATGTGACGATAGGTGACACCTATATTTGAAATATTCATATTTTTTAATGTTTAAAAAAGTTAGAAATGAAATGGTTCAGTATTATTGTGAATTCACTTGACGCCTCCCGATATTAAAAAAGGTGTTCTACACACACCTTGCAAAGTCATATTTCCATTGAAATACAATTTAACAGAAAAATATTGTTTTTTTTTTAAACATACAATATTTCTGTTTCAGTTTTTTTTTTTTTTTTTAACGAAATGCGAGTTTCAGCCATACCAACTTCTCCATCTTAAGTTATTTGAACATTGAAAAGTACAAAAAGCCTGCTTAATATTACAAGTTGTGACCTTGTCTTAACCTTCTCTAACTTTGTATTAAATGAATCCCTGGAAGCTATTTTAACTTTGACTTTTGGGAAGTAAAAAACGCTTAAGAAAGTTGCAAGAGTAACTAACTTATGTTTACTCTAACTTTTGGAAATTGGTGCCTCGTAATTATGGCATTAATTTTCTTTTTTTATTATTTCGTTGACACTTTTTATTTGCTCTGCCTATGTTCCATAATAAAGAGGGAATGATAAAAAAATATTAAGTATATGGGCAGTAGATATTTAAGGGTTTATTTCCGAAACTACTGATCGCAACCTGTAAACCGAATCATTTCGCCCGATGAACGTGAATTAAAGGTCAATTTTTTGCATCAGTTTCTTTAACAGTCAGCTTCATATTTTCAATAAACCTATGAAGGCTTTTAATTGTGTACATCGTACTCTTAATAACAAGCGGCACATATACCCCGACTGAATATGAATAACGCATATTACAGAACACGAAAATCAGCCTTAATTTTTATGTAAATTTTAATGCCCCTACTAAAAGCGTAGGCAGATACACCAAAATTGGTACAATGTCGGTCTGACCCTAGAGGCTCATTTATCAAAACAGGTATAATCTTGTTTCCATCCCGGCACGGACACATTGAACGATATTTTTTATTCATTCAGTCGTTCGTTCGCTTTTATTTTTATATCGCCAAAACATTCATTTATTTCCGCGCGCTTTGAGTGAATTGTTTGAGAGCTTTTCCGCGAATATTTATATTATTCGATGTATTATGTTTTTAAACTGGCTTCGTAATGCACGTGAAAATTTTAGATAGTACGCAACAATAGGCTTTGAGATCCCTTTTGTTGGCTGACCTATTGTTATTTGAATGGGAATGAGTTATTGACAGCTGTCATATTTCAGGTATTTTTACTCCCTCATTCAGACTGTATAGTCATCGTCATCAACAGTCTTTTATGGCTTTACAAAGCCATACGTATAGAAATAAAATTCATCAAAAAAATAATCTGAACAATAAACTCAGGAATAGCCTAAAACAGTATTTACCTTCGGCCGTTTGCATATTTGAATATCCTCCAAAAGAATAGAAAACTACGAATACCTCCGAAATCCTTTGGCTTTTTAATGCTCTGTTTAAACTTATGATTCATTTAAAACTTACGGACCACTTAAAAAGAATTGCATGAACTGGCACAAAAGACTCGTATTCAAATAAAACCTTATTTCGCTTTTAGCTACTTAAAAAAATGAGGTCAGCATTTAAATATCCTGCCCGGACGATTCCCAAAATGCATATAAATCACTGAGAGAATAACCGTCTCCTCTCCGGACGCTGTTTTTATTGTGTTTCTAATTCCATTACACGGGCAACACAGTGTTTAATTCTCCAGACGGTTTGTTTTAAAATGTTTAAATCAATTGGACACGGTGTCGGCACAGTGATATAGATGGAAAATGGGACTTTATTTCTTGCTGGCTTCTTCTTTGGAGTGGGTGCTTTAAAGAAAAGTGGCCGAGTAATGTTATGATACTTTTTCCTAGTACTTAACACGATTCTTGCTGGCTCTTCTTTAGAGGACCATTTAGGTAATCGCGCCACTAGCAAGATTGCGAAGTTGGTGCTACTCAAATTGAGGTAATTATTCTTCTTTTGTAGTCTTAAGTAACTTCAGATCAGCACAATTTTGTACTTCTTACGTCTTGATAAATAGCCTTGTGCCTCATGTTCATATCATTGTTTATATTATTTGGAGAGATCAATGACAATCTAAGAATGTGGCGTAAAAGATTTTCACACAGGTAACGCTGCAAAGATGGTGCCAAAAATACTTTCATTCAGTTGATTACCGCACAATATTTTTTTCAAGTACTCATACCTATTCACCCGTACACTGACCTCAGTAAATCCTTAACCTATTTTCGTTTCGCATAATTAAGCTCATCGAGAAAACACTTCATCTCTTTAATTGCCTGAACTTAATCAGTCCTTTTTAACGACGGCGCCATAATGTTTTTTAATGGATTTTTCTGTGGCTAATTATCGAAAGCCACGCGAATTAAATGTTTATGGGTAAGTTATTGTGATGGGCCTTTATTGTGGTCGAATTGGCAATTATAGTAATGGCTAGGTATGGGTGTTGATGGATTTTGGTGTACCGATGAAAATCTTTTTTATTTGAAACATTTTGATTTTAGAATACCACAAGCTTTTGTTTTTCGGTCAGCAGCTAAAAAAGACAAGCTCCTACCTGTTATTTTTTATGGAAATAAGGCTTAAATACTTTTATGTTTTGTGTCGAATAGAGGTGAGAAGGAGAGATATTATTATTATAGAGAATCGGGAATATATTAATAAGATTTGACAATATTATATAGAATCACTTTTAAGATCTTGTATCCGCAAAGCTTCAAACCTTCTCTATATTAATGAGACAAATCTCTTACAGATAAGTCATATGCAATACTCAAGCCCTTTTGAGACACAGTTCTCTTTCCAAAGAGAGAAGATCCGTTGTATGCAATTGCAAAGCTCTAAGGCCCGATATTCAAAAGATCTTCGATGTTACAACTAAATGAGTTTTCCTAGAACAAAGAAGCTTTAGTATTGGAATCGAAAATTGTACATTTAATGACTTTTGTGAAAATAAAACCCAAGTTTATAGGTTATTTCTGTTTTACGAGAAGGTTGTAAAGATTTCAGATGCTGTCAAATTGAAAGTCGAATGTGAAATTATCTGTAATTTTGTTGAGGAGTAAATAGTAAGTATGATTGCCGAATTTGCGGGTTTGTTATTTATAGCGTAATAAAATGAGCCCTTGGGAGTGAGCAATTACTGCTTAAAGTAAGCAAGTGTTTTTAAGCTTTATTTAAAAGGTAATCACGTAATTTTTATTGAAATAACTGGATAAATTTAAGCAGTCTTCGAGGCCTTTTAACTAGGGAGATAATGACTAACTAACTGATAACTGGATCAAGTCAAATGGAAGTTTGTCCTGACATACTTCTATCTAACTTCATTCAGTCACCACTTCACACAGAAGAGGTGATCAAAGTTAAGTGTTTTTTGCGGCTGTTTCATGTACCTGATTCTGACGTTCGAAAAGGAGAAGTGCTGTTTTTCACCCTACTTTAAATAAACGCTTTTTGATTAGAGTCATTTTGGAGGTTTTCTCGATTATCAACACACTATTTATTGAAAAATAAAACAAAAGTAAAAGAATCCTCCGATAATCCCCAATTCAGAACCACTTACTTTTTGGACTTCTGTAAAATTGACAACAACAATCCAAATTACTCACGTATAATTAAACCGGCAGAGATCGGAATCATTCGCCGGCGGGGCGGGCACGGCTGCCCAGTGGACCGCTCGCCCGCCACTGGTGACCGCAGCGAGGAGTCGCTGTCGGCAGCCGCAGGAAGACCACACGCTTGCACTTGCTATGCCGCCAGCCTGGTGGAGAGAGGAACCTTGAACCTTTTGTGGGGTGAAGGGTATTTCGAGATGAATAACAGAAAAAGCGATCGTGATTAAAAGAATTGTGGATAAGAACTGAACTTGGACCACTTCAATTATTTCCGAACTGTCTTCTTGCACACTTAAAATGTAGGTATAGGTACTCGTAACGTATACTATTTGAATAAACTCTGAATATTATTTTGTGTGCAAATGGATTTTTCATTATGAACCTATGTCAATCTAAAATTAATTTATGGCTCAGTTTAAATACCCATAGGTTTACTTTTATTAGAGCTAAATCACCGGCTGTGTGCTATAGAACAATCTTTTTTTATATAAATAAAAACAAAAGTCAATCGCAATTCTACAGAAACATGACAAGCACAACTACAAAATAAAAATTCAAAACCCCAGCAAAAACATTAACAACACAACTCCCAGTACTGATCGTACATAACGACGGAACTTCAAAACTTTAGAACTAGTTACGTTAGCACAACTATTAATAACTACCTGCAGAGGTGTTGGCAAGTTTTCCACGAGCAGATAGCACTTGGAAGTGGAGTTCCATCGGCGTATTCTCTCCCGTGCTAACACGTAGTGGGTCTCTATCTCTTTGCCTTCGACCGCTACTAACTCCGCCTGCAACAATTGATATGGCAATGTTAGGGTTTTATATGCTCGTCATCTCCTTAGGCGCGCATCTAAAAAAAACATATTTAGTGGGTAATATGGTGAATGAATCGTGTAAAAGATATGGTTAGGAAATAATGTTACCAGTGAGATGACGTTAGAAAAGTATGGAAGAAGAAGACATGCTGCACTGACCCTGTATAAATGTGGTGAGGATAGAAAGATGTGTGTACTGCTATAAATCGTACGCAATAGTCCAAAAGAAATTGAGGTACCTCTTGGATAAGAGCACTATCATATAACTCTTGGACAAGAGCACTCAAAGACTTCAGTGATCTTAGTAAAAGCTGTATTGCTGTGTACACAGTCATATGCCTATTACCCTGTTTGCCACGGGGCGAATTGATTAGTTACATTTTTCATTTGTTTTTTGACAGTCGCCTCTTTGTACAACATGCAGCTGCGTGCAAGTAAGAGTAACTGTTTACCCAGGCCTTTTGGTAGTAAGATCCTCCTACTTTTTGTAAATAGCGACTATAATAAATATTGTATTGGTATGCATTTACATAATAAACACTTAGATAGTAATACTCTTAAGTAATGTATTAGTGTGTTTGTTGCTGTATCTGATTGAGTTGAAACCTTGTTGAGTTGTTGTTAGGAAAAGTTTACAACGTAGGGTAGTACCATTGTCTGATAATAGATGGCGCGTGGCTCGCTAACACATTTTATTTCAGATATTTAATTTTATTGATCCAATAAACATACTTAAAATATTGAATAATTAAAATACTCTTTCAGTGTAAAGCATATATATTTGTTTACTCAAAATGGGATGTAAATTCAAAATTAAAAATGCACGTAAAATCATGTTCAGAGAGAGAATGTATCATCATTTATCAATGTAGTGCATACGTTTTAATTAATGTTCGCAAGGAAACACTGAAATTCATTTCAGCATGAATATATCGTCTGAAAGCAGTTATATTTATTCTGACAAAATATCACTTGAATAGAAAAGATGAAGCCATATATGTTTTCCTCAAAATATTAGATTATAAAACACGGACACAGTTTTCTATTAAGAAATTGTAACATATAGAAAAAATAAAACGGCCAAGTGTGAGTCGGACTCACACACGAAGGGTTCCGTACCATTATTTACAAAACGGGCAAAACATCACGTTTGTTGTATGGGAGCCCCCCAAAATATTTATTTTCTTCTAGTTTTCAGTATTTGTTGTTATAGCGGCAACAGAAATACATCATCTGTGAACATTTCAACTCTCTAACTATTACGGTTCATGGTGACAGACGGACGGACGGACGGACAGACGGAGGACGAAAACAATAGGGTCCCGTTTTACCGTTTGGGTACGGAACCCTAAAAAAGAATTAAGATCCTGATCATGTAATAGCTTGATCGTTCTTTTTTATAAAACTACTACCTTGAAGAATGTTGGTCTAACAGATAATATAGGTTTTTGCCAAACTTTTGCTGGTTCAGAAAATTGTGCGAAACGTGTTCAGTGTTACGCAGAAATAGGTATAAAGCTATCAGCCGGGTGCGAGATCGTTCGAAAGAGTTTCCGCGGCTCTGGTGCACAAAGGGCTCAAGAAGGAACATGGTCGGTTTTGGTAAGTAAAAGTCTGACACTCCCTCACGCTGCACATACAGACGGAACTTGTTCTATGATTTCCTACTTAAAGACATCAAAGGCGAAAGCGCAAGAGGAGAATTATATTTTTTTGACTCATGTTTTAGAGATGAGTATTTATGTACATACTAATTTATTACTATTTTATATATACAGCCGTCTATTTTCAATAGCAGGTGAATGAATGAGATCGATAACTATGATTTTATCTCAGCACGCTATAACATAACATTGTGCAATATAGGCAGATAAGTAGGTACGTATAATATTGATCTGGGTATTGTACTATTACAAACAAATGAACTGGCAAGATTATGTTTTATCTTATCTAGACTAATATTATTGTTTGTTTTTATCTGTATAGTGGGTAATTCTTCGAATCTGATTGTAGATAAAAATATATACATATGTACCCTACTATTTTTTTAGCTAGCATACTTATGTTATGTGCTCTTAATACACAATAGCAGACTTTTTATATTTATGTAACATTGTTTGCCAGTTCAATGAACTTTGGCCCTAACTGTAATATTACCGCTATTATTGTTTAGGCACTTTGACTTCATATGACCTTTTCTTTTTATAGTGTAGTATATAGTATGAGTATATTTGTTTAACTCCTTTGTAACAAGACTATTGCTACAAAGGAGTCAAACAAATATAGATAACTGCTGTAAAACTATCTTCTAGCTAAACTGGTTGAAAGTCTTCTAACGTCATTATCATTCGATTGTAGCATTTTTTCAGATGGTTAGTTGATAATTTTATATATACCTACTTACTGAGTACCTACGTTTTGTAGGATACAATATACTTACGTACTTATTTATCATACAAATATGTACCTACATCAACTAAGTATGTAACATCCTTTGTCATACATAGTTCGGGAGCCAAATTGAGGTCACTGGCTGGTCAATCATGTGATGAAGAAATTCCTCATGAAAAACCCAGCGATACCTGCGCAGTCCTTCTCGGTCAACTTAACTTCATACGTCATACTAACCACAAGATTGGTAAGTCATAGTTTAGATGTAAATACTGAAACCATTTTGCGTGCAAATAGTATTTGCCGAGCCAGTCTGACAGTACAGATATACAAATTTTATCAGTGTACCTACATTTAATATGAGTGCAGATAAAATGTTATTATTGCGTCGTGTATGATTGATCACTTGCGAAGCAAATATTATTTCCCATTGTATGTAGTTATGTATCTGTGTTATGTTTTTGAGACCAATGTAAATGGAATCTACTGTATTTTTAGTTTTATTTTCCTTTATTTAATACCTCTTGGTCAATCAGGCCTCAATCAACCAATTATTATTCATTATGCACAGTAACTGGCTGAGTCACTAATTAAAATTCATCTGAAATCAATAAAACAACATTTTATCGGTTAACACATTTTTAATTCGTAAAAGATTACAACTTTTCTTATCTCTATGGTTATTATTTTCTTCTTACCTGACTTTCTATTATTACCTTTACTCTTTATGTCATATATATGCATTTTATCTCAGCTTGTATTAATTTATGTCACTTTACTCATTATGTTTTCCATTGCTATCACATAACATTTATTGCTTTATATGCCCTTTTTTGCAGAACATCATATTTCACCATCTTTTGCAATATCAACCTCTATTCATCGTTTTTATAACAATTAGTGAGCTAAAACATAAAAATAAACACAAAGATTAAAGCAAATTACAAGAACAGAAATATCCTAAAGACCGTATTCTAAACAATAAAAAAGTTAATGTTTTGTAAGACAAAAAGTTACCCAAAGTAAAATCAAAACAAAATAATGCTACAGCAAAAAGATTAAAAATTAAAAAGCCATCCATCAAGGAAATTATGAAGAATAGCGAATTATCTAAGAGGTCTTTGAAGCCTCGTTTATCATCTAAAATAAACAAGAGAAAAAAGGAAATAAAATGTTACCTACACCAAATATAGTATCATTATCTTAAGGTAAAAACCCTGGCGTCACTGATTGGTCAAGTGCGTCCCATTGTCTTCACGACCTTCAATTGTTTCATTCAGTAATATCAATGTTGATGTTTTCCACCATTTCGGTTAGATTTTCCTGTGTATTGTCAGTATTATCCTCTGTCTGGGAAGAATTCTCGGCGACTGGTACTTGGTTTTTCTTTTGCAGCTTCCATTTACCAAAACGGCCTCCATGTCTACGTCCGAATCGGGAACATTTGCAGTTATCAGTGTTGTTGCCTTCTGCTCCCTGATCGGTTGTCTCAGCAGGAGGTGGAGATGGATTGCGGCCAGTCTCCACCATATTTTGAGAGTCATCAGACTCCTCAGTTAGGTCAACGGTCCACTGCGCCCAGAACTTCCCGTGTTTACCATGTAGACCGTGACGGCCGCGGTGGCAGTGACCATGCGGCCTACCATGACCGCCGTGACCGTGGTGCCCACGGAGTCCATGGGGCCTGCAATGGCCATGAGGCCCGTGCCGTCCACCATGCATGCTATGGGGCCCATGCCGTCCACCATGCATGCCATGCTTACCAAAATGTCCAAACTTTCCATGACCATCCTTTCCAAACCTCCCATGGTGACCATGATGCCCTTGGCCATGCCCATGGTGTTTAAGTGTATCCGATTGCAAATAATCAACGAACATTTTAACTAGCTCTTGTTTCTCTGTACTTAGAGCAGAAAAATCACACATTTCTGAGCCGGAACGTTTGCACGAAATTCTCATTTTGAGGAAAAAACTGTAGGACTATCAAGTAAAGCCGTCGACTAGTTTATGGCACGTAACAGTCGTTGAAAGGCTTTATATACCTTTATTCGACGTGAGTCATTCTGAAGTGTGGACTTATATCGGCGTCGATAATAGTCAGACCAGCGTTAAAGGAATTTCAACTCTGTATCTTCGAGAAAGAGTTGCTTGTTGATAAATTGGTCTTTATTTTGTTTATTTGATTACAAACAGTTGTGAGGTTTCACTATTAATAAAACAGGAATTGTCTGTGTGAGAAGTTAATTTAGTTTATTAGTCCCTGTAGTAAAATTTTGATAACCTAAATCCAGACGAGCAAGTACGTAACTTAGCTCATTGAATTTGTATGAGTGAAATTAAGAGTGACTTTTGTCTTCGTACTTATAAGACCATTATCCTGGAATAGAATAATCCTTTCAAATATGTACCTACTTATGGCAATTTCGCAATCAATAAAACTAGGATGAATCACTAAAACCGCACTATTGCATAACAATTTCACAACTTATGCAACTATAGGTAGGCCCAATATTGTGAAATTTTCTATAATATTGTGCAATCATAAATCATTTGAATTCAAATATCCAGTATTATCCAGTTTCTCTGTAATGTTTGTGTAAAATATGGGTTCATATGCAATGTTTGCCTCTACTGTGAAATATGATTCTTACAAAAATAGTGTCAAGAGGTGGTTGTTTCTCTTACAGTAGAATACAAATGTACTTATTTGGACTGATACTGCTACTTTTATTTTTGTGAGCGTGGTCCAAAACTATGTTTAATTTTTGAGTTGTGTTGTTATTGAAATAAATTCTACAATTTGATGAGTTGAATTCCTTCTATATTAAAAAGTTGCCGAATAAATACATACAAGAGAAACAATATTCGGTATATACATTATATAAAATAACAGGCACATCTTTTTTATATTATTACAGTTTTGTCCTTACTAAAAGTCCAACACTTCGGAAAAAAGTGCATGAGTTCTCAACCTAAAAACCCTGATGAAAAAAATATTGACCTGTTTTACGTATTTACCTAAAATAATAACATGTATTTATATTTTATTCTAGCAATAAAATAGAATCACATTCATTTGCATTGATTATAAAATGAAACTGTTAGTTTCTCAAACTTACACTAGATGGCAGTATTATACAAAGGCAAAGGCGTTTTGCATATAAAGAAAACTAAGGTGATCTTCACACTGCCCCGCATCACGCTGCATCTTGCGTGTCGACGCACCTACGCGCGTTCCTGCGGGAGTGCAGATCTGCATCATCGTGCGGGTTTTTCACGCACTCACGCGCGTAGGTGCGTTTTGTAAATTCACGCACAGCGAGTTCCATTTTCAAATATACACGTCACGCCCATTCAAAATCACGCGCGGCATTGCGGGATTCAGTGTGCCATACCTTGCGTCTCGCCCCGCACCTACGCGCGGGGGTGCGTGTTTCTCCGCATGTATGTGCGTGATCCGCATGAACGCGCGTGGATGCATTTTCAGTGTGTTGGACTATGCGTGTTTTCCATACAAACGGAGATATTTCCATACAACGGAAAAAAACGCATCCACGCACTACGCTGCATCATGCGGGGCAGTGTGATAATCGCTTAAACACAAAAGTAGTGATAATACAACAATTTACTACACAACGTGTGAAATAAGTAGCTTTTTATACAAAAATATATATAAAAATATACGTACCGTCCGTTTATTGGTATTGAGAACCCTTTTTAGATCCAAATGTCGTAAATATTAAGCCCCTTGAGTCGCGTGGTCGACGCCGATACAGAACTTTATTGGCCTTTATTTTTATATAATATATAATATTGAATTTCACTTCTAGGCAAAATTGAGATATATTTGTATGTGGTGTTTAGTACATAAGAGGTTCGTGTTATGTTGTTTGAATTTTATTAGGACGAAAATCGGATTGAGGTCTCAAAAGATTTGAGGAGTGGCTCGGGAGGAGTCACGGCGCCCTCACGTACCGCATGACGCAGGTCCTCACCGGACACGGTTGTTTCGGGAGGTACCTGCACCGAATCGGTCGTGAGGAGGCGCCCGGGTGTCACCATTGTGCGGACAGCCCCGAGGACACGGTGGACCACACAGTCCAGCTGTGCCCCGCATGGGAGGGGCACCGCCGGGTCCTCGTCGAGGCTTTGGGCGGCGGCGACCTCTCGCGTCCGGCCCTGGTTCAGGCCATGGTCCGGGGCGAGAGGGAATGGGATGCCGTCGCCTCCTTCTGCGAAGCGGTCATGCTCGAGAAGGAGGAGGCGGAACGCCAGAGAGTTCGCACTTCTCATCCCGGCCGCCGCGCTGGACCAGGTAGACACCATGGGCGCCGGGTGTCGCGAGATGACTCCCGGCCACCGTAGGCGTGGGCGGTGGTCTGTGGGCGGTGAGTTCGGATGGCTCATCGTCCTTCTGTCTACTTAGACGACGGCGCGCGTTGTTCCACGC
Organism: Helicoverpa zea; assembly: GCF_022581195.2. Lineage (NCBI taxonomy): Eukaryota > Metazoa > Arthropoda > Insecta > Lepidoptera > Noctuidae > Helicoverpa > Helicoverpa zea. Next base: position 2,934,959 of record NC_061462.1, read on the forward strand.
GCTCCTCAAAGAGATGTCAGCAACTCCAGCGGGGCCCAGCAGGGCCAAGGCCTGCCGGGGCTGCGGGTTGTTCGAAAGAGATACCGCGGCCCTGGTACATAAAAGGCCTATGACGGAACACGACGGTTTTTAGTCAGTAAGCGTCTGACACTCCCTCACCGCTGCTAACCCACAGCGGGAGGGGTCATTTGATGATTTTTGACGTCGGAAAAAAAAAAAGAAAAAAAAGGGTCTCAAAAGATATTTTCGTTGTTCATAAGTATGTTTTTTATTATAGATTTTACTATTTTTGAATCCATTATTGTATCCTGTATACATAGATATGCATTACAAGCAGATTAGACCAACGTCTTTCACACTCACAAACACGTATGCCAGCGCGGTGAGTATGGGTAAATTCCACTAGCTTGGGGGAGGTCTTAGTCCAACAGTAGACATTTTAGGCTATGTCGACGAAGCAGTTTAGATCACACACATCTTTAAAAGTTTTGAGAGAAAACCAATGGATTTTCATGCCATACATTAAACTAACTATAAAAATCAGCATTGTGATAGACATACATAAATTCTAACTCAAACTTTTCATGAGACCCGTAAAATGAGCAGCTATTCATATCTCAAAGTTTTATATAACTTTGTCAAAAAGGAAAAAGTCACATAATGTCTCCCGTAATAATTTCCATGACACTGAGTATAATTATTATTGAATAGAAAAAAGGCTTTCACGTCCCTTGACTTTAACGCTTTGGGACGCAAGTTATATGCTTTAGCGGTAATAGGCTTACTTATAGATTTTTTATGATCAACTTTAGAAGTAAGATGAATACACAGTTCTGTTTATAAGTGAGATTTTAATTTTAATTAAATGTAGATCAAAATTATTTTGGTGTTTATGGAAAATGAAAAAAACTTTTTTACAAAAAAATTAAACCGACTTCCCAAAACACTAAAAAGCAAAAAAAAACTATTTTTAGGTGCATCGGCCTAGAAGTCGGTGTCTAATGGATGTTACTAAGTTAATTTTGCCACCGACTTCTAGGCCGATGCACCTAAAAATAGTTTTTTTTTGCTTTTTAGTGTTTTGGGAAGTCGGTTTAATTTTTTTGTAAAAAAGTTTTTTATTTAAAGCTTTTCAGTGATACGAATAGTTGTCACTATCCATACAAGTGAGAAGTTCTCATCAATACAAAGAATATAAGTCCAAATACGAGGTATTTTACATATTCAGTTGTCGAGTTCCCTCGACTTACTTTCTCTGGTCTCCATCATCAGGTCAGCTCCAAACCTTCACTGTTGCAAAGGTCTTGTCAATACAAATAATTTAAGCCCAAACACGAGGTAGTTTACATATTCAGTTGTCGAGTTCCCTCGACCTCCTCTGGTCTCCATCATCAGGTCAGCTCCAAACCTTCACTGTTGAATAGTGCTATCAGGCATACACCTGACTGTCAAGTTTTTACCCTATTATGCCTACAACTTTCGAAAGTTGCCCTCGATTTCTCAGGGTTCCCATCATCAGATCCTGACCTGATGTCTATGGGACCACCTCGGGAGTATATCCTATCAAACAAAAAAAGAATCATCAAAATCGATTAATAACTGGCGGAGTAATCGCGTAACAAACATACAAAAAAAAAAAAAAAAAAAAAAAAAATACGGTCGAATTGAGAACCTCCTTTTTTGAAGTCGGTTAAGAAGTCGGTTAAAAAGTGGTTTTGTTTGTGTTTTTTGTAAAAAGTTGTACTTATACGATATACGTAAACTATTTGGACCAAAATGTCTCGGGGGTGTGAAGTAAATCCCTAACATTATGTCATCGGGAAAGGACTTTACAGATGATGATGATGTGTAGCCAAATCTACAGTTTCTGTAATTACTTCTTAAATAAGAACCGGTAAACTAGAAGCAATATCTTTTGATTTGCACCAACACATAAGTCAAAAAGGTCTGCACCAAATTTACTGGAAAACAGCTTCAAAAGAAATCTGTTTGGTGTGGGGACGTCTGCCTCACAATGGTCAGTTCACATTAATTGAAAAAATACCCTGCAGCCCTGCACCCTAAGTAAAACCTTATTGTAGTGTGGGGGCCTTGATGTATTTTTATACGGTGAAGGAAAAGTAAATGTAGTGGAATTATAGAAGGCTTTTTTGGACAAACAAATCGTCAACAAGTTGATGCATCTGAAGTTTTGGTGATTTGTAACTATAAAATTGTATCTACGCGCGTAACAAAGAGACAGTGTAAGAAAGGCATATTTATATATTTATTTTACAACAAGTAACCCATATTTTAAAGCAAACGTGAATAAGAAAGAATAGATATACTTATCTGAATAGAGCTCTCAAATTTGATAATTTATTGATACGTGACAAAGTGTCGCATCCAGATGGGTTGTCTACCCCAATCAGGCAAAAATCCGGTGTTTATTATAGCTATTGAAAATCTTAATCCCTATCTTATAAAATTATTCAGTTTTCAATCAAAATGTTTCTTATACAGCAGAATTAAAGCTACACAGCTCACTACATCACTCCCAATTAAAAAGGTGTAACAATTCCTAAAACAAAACTCTTCACTCCATTTCACGAGTAATCTCTTACAAAAGTTAATTCAAACTTCAATTTGAGTTGCAAAATAATCACTCGAGACAAAACCAAGTACCGAGCGACTGGATTGAGTAAGATATGAAAATCTCTCGCAATTCTGATGCTTCTTTCAGTACTAGATGTCTTTGTTAAGTGAAATAGTTGGAAAGACTTGGAAAGTTTTCTAGTTTAGGGAGATGTTAATTTTAGGTGGGTTATGTATGACCTGCTTCTTACCATAGGAACTGCAAATTATACCAAAGAATTAACTCCATGTGTGATCTTAAAGTACCAGCCTAAAATGTATTGTTTCGAAAACTTTTCTTGTTTTTATTGTCATTTAAATGATTTGGATAGGTACACACACATATAATATACGGAGTACCTTCACCAATGAAAACATATTGTCAGTCACAGTTTAATGCATTGCTCTTTCCCCATGCTTTTAAGAGAAATCTCCCAAATGTACTCCTGCGTCATAATCGAACAATCCAAGCTCTTTCAACAATCTTTTCCCATCAAAACAATTCTCATAATTTTATTTATAAATATACTTTTCCCTCGGAAAATATAAATTTAGATTAAAAGGCGTATATCCCTTCTTTTTTGCTGATCGGACCCCACCCGGCCCATTACGCAGCGAGCAGTGAATAACTTACACCTCATTTGTTTTCTATTGTTCCTTTATCGTGTCCCTTGAACATGCTTATATTCTGTACCAAAAGGGATCTCTTTTTTAAATAATAACATTCACAATTCGGTGGATCGCCGATTAGTTTGCGCTTCAATGAGTTTCGTATTTGGGTGTTCTGAGGTTCGGCGATATCTTACACGTATTTCGTATCTTGTGTGTATCTCATGTTCTTTTTGGGTTTGGGATTATCGGATTTTGGGTTTCGGGAAAATGTTTTTGAATTATTGAATAAGAATTTTTTTTTTCCGAGAAAAAGAAAAAAGGTATGCGTCTACCTGTAATAGACAGATTTTTGCCTTGCTTGCTGCTAAACATTGTAAATCTCATATTCATACGCAAGTGTAGGCATGTTAAGTTAATTATAATTAAAACCGACCCCAAAACCGGTAGCACTCCAGCGTGAAAGCCCTCCATGCCTCTGTCTAGTGACCTTCAGAAAACGCGCCCTAATTAGAGGCTAATTTCGTTCTCGAAAGAGTTTGTAGCCCTCACCCGCTCGGCTGAACTCTTTGATGAAAAACCAATGACATTTTAAAACAATTATGATAATGAACGGTATGTGTTCTTATGTGACGTGGTCCTTTGCAGCCACAACCTCGGTAATTGTGAGGCAATTAAAGCATTTACTCAAAAATCCTAATTAAACAATGTACATAATTTATCACACCCAAGTTTAGTGAAGACTTTTTAGCCAATCCTTTTTGCAAAAGCTTCAAAGGACGAAGTTTAAAACAAAACACACAGGAAAGTTTTAAAAGTTGGTATAGTAAGTTCAACTCAGTCGTGCGCGCGGCCCTATGTGTGGGTAACCCTTGTACATATACAGTGACTTTGTGTGCGTGACAAGAGGTACAGTCGGGTACAAATACAGTTATTTAGGGGTTGTATACGGCTGTTTAAAGTACAGTTATTACGTAATTTAGTTTATTTATTTATAATGATTCTGTATCGCTACTTGAAAAATCAAATGATGAATTTTGGGATTCGCTACTTTCACCAATGTTAATTATAAATTCTGACTCCATGTCAAAATGTCTATAGTATTCTTCTTTTTTCTTTTGTACATGTCGACAAGTATTACCCAACATCCCTTCATCAATTTGACTTAAACGTTCATTTATGAGTTTCATTATTTCCGTCTTATTTTGGTCGACATTATGCGAAGCAATATAATTTTTTAAAATTCCCCACACATTTTGTTTCCATTATTATACTAAATTATAGGTCTTTTACATTCTTAGTCCACACATTTATTTATTGTCCGCGTACCCCGAGCTAGAAAATATGTAAGGAGTATTTAATTCATCTTAGATATTTCACTTCATTTATTTCTTAGATACTGTCAATGTCAATTTGAAAAGCCGTATGAGAAAATAATGATAAACTGTAAAATGTAATAATAAAAAGCTTTGAATGTTGTTTCATTTTTTTGAAACGCTACCTGACTCCTTAAAACATTTTCTCCGTGAAGAACTAGACATTTTCGTAAACGACTGTACCCATAACAAAAAGCGATGAGAACACGTCATGCTCGGACGACGTCACTGTCACACGAATGAAAGTTGTATATTTACAAGCCGACGCACACATAGGGCCGCGCGCAAATCTGAGTTGAACTATCTATAAACTGTCGTCAGCTTTAATGAGATTGATACAGATTTGAATTCCCTTAAAAGTATTTACGCGCAATCCCCTTGAGAACAGAGTTTTCATGACTGTTTTTTATTTACGTAGAAAATTATTCTTTCGGCTCATCGTTTGCGAAATATAAATCGTTTAGTTGCTTATAATCATGATGGGGTTTTATGGTAATTTTAGAGGGTGGCTCAAGTGATTTTGTTGCTTAATCATACGGAAAGAATGTTGATAGAAAATGAGCTTGATGTTTCTAGAAATATCGGGTGATGTTAGAGGAAAATATCTTGTGCATTTTGAGTGAACTAAGAAGCACTCTATGTAATGGACTCGCCTTGGTAATTGTATCAGTACAAAGAACTACGGGTTATAACAATAACAACTATTTGTTTTTACTTGATTTCATAATAATATCCACTAAATTAGTTACCAATAAAAAGTTTTTTTATTGTAAGAAAAAAATTGGCATGAATCAATTGGCATATTATTGTACTCACACCAGTTTTGGTAACTATACATTAGTATTATGCTTACATAAAAACCTTTTAAACAAAAACACTAACCACATTACCAACAAAAACTAAAAGAAATTCAAGTTAAAATAATATGAATACGCACGATGTCGTGTTCAAACCGTGACTTTACGCCTTCCCTTCTATTCTCCTTCCCACAATAATAAGTCCTATGAATGCTCCGAAAGTCATTAGGTATTTCTTTGGCAACATTTATTTATGTGTTGCCTCTTCATACACTGCAGACAGACTAAACAACCGGCCGAGAGAGTTGACCCGATGACAAGCTAAATTAAAAAAAAAAAACTAAAAGAAAATTTTGATTGCAATCATAATTTTCAGACAGTCTCATACCGGTTAGATACCTGATTCTTGTAATGTGTGTATTATAATCCATACCGTCAGTTGCAGAAAATTTCATTAAAATTAAAGCTTCATTAAATCTATTGCTGACACTTTTTATCTTGTTTACAAAGAAAGAGTCAGCAATAGATTTAAAGAAGCTTTAACTTTAATGGAGATATGTGCAACTGACGGATATTCATACTGACTTATGAGTCCAAACAAATTATCGGCCAACTAAAAGTTTGTAGTGTGCGGCTTACAGTATTTATGTATTTGTTTACTAACCAGCTTTATTTTATGGAGATCTTGACGATAGGTATTTGTTTTTCTGATTCTACGAATCAATAGCGTCAATCGCTTTAAGAACGCTTGCTTAGCTTTTGTTTTCTCTTTCGTATTTTGTTCTGCATTGTGATTTTAAGAGAACAAAATTGTATGACTATAAACTGAATGGAAATTGGTATCATGTTTTTTCAACCAGTTGGTGATTAATTGTGTTTCACTTTCCTATGCAATGACCATTTTTACTGAGAAAAAAAATATTCTTCTTTCGTTCAAGATAATGGAGTATCTATGTGTCATCTACGGTATGTATGGTGTGGCAAACAAAACTGAATCACCAACATAACTGAACATCCTTAATAGTATGTAAGTTGGCAAACATATCGGTCATAACACCACTAATAAATTCAGCAGACCCTACAACAACAAATACCTTCTATAATATAATAGAAACAAAGCTTCTCAAGAACCGCAGTTCGAAACTACTAGTAAAGGAACTTCGTTCCTTTGGTCGCGGTTACTACCCCACCTGACTTCCAACATGTGAAAGCAATTAATTATAGCATGAAATATTCATTAGCGTCTCACTCCTTGTTTTTGGAACAAGGAACATTGATTGAGCTTTTGGCTCGCTCCGTGAAAGGAATTTTATGAAGCCTGTTTTGCTATGGTGGTACGGCATAATTGAGTTTTTGTGTTAATTGGTTTTTGTGAATGTTTTTCCTTTACGTGATGTTAATACTAAGAATATTTGCGGAGAGGATATCAAAAATAATATTTTCAAAGTAATAGTCCAAATCAACATCTTGAAATATCTTAGCTCTCTAAACACGGGTCATTATTCAAAAACAACATAACAAAGTACATAATATAATCTCAAAAATATGATCTCAATAACAATAACAAGGCGAGCGATGACGCTACGACGATATAAAACGCAGATTTTACTCATAAAACAACAATAAAACGTGTTTTATTGCGAACTCTCTAGAAAAGTTTTCAACTTAACGTACGTCTAGTCTGCTCGGTAGTTGGCAAGCAACTGAGCCGTATAAAAACAGAAGTTGATGTCAATTCGAGTTTTATGCTGCGGGTACTTTTAATTTAATGTGGAGAACAGTTTAAAGCTTGATCCTAGTGCTTTGAATTTAGAATAAGCGGAAACATAAAAAAGATCTATCACGGAAAATGTTTTTTTTTTATTTCAAAATCCATCTTCAGTATCAGTCTTCTGTTATTTACTGATTACCTAGAATGTTCTAGAAAATCTGTAGAAACCAGGTACATAGGTAGCTACATAATAATATTCTGGATCAATTCACAGTTTGTTTTCACAATCTTTCCTGCATTGCGACACTAGGCTTAACAAATATATGGAACTGTCTAGCTTCCTAAAAGTGAGAGACTTTCTGAATACTTAGTGTCTCCTGACGTAAATTCAAGTAAGAAATCTTTTCACCTATATTCCAGTACAAGTATCTTCTCATTACACATACACTTTCAAAATAAACTTAACATACGCGAAATGGAAGTTAAGATTGGCGAACACTTCTGTAAAGCATCAAGTACACTTACTAATAAAATTATACTGAGCAATTTTACTTGAAGGAGAACTTGCAACTCTCCACATCTTGTCTAAGAGATTTACAAAACTTATTCTACACGATGCATCAAATATATTCGTTCGAAAAATCTACAAGAAAAATTGTACAAGACCCTGATAAATAAATAACAAAGGAGCAAAAATCATAGCGTTTTTTTCCGAGAACAGAAGAACCGATCAATCTATATTTCAAGATTGATTATTGGGAAGCCAGAGACAAAAAGTATTGTGCTAAGTGCCTTCTTTTACGGTATAGAGTGATTGATAGAGATGCCCTGTCAAAGTTTCTTTTTTATATCCACTCAATATTCATCTTCCTTTGTTAGGCGATTTTTTCGCTGTTGCCTTCTTTGGGGTTTATATCAGAGTTTTTTTGTGACTGGATTATTCATCATCATACTCTTATCTTTTTGGGAGTGTGCTTCATGGCGACGTTATTCCATATCTTTTATCAGCAACATTTTATGAGATACTATTTAATCTATACTTTGCTATAGTTTGTTTCCGTGGTTTAGTAGTTTACTTGACGACAACCAAGTCTTGAGTCATAAAAGAAAACTATGTAAAAGCAAAGTCAGAGTTCGAAATGACCGAAACAAATTATTATGTATCTTTAGTTATAGACGAATCAAGCTATCTTCATTATATGAAAACATGGCTTAATACGACTGATTTTGTGAATATGGTTTATTTATTTATTTATTTATTTATTTATTTTAACGGAGCAAACAACAAAACAGTACTATCACTTCGGCGCTCGGCGCTTATATGGTTCTTAAAGATTCGGCTACACAGGTATATAGTAACTAAACTTTAGATAATTCTTTCTAATCAATAAAGTATATTTTTAACGAGACTCGATAGCCTAGTGGTGGCCTAGTGGGTAAAGGACGAACCTCTCAAGTATGAGGGCGCGGGTTCGTTCCCAGGTCAGGCAAGTACCAATGCAACTTTTCTAAGTTTGTATGTACTTTCTAAGTATATCTTAGACACCATTGGCTGTGTTTCGGATGGCACGTTAAACTGTAGGTCCCGGCTGTCATTGAACATCCTTGGCAGTCGTTACGGGTAGTCAGAAGCCAGTAAGTCTGACACCAGTCTAACCAAAGGGTATCGGGTTGCCCGGGTAACTGGGTTGAGGAGGTCAGATAGGCAGTCGCTTCTTGTAAAGCACTGGTACTCGGCTGAATCCGGTTAGATAGATAGATAGATATAGAATATTCTTTATTGTGCACCAAAACAAACTTAGAGAAGGACATTACAAAAAAAATACGTGTGAGTACAATAGGCGGTCTTATCGCTCAAAAGCAATCTCCGGTTAGACTGGAAGCCGATCCCAACATGATTGGGAAAAAGGCTCGGAGGATGATTTTAACGAGACTCGATACATTTTAGCACAGAGAGTAACACGTAACTTCATTGAAATAATAATTGGTCTCTATTCGTTAATTTGAATACAACCTTTAACTGTCTCTGAACGTAAACAGAGACTTTAAACGTGCCCAAACTTTGGGAAACATTGAACTCATACCCTTTCAAGGATAAGGCGCGATAATATCAATATCACATCAAAGGAAAATGCTCCCACAAACTATCTAACTAGATAAAAATGTAATGAAACTCAAATTCAACCGCCATCAGCGATAGAAGTCATTACAAACAGCTTCGAAGTTAGGGGTTGCCAGCCGAACTTATGTAAACGCTACATAAGTTCCATAGTTTTACTAAGTGGCAACATCGATTGCCGCTAATGTGTTTGGGGATTGTTGGGCAACAATCTTAGAGCCCATTTCAACTTTAAACAGTAGTCACGCTTTCGTTTTCTAATTTAAACTGCTGAAGTTCCGGAGGTGTCTAAGTGGAATACGAATGGCTGATTTACATTGCAAGTTTTTGTAATTATTTTTACTAGATGATCGCTTTTTACGATAGTTACTTAGTATATACCCATTATATGTGGATATCTATAACCTATTGGTTGTTTTGAGACTAGAGATAGATTAAATCTTCAATGGCAAATCCACGGATATATTTTTGTAATCCACATACTGAATGTCAATTGCTCCAGTGCTTATGTGAGTGAATCATGATTCATGAATGATTTCCTAACAACTGCTGGACATGGTGTAATGTTTCCCTTTGCCACATTACATGAAACTTAAACTGATCGTTTTGAAAACAAAACATATTTTTAATCTCCAGTTTCTTGTAAAAGAGCATATTTTCACGTAGTTATTCAAAGAAATCCGCTTTGAGATTCTCATAACAATTTAAACATATTTTCCTCTGCAAGACTACTTCATGCTAAAAGCAACTTTCAGGCGAAAATATTTTGTAAAAGATTTTAAATTGAGATGAAAAATAATATCATAACGTATATTTTTACCTGAGAGGACATTATTTAACAATATTTACAGTTAACATTTTTAAAGGGAATTATTAATTTCAATGATGAAAGACCTGAAAGATTTCGTTTTAAAGAGTAAAAACGATTAATCAGATGACTGAAAGCATAACTACCTATATTGAAAATTAGAATATTTATTGTTACATCAAAATGGACTTTAAAGTTGAGCTCTTAAAGTACACTTTATCTGTGTAAGTACCTTCAGAAAACATAACGAGATCTCATTTTATTTTAATGGACTGATGATACTCTTCAATGGTATTATACTTGTTTAATAAGATTACTGTATCGATATTTTGTAGCGCCAATTTAAAAATACCAATTGCACTTTCTTTATTTACAAACATTATGAGAACAGAACTCACATCACATAATTAGACAATAAGGCTTCATAAAAAATTAGTCACAAACGAATAGACGAAAATGGATGATCGTTTTTCGTTTTCGAAACAATTGACAGCTATGTACTCTGCTTAAAAAAATGTGCCATCACAAAAGTATCTAGGTACATTCCATCCACACATTTGTGGGATACATCCTAACTTATGCGTGGTTCAATGTTGACACCGTATTACTATATTGTACCCAGTATGAAGAAAGTGGATACTAGAAACTTCTTAAACAAACAAAACAGAATCGAACAAATTACCCTACACGTTTTCTAAGACAGCCAGCTATTTCCTTTAACAAACTGGCATTAGTTAGTCGGGCAGATCACCGCAACCAACTTTAACGGAGTCAGCTCGTGGTGGACTAATTTCATTAATCTCATCAATGATTGGATTCGCTGGGCCGGCAATGTTGCCAGAGTTTTATGGTACCCACCAATATTAGTTCGGATCAAAAGTGTGGGAAACTTTCGAGTTTCCTTATTTCCGAAATATGTGGCGTTAATGGTTGGGGTAATGAGTCTTTTTGGGCGTGGTAATTGGAAGATTTGCCTCATCTTTTTGGAAAGAAAGTTGGGGGTTGGAGAATAAGTCATGGTTTTGCAAAGTAGGTAACTAAAAAAGCTCCATTTAGTTTTGGAGCTATTTCAATGAAATAAATCAAAAATATTTGCTTCATCACGACTCTAAAAGTTCGTAAGTCAATAGGTACAAATCTTTCAAAATAAGTTCATTCTGAGACTTTTAAAGCCACTTTTAACCTAATTATTATAATAACATCTGCACTGCCTTAGTCTAGAAGCTAATTGAATTAATATTTCTATAGGTACGTTTGACCACTACCACTGAGGATTACACCGCTAACTCTCTATTTAGTCAGTTAGGTTCAGCTTAGCCACGGAATATTAATGTGAACTTCCGCTAATCTGGCTCTGGTCTTATTGGAAAGTTTTCTAATGGACTCTGAGCGAAAATCAACTTAGAGTCCGATATTTGAAAGAGGCACTCTGACTTGTAATGACTAAGGACTAATTTAAATATTTTGAAGGACATTAGGTCCTTTTTTGGATAATTAGCTGTACCTTTTAGTTATGCCAAATTGCTCGTTAAAGTTTTTGGATAAATATCGTTAAAGTATTAATGAGATATTGAATAGTTTTGTTTCTGGGAAATATCGAAATCCTAATTTTGGATTTTGCAGAAATAAACATATCGTCAACATACATATTTTGTATAGAATTCTGCATGAAACTACAACATCGCTAATCAAGCTTTCTAAAATTATGAGCCAAGCTGCATAAAATCAAATTTACCTTTGAAACGGAATTGGTCGCCTAAATACCTTATTCCAGGGACCGAGGCTACAAATTAAGCCATTTCGAAACTTGTAGCGGCAAAAGGCAATCCTACTTTGGCAAGAATTCATTTGGTCTAATTACGAGAATGAGACACTTCATAGTTACGTTGAATCTGCAATTGCAATCAGAGCAAAGACTAATGAAGTTTCAAATCAATTGGGACCGCAAACAGATTCAGCCGGTTTCGTCCATACGTCTTCAACTTCAATTAATGATCTTGAGGTTAGACCGCAGAAGGCAAATGTGGCAAATGAACCGAGTTAACTCAATTTTAGCCGAACATTCTTTAGGCTTACGCGGTCATGTTCTTTGACTTTATAAAGCCCAAAAGCTTGCGTATTTTTATTGAAACTACATTCTGTGCTCAATTTTCTTGATACCATCAATTTATGTTCAAATTGTAAGCGTCATCTGTAAGATTTGCTTGTTATTCCGCTTCGTCAAGATTGTCTATTTCACAGATAACAGATAGTGACCTATTTAATTACATATAGATATGACAAACCATGCCTGAATAATTCAGCACATAATAGCTCCAAAGCATACAATTTCCATCTCTAATTCCTGGCAAATATAATTCAAATTGGCTTGAAATAGGAGCAGCGAATCCATATGTATTGCCGATTAATATACTAGTGGCGCGCTAAGCCATCTCATCTATTTCCTGCATAAACAGTGAATATAATTAGTTTTATGTTAATAGGCGATGTTTGATTGAATAATCCAAATATCTGACCCACGCTGATTGGTTCCGTCAATTAATGGAATCTGTTCAGGATTAGAGTGCGAGTAATGTATTGTATCTGTGTTTGTTAGGTGATTATTGTACTTTGAGAGGGCGTGTAGGTGAGTAAGTTAGTTTTGAGGATCGATAGCTTGGTCAGGTTCTAGCTAAAGATTTTTTCCACGAAGCAAGATCCTGCCCGTGCCTCTTAAAAAGCAGTCCTATGATTGAATTCCGTTCCATTGAAGAAAAAAATAAATGCTGAGAGATCAACGTATTTTTATAGAAAGTAAATATTCCTTAGAAAAATCGTCTTACGCAGTAAATGTCAGCTTACAAGGAACGTACATTACAAAAAGCGAAATTAAAAAAGGTCACGCACTTTTTTCAAGATATAATCCCCTTTTAAGTCAGTCCCGAGATTAGTTGGCTAATTTCTTGAAAGCGTTCGCGTTCTCAGATTTAATGGAGTGCTGGATTATTTGTCTCTATCTTCGCATAATTTATCTGGACGAATTAAGCTTGGCCGGAAAAATCTCGCTGGAAAAATGTCTGCCGATAAAACGGAACAATGCCATCTCTAAAGAAACAGCTACAAAAAAGAATTGAGATATGAATAATGAGAATCATTGTGAAGATAATATAAAAGAAGCACTGGCACGAAATAGGGGTAATGATGTTGAATAAGTAATTTGGCTCCCAACGAGTCGTGGAATTCGAATGGGGACCAAATTTTGAATGTCACAAGGTGTCTGAGACAAATTGCATATACATACATAAATTATGTTTTTGGTTTATAAAGTAGTTAGATACTTAGATTTTTATAAATAATTTAATCATCATCATCATCTCAGCCATAGGACGTCCACTGCTGAACATAGGCCTTCCCCTTAGATCTCCACAGATACATGTTGGAGGCGACCTGCATCCAGCGTCTTCCAGCGACAATAATTTAATGTATCAACAAAATTCCATTAAATATGGTATTAATTCTTATTCCTGCTCGTGTCATAAAGTGAAAAATTATAATGGGAGCAAAAATGATAAAACGATAGCAACCGCCAGATCAAAGACTTTATAATAAAAGCCATATGATGAAAGTTATTACATTCAGGCAATTATTTTGGTAAAAATTATTTTCAATCATAATTTTTATGCGTACTTAATTATGTCAGATTCACAAAGAGGCACATTACCAAAGTGTTTTTTTTTACTTAATGTTCACCTACTTAAGTACGATTCATGCCTTATTTTCATACTTCTGTCCTATCCTATTTTATATACGGGATTAGCGCAGTAGGTATTCTTTTTCTCTACTCTCTCTGACGTCATTTCACAAGTATATCCCTCCATCCTTATCGTCATTCAAGCAACCAATCTTTCCATCGTTTCATCTTATATAAATTTCATGTTTATACGTTTTTTTTTTTCAAATACATATTTTTTGTATTTCTTTTAAAGGCAAATTATTTTATTTCATTTAGGCATTACAAGCACTTATGAACTTCAAAAATATAAATAAATTTTATTCTAGTTGCCCATTCCAAAAGTTGCTTTATAAGGAGAAGAACGGGCAAGAAACTCCATGGTTTTAATTCTTTAAACTCATATATCCATTGGAAGTTTTCGGTTATCCATCAGGTGTTCCACACAATGTAGGCACTGGTATCATTATGGCAACATAATTGGATTCCAACTAAAACCTGCCACATGTTAGGCTGGTAATAACGCAACTAATTTGGGATGAGCACAGCCATTAGCTATTGCTAAGCTTCACTACACACTGCCACGAAATTTGGACAAAATTGGCTATTATTTTACATTTTGAGAAACAGTCTCCTGAGAGTTCTTTTTTAAAGATTTGGAATGTAAAATGTGCGTCTTTTGGAACGGCCAAGCAATGTGTTGACTTCTTTTATAAATTAATATTCGGCCTTTCCTCTATAAGAACTTTTATGAAATATCCATATTTTAATTTTTATGTATTATACTTAGTTACATAATTTTTATGAAACTGTTGATGGAATGGGTTTAAATTTTCAAAAGTGGCTTGCAACCTCTACCGAACGTTACAGTTATCTCAACAAAATACTTAAACATCATCTACTGCGAGCAGATTTACCAGCAAACAATCAATATTGTTATAAAACCTTGCACCAAAGGCAAAGCCAAAGGTTATAAAGTAACCAAATAACCGCATAACGAGTTCATCCCCGCAAGCATAAAGGCTTCGAACAAAGTAAAATATGAACCGGCATTGTTGACACAAGGCAACATAGTATCAAAAACGTTCATTAATTCAAATGAATGTACCCGCTTTGTATGAATATTCAGGGATACCTATGCGATTAACATGTATCAGTCGTCAGGACAATGGCCGAACATAAAAACAGCAAAGCGTATATTTCCAATACCTATAATGTCGTGTAATGGCCTTGTTTTGCGTTCGGCAAAATGTTATAAATCATTTTGCTGACAATGTAGTGAAAATAAAAGGTTAATTAGTGCTTGTGATGGGGGAATGGAAACAGGAGTTTGTGATTAATTGAATGTTATTTATTTACAGTACATTATTGTTTTTGGTAGCGGTAGCGTATTGCTGTGTATAAAGTCAGCAATCGTTGTAATTACCGATTGGGGTTGCAAGCTGAAGTAAGAAAAGCAACAATGAGGGAAAACCTTAATGATCAAAAAGCCAGAGTGCTGATTCTGAGTTTTGTCAGTTTACGCGCTCGATACGTAATTATAACTTTGTTGAAGTAAAGAGTCGTATGCTACATGACATGGTTAGAATATAGCACGTTCATTCATTTTTCCGGATAATGACGTTTACTATTTCACAAGTGAGCGCGTTTATAATACAACCAAGTGTCGATGACAGTTTTCATTAAATAAACAGTTCTAAAATTAATGTTACGTCATTAAGTTGTATGATAATTTACTCATCGAGAAAGTTAACTTGCAAAACTCGCACTAGGCACTCTGTTCAATTAAATGCTCGCGATAAATGGTCAAGGACTAGCGCCTATCACAACAGGACCGTTATTCATAGTTTATATTTCAAGTCCCACTACCAATTCAATTTATTCTTATTACACAAAATCTACGATAAAAATCTTCCCAAACCCGTGTGTCCAGCGATCACATCAAGTTTGCTCACATAATAATTCATAAGATAGTTATCAGGGGCCTAAAAGCACTTTAGCTGGATTGCCAATCCTATACCGCGCTGATATATTTGCATGATGACAGCGTCATAACCACTCTGAAACCCGGTGTAATTGCTTTTCTCCGTCGCCAAGATAGATTTTTGGAGATCCTTGGGTAGGATAGAAATATAATCTTTTTGACGAATAATAGCTACGTTAAATTTATAAAAGAAAATTATATAATAGCTGTTAAACTATCATAAAGAAAGTTTTGATACTTGAAAATGTTATCTTAATGATGAAACTAGATGAATTCAAAGATATTGTACATAGCTTTATCTCTTTTGGAACTTTGTTTTTAATAAGTATATGCTTATGCTAACGCATAGAACTCCCTCTTATTAACTCGGCGTTGTTTTGTCCTTCCCCTCATTTTATTTTATTGTAAGTACAAATAAAATTACTAACATAGTTCTTAAGTTATTATCTGTCATGTATTACTAATACTATATGGACCGAAAACAAGTCTGAAATAAATATATTGAATTTAATTGAAAATTAACTTTGTAAAAGAAGCTGTAAGAAAAAACGATAAACAAATTACCCATACAAAAGTATTCATGATGTAAAATATCAAAAATCACTTCAACATTCTACGGAACATAACCCAAATTCTCTTTATTAAAATATTTTCGAATTTTAAACAGGATAGTCCGCATGACTGGAAAAATTTACCGGCGGCCTCGTAAAACATGTAATATCGTTATTCGAGGCACTTTACCAAAAAGGTTATTTTGTTAAAAGCTTTGGTCTAGGTTATCGCCCCAGGACAGTTTTGGTAAGACTAGGAAACCATCTTGATTGAGATTGTAGAACTAATTAAGGGTACGATCGTGAATAGTATTATTTTTACTAAAATACGAAGGATAATACGAAGAAATATTAATTGTTTTAAGTTTAATTAATGGTATTTTTTTTTTATTTAGGCACTTGATTTTATCTTTTTTTTTGTTATTTAAGACACTTGTGTTGTTTTGAATTTCATACTAGGCTTATCGAGAACATTTTTTAGGTACACACATTTATATTATTACAGGATGATGAAGGTTCAAATCATAATTGCCACATAAATTCCTAAATAACACCATACAGCTGCGTCAACCGCCATAATACCAGTAACTCCCATACCGCAATATCTGCAATGCTAATACCGACCTATCACTCTACCCATTGGTCGGATTATCGCGAAAACAGTTCGACCAAAATCTGGCCATTTGTATTTCTCGTAGCAATGGCCCCGGGGGCATCACAGTTCCAAGTTTCTAGGCCCAATTAATGAGGCGATTAAACTAAATTAGAGTTTAAGGCGCGAACGGCCAATTTGGACGTAGACAGATCTTTGCGGTGAAGTTCGGCCCTCCATGATTTTAAGGATTATGAAGTTTAGAACGCAGATTGGATTGATCAGGGATTAAACTATAATTTGCTGATTAAATGAGAGCGGGATTTCGGTAGGTTAGCGTTGCATGGCTAAATATTGTTTGTTATAGGAATAAATTGGATTCGATATTTTAAAATAATTTTAGTTAGATCATCGACAACCTGAATTTATCCCATTCCTGAATTTAATTTCGAATGTTTTATGTATTTTTTGTAGCCATATTATTTATTTACATTATCAAAATTAATTATATTAAACTTATTTCTTTATCAAGAACTAATCTATACATATAATAAATCTGTAGAAAAGTAATTTTTGTACATTGAAGAAATTGACAAAAAAAATAGCCAGCATCTTGAAGGATAACTAACAGAACCCATTTCCATCATTTTTGTCTGTTTGTCTGTTTATCTGTTTGTTTGTTCGGGATTCACGTAAAATCTACGAATTCAATGCAGACAATGCTTATATACAAAAATTCTACGTAACTTGGGGTATTACTTAGTTTTTGTTTCATCGAAATCGATTCACTCTATCAAAAGATATGATTAATTTTGTGAATTCAAGATGTAAAATATTACGACACGCAATCTATTTGTCAAAACTGTACATTTGAATGTTGTACTTATATTAGTTGATCGGCCTATTATTAATCTTTACACAGAAAATCACACCTTTATAAGTAACTTCGGAAGAAAAAAAAAATATGAAAATTTTGTTTAGCCAAGGTTAAAGTAGCTCCATCTGTGGTAAATAAAATAAATCAAATTTGTCAAAGGCGCGAGGTGGTAAATGACAATATTACCATACATTCTTTATAGAGGATTATTATTTCAACAGATGGAGTTGTGTATTTTCCGTAATTCACCATATTTTAACACGTAGTGTAATTTTTCGATAGACATTTCAATAGTGTTTGTCACTTTGCCGTGCCACATCAAAATTCAACTATAATTATTACCTTGATGAAAAGAAAATTAATAGTTCTCAGCCAAATTTAAAACGGTGCCATCTAAATTATTTTTTGAACATTATGTCAAAAATGATGACTTTAGTGGAACAATTAATTATCATTTAAAGTTACAGATGGAGTTCATATCAGGATTTTTTCATAAACATAGTTTAGCTTATCTTCCACTAATGTGGTGGCCTTAAAACAAATTACTTTGAGTGAGTAGTATTAAGTAGACCTTAATTATTTTTTCTGATGCAAAATATGTAAACTTAATCCTAGAAGAAATGAGGATCTATCTCTCGCAAGCGCTGCGAAGCGTGAGGAAGGTAATGTAGGATTCTGTAGCTTTAAAAACAAGCCCAGATACAAAGTGCAGATAAGAAATGGGAGCTCTCTCTATTTAATACCATACACACGTAAAATGCTTTATGCGTCTGAAAACGTACAAATTACGCGCCGCATACCAGAGACATGCTTACTTTCAACTTCTGATCGCAAATATACTGTTCACGATTACGAACAGTCTCAGTAAGACCCGAGCCAAGTCTAAAAACCCTAAAAAACACCTTTTATATAAAACTACGTTTGATGTCATTTAATCACAAAGACAGAATTGTTCTCTGTTGCAAATCCTATCCACCTATATCCTATCCTAATCCAGAATGCATTGCAGGTGTGCATTGCACAAAAACCAATGGTATCCTATTCGAGAAGTCAAAAGAGTTGACCTGCCAACGTCAGCTTCTGCGCTAAGCAAGTGTTCTTAATAGTACCATCAGAATTACATTCATCGTTGAATGAGGTGAATAAATTTTCAGAAACCACAATAACAGTAGGAGCCAAAGCGTACCTATTATCGCTTCATAGAGCTCTGATTGGCCCCAGGTGACCAAGTCAGGTCTGATTTGTTCGTTCATCAGATCTTTGAAAGTGTTTCGGTGGATACTTACTGTCGTCCTGTTTACGTGTGACACAAAATATGGTATATAAACGTCCTCCGCAAGAGCGAAATTTTCCCGGTGTGCGGTAGTGACGCACAGTATACAACACTTATATTTCTTTTGATTTGCTGGCTCCACCAAGAAATGACAAATTGCGAGCGTACATTCTGAAAATCTTGGCAAAACTACAGGTTTCAAGTACGAACACATGAAGTGGACTCTCACAGATACGTACATTTTGCCTATTCGTGAACTAATGCAAACATTTCGGTGGAGTCCCGGCTTAGGCCTCCCCCACATTAGGCGTGCGCGATCCTCGGGCGTGTGAGTAGCGCGGGCGCCGCGCGTGCGTCGCGAGCGCGTTGCGTGAGCGTCGCGTTTTGCTGCCCTGCGGCATTTGCAGCGCGCTCGCGGCGCGCACGCGCCGCTCTCCTTGACGTTTAACTGCTAAGGCGTTTAGCGGGCGGCGGGGATAGCAGGCGAAGGGGTAAGAAAGCAACTCGAGCGCTGCGTGCTCGCCGCGAGCGCGTCGCTTGCACTCTTCACACATGCCGCAGGGCAGCAAAACGCGACGTTCACGCAGCGCGCTCGCGACGCCCGCGCTACTCACACGCCCGAGGATCGCGCACGCCTAATGTGGGGTCAGCCTTACCATGAGTAAGTGAAACTATCCTACCCTATGCGCCTGCTGATGATGATGACTCATTTTATCATCCATCCAGCTATTCCCCAACTATGTTGGTGTTGGCTTCCAGTCACCGAATCTGTTTGAGTACCAATATTTTGCTTGGAGCGACTACCTATCTACAATCCAGTCAACTACACAAGACGATATCCATATTATGGTAAGACTGACAGACTTTCTGGCTTCTGATTAGTCGCAGCAGCTGCAGAAAATGTACAAATGACAGCTTTGTCAGACTCAAAGCATGTAGACATAGATTATAGTTGTTTCCTGTGAAAATTACTTACGCACCATACGTAATAATTTTCCAAATTGGCTGAACAACGTCACAAACTTTACTTCTTTTGTCTGGTCACATCCACAACACAACCTTGATCAATGAATCTATGCGACTGCTAAGTGCTAATCCTAATTATACTGTCATGTGAAAGAATGCACCTACGGGATAAGTAGTATTTTGACGATTCTATATTGCCCACGCAGACGAAGTTGCGGGCAACAGCTAGTGTGTGTAATATTCTCAGAGAAGACTTTTAAAGAGACCTTGTAATAATTTCGGTCTTTTAAAAAACTAAACACAAACAATGAAACACATTACTGCTTTTAGTTCTAAAATACGCAATTAAGCGTTAATCAGAAACATTCAAATGCAGAGTATCCAATTAAACAATTTCAATCTAAATTGCTAATGTTCATTAATAATTAGAATTGGTTTATAATGGGACAATTTAACTAAATTAGAATGTGATATTGAAGAGTTTGAGAGCAAAATAACGATGCAAATGCGTGCGTACTTTGTCAAAATTTGTAATTGTGTGTACGCTAAACACTGTTTATGATTTAACCATTCAAATTGATAATAATTTCATTATTCGTAGCGAATATTTTACGTAAGTACTAAAAAATTAAAATATATTTAACATCACTTGTTTGAAAATTGTTTCGTATTACTTACTATGTTATGAAAACCTAGTTCTCTTATCAAAGTTTCGAACTGTCAGAAAGTACCTAAGTACTTACAAGACATTGTCAAATTACTAAAGCAGACATTGTCTTTGTTCTGTATTGAATATCCTATTGATATTGGAAATAAACTTTGCAAAGGTCAACCAACCCACGTAAACTCACCCACTTATACCTATTAATAAATTATTCTTTTTTCAAGAGTAGTTTCTTATTTTAGTTTTTTTTTTTTTACATTTGTGGGTAATTTTTTACCGTAGTGGGTGCCCTAAGTAATCATAACTAAAGATCTCCTAAACAACGCATGTCGATGTCAACACTAATGATTTACTTGACAGGCCTTGACCTAGGCCCTGTTGGTGGTAGATCTCTAGCTATCATCACACACATATGCACTACAATATACATCACACTAATATAAACTTTCTGAGTGCGTATGATCGTATGTTTGTTACATCGTCATGCGCAAAAGGCTGAACAGATTTTAATGAAACTTAGCAGTATTATAGCTTATACATTAGAATAATATATAGACTACTTTTTTATCCGGGTGCGGGAAGTGATTCCCTCAGAAACCGCTGGCGCAAGTAATGTATACGAAAGACACCACCTATATTTTCACCCTATTAACAATCCTGTTTCTCACAGTCACATATAAAACTATATCTCACAAAACAGCAGTAACAAAGTTAAAGCACTCGTCACTCACCTGCAAATTGACGTACGGTGCGTCCGCCATGACAGTCGGGACTATGAATCCGCCTTCACCCGTCGACATGTCAATGTCTTGACTATAGATATCGGTCTTGTCGTCATATAGCTTGACGCGTACCCGGACTCGCTTTTCCGTGCTCATTGCTTCGACCTGGTTAAAAAGATAAACAAACATGTTATCCTCTATGGTCTTTTTGATCATGTGATGGGTTATTAGGACTAACAGCCAGTTTCTTCATCAAAAGTTAAAGCCAAAGTAAAAGTCAAAGTAATGTCTAAAGTAAAAGTAACGGTCAAATTCAATTTTTCTATTAGTTTTGCTGTCACTTTAGCCTTGAAAAAACGAATTTGACCGTTACTTCTACTTTAGACATTACTTTAACTTTAACTTTTGATGCAGAAACTGGCCGTAAGAGTCAAGTTGAGAAAATTTCTATTACTGTACTAATTATGTTTCAGAATATTAATTAGGTTTAGAAACAACATTTCTGTAACTAATACATTTATCTCTTAACACCGTCCACCTGAATATTCTAAAACCAAATTCGGAGTACACCTCGCCACGCAATGAGAACAATATTGTGACGTCAAGTTAAGTCTTAATTAAACCATTAAGTTTACCGAGTCAACCTGGCTTAACTCCAAAACCTGTGCCGACAGGGGTACAGATATGAAATACTGATATAATTAAACGTGATTATTATTTTGTTGCGCAAATTATAAAAGGTTGGGATGGCGACTGTGTTTTGTTTTTTTGTGTGTTCTTTTTTTGAAATTGTACTTGTCTCTTTATTTTTCATCGATTGTAAGAACCAGCAAGCCTAATGTGGGCATTATCTAATTAAAACCAAGATCGATAACACTTTCAGTGAAAAAAATTATAGACCAAATTGAATCCTGAACTATGTTTTGATTCCATCTAAGAAATTCTGTTACTAAGACATCAAGACAAGTCTATCATAAGTCTTCATTTAACAATATTAACGAAGAAGACGCCAATTAGTAAAAACTAGAAACAATAAAAATATGTATAACGTAACACTATTATTTTCAATACAAGCTTCTACGAACATTATTATTGTTGATATTTTGAATCACTGTTAAAGCCTCTTTAGGCTACGAAATCAACGGAGTCATCCTCCTTCAGAAGATGTTCTTTCTTTGATATTATACTTTTATAGTAGGTAGCTACCAACTAGGTAATATGTTACTGCCTAAATTTTCTGTAGCATTTTTTTATTTGACTTCATGGCGTACCACGCGCAAATTCGTCTCCGAAGTAGTAATCATTCATATAATTTTCATTTCTTATTATTTTTTTAAAGGTTAATCATAACTCGCTGCCTTAGTGGCCATACAGACTCAGAAAGAAAAGCGAGCGTCGATATAAAAGCTGTTCGTTAGAGCCTCTCTGTAATTTATGATATTGTTCTCCCGACAACGACGGAAGATGAATATGGATGCGATTTTTATTAATAACATTAAAAGTTATAAGCAAAAATGTAATTTTGCTTTTCCTTTTAATTCTTCTGCTACGGAAATAATAATTTGTTCGTTTTTGTCTTCCTTCTTTCCTAGATTCCAAAGGATTTTTGATTACAGAAAAAATGTCGTGATGTTTAAAACTCAGATTTTAGCAAAAGGATTCTCAATTTACATTAAAAGACCGTTGTATTTTTAGTCTATTGTAAATTTGAAGCTTAATATTACAGCCAACAAAAGATACTAATACTGCATCTCCATAATGCAGTATTAGTATCTTAAAATAAAAATTGTACACCAAATTCATCATGTATGCACAAACACTCTTTTATAGAAAACTTTATGATTTATGAATATCCCACGATTCTTCCCGTTCAAACCAGGAAGCAAGCGAATGACAAAGTTATTCAGAGTGAACTGCAGTGTATCGGTAGGAAATTACAACATCATGGTTGAGACGCCATTTTGTAAAGCGGGTTCATTATTGTTGTTATGGGGAACTTTGATGTGGCCGCCTGAGGTAGTTTGTGTGAGGATTTATGTAAAGGCAGTGTTTTGTTTTGATTGGTGATGTTATTAGTCTTGGGTAACTGAAACTTCTATCTATAGATATAAAAATGAATCCCTATATCCCTTGGTCATGCCATCCCGCGTAAACGGCTGCACCGATTAAACTGAAAATTTAAAATGAGGTAGCTTAGACCCGGGAGAAGGAAAAAGGATAGATTTTGTCACCATCCGGCTTCGGGAAGCAGTCATATCGGAACACGAGTGAAACTGCGGGTGGGCGCTAGTAGTAATAAATATAAAACAGTGGTTTAAACAGATTTTTTTTTCACACTTATACTCCATTTAAAATAGCATTAGAAAAAGTAAACCTTTTTTACTGTTTGTTCAACCGATTGGCGGCTGCAGTAAATACTTGGTATTGTAACCACTATTTTGCTTTCAATTCCGTTCTTTTGTCTACGGAATAGAAGTCAAATTCGGTTGAACAAACAGTAAAAAAGGTTTACTTAAATTCCTAATGTTATTTTAAATGGAGTATAGGAAGCTCTCGAATAACATAGGCTATATTTTATACGGATTTATGAATATCCTATCCTTGCTGGTCAAACCAGGAAGCCAGCGAATGACAAAGTTATAAAGACTGAACTGCAGTGCATCGGTAGGAAATTACAACATCATGGTTGAGACGCCATTTTGTAAAGCGAGTTCATTATTGTTGTTGTGGAGAACTTTGATGTGGCCGCCTGAGGTAGTTTGTGTGAGGATTTATGTAAAGGTAGTGGTTTGTTTTGATTGGTGGTGCTATTAGTTTTGGGGTAGTAACACTACTTCTATCTTACGTATATAAAAATGAATCCCTATATCTCTCAGTCACGCCACCACGCGTAAACGCCTGCACCGTTTAAACTGAAAATTAGAGGGAAGGTAGCTTAGACCCGGGAGAAGGATAAAGGATAGTTTTTGTTACCATGCTGCTGCGAGAAGCAGTCAAATCGGGACACGAGTGACACTGCGGGCAGGAGCTAGTAGTAATAATAATAAAGAGACTAAAACGATATTTTTTTTCCTCTTGGGAAGCTCTCGAATAACATAGCCTATATTTTACACGAATTTATGAATATCCTATTCTTGCAAGCGAATGACAAAGTTATAAAGAGTGAAATGCAGTGTATCGGTAGGAAATTACAACATCATGGTTGAGACGCCATTTTGTAAAGCGAGTTCATTATTGTTGTTGTGGAGAACTTTGATGTGGCCGCCTGAGGTAGTTTGTGTGAGGATTTATGTAAAGGTAGTGGTTTGTTTTGATTGGTGATGTTATTAGTTCTGGGTTAGTAAGAGTTCTATAGTAATACAATAAAGAGCCTGAACTGATTTGAAAAATCTCTCACTGCTGGGAAGCAACTATATAGCTCCCAAGTAAAATAGGCTCCATTATATACGGTAACGAGAAGCAGTTTCAATACTGTTACAGCCTTTTTTTATCGTCCCACTGCTGGGCACAGGCCTCCTCTCACAAGGAGAAGGATTGAGCATTAATCACCACGCTTGCTCAATGCGGGTTGGTGATTTTAGACTATAGTCCAGATTTCCTCAAGATGTTTTCCTTCACCTTTTTATCAGCCATTGGTGTCCAAGATATACTTAGAAAGTACATACAAACTTAGAAAAGTTGCATTGGTACTTGCCTGACCTGGAATCGAACCCACACCCACATACTCGAGAGGTTGGTTCTTTACCCACTAGGTCACCCCGACTTTTTCTATATTATGTAATTAGTAGTTTTTATGTTATGTAATAATTTTACATAGTTTGTAATAACTTTGCACTTCTGGTTATTTTGAACAAATATTTAATTGTGTTGTAAGTGGGCAAGAGCAAAGATATTTAGTCCCTTTAGAATCTTTATCTAAAATGCTTCCGTTTAACACAAAAAAGAAACAGCAGCCTTAATTCACGAAGAAAAAATTTTTTTGTCATATCTTTACCAACACTATATAAGTTCAAACATCGGAGTCAGGTCCACAGTAACATCAACCTTCCATTGTCTAAAGCTTAGATAAAGGGAACTATCAAAAGTTCCAGCGGAATGAGCTAACGAGCAGCTATTTGCTACAATACAGCCATTTCAGGCTATACAACTTCAACAAAATGGCGCCATGAAGAAATGTTATGAATTATTGTCGGTGAAGACGGTGAGGTAGAAATTATATTTGAGGGAATGAGTGACTTTTGTTAAGAAATATACCTGGTGTATGCTTTTCGCCGATGACATTGTTCTGGTGGGGGAGAGTGGGCCAGAGGTCCAGAGTAGACTGGAGGCATGGCGGCTGAGACTGGAGACAGTGGGTTTAAAGGTGAGCAGGAGTAAAACCGAATACCTTCATTGTGATTTTGGCGGTATTTCGGGACCCATGACCATAACCCTAGCCGGCATGCCCCTACCAGTTTGCTCCGACTTCCGGTACCTTGGTTCACTCGTCCAAAGTGACGGTGAGGTGAACAGGGACGTTACGCATCGGATCAATACTGGATGGATGAAGTGGCGACAGGTAACTAGCGCTATTTGTGACCCGCGGATGCCCCTCAAACTGAAGGGCAAAATTTACAAATCCGTCATTAGACCTGTCGTCCTGTATGGATCGGAGTGTTGGGCATTGAAAAAGACGGACGAGAAGAGAGTGCATGTAACAGAAATGAGAATTCTGAGATGGATGTGTGGTGTTACAAGAATGGATAAAGTGAGGAATGATTACATTAGAGGAAGTCTGAAAGTAGCGCCAGTTACAGAAAAGATGAGAAGTAGAAGATTGTCGTGGTATGGACATGTAATGAGGAGGGATGATACGCATGCAACAAAGTGTGTGCTAAGTATGAATGTAGATGGATGGAGAGGAAGAGGAAGACCTAAGAAAAGATGGATGGATTGCCGAAAGATGATATGAATAGGAAGGGAGTGAGTGTCAGTATGACGAGTGACAGGGGAAAATGGAAGAAAATGACATATTGCGCCGACCCCAAGTAATATTTGGGAACAGGGCAGGAGAAAGAAGAAGTGACTTTTGTTAAGAAGATTTCGTTGATATGTACGTAACAAGTTAATTTGTTTTATGTAACATCATACAAACCCTATAATCAGATAGTTACAATATTCAAGAGCGTCGTTTTTTATTGAGAATTGTTCTAAGTGAATAGTTTTGAATATTGAATAAGCTCGGAATGATCTGCTATTATTGGAGGCATATGCATGTTGTTAGCATTAGACGACGGTTGGCTATGTCGATAATAAAATGATAAGGCTTCAGATTTCAGTTAAACCCTACAGATGAACTAATTAAAAAAAAAAGTGGCTTTAGTTTTCTTTTCTCAAATTCAATTGATAAACTCTGCGTGCTAAATTAATTAAGAGACATACAGGCATTCCTTTACTTCTTACTAGGAAACTCAACACTCACCCTCCCAACAAAAGGCAATCCCGGCTTATACCGCCTTCTCATGCTGTCAGCAAATCTCAGCTCCACATAATGCTGTTCAGCGGCCGGTGCTGCTGGTGCCGTGTTCCCCATGCCATTGCCAACGGTGATGTCAACCCTTGCTGAACCGCCTCCGCAGCGGGCTTCGATGCGCCAGGTACCGGAGCGGGCACCAGTTGCTAAGATTGCGCTGAGTTTGCGTACGCCTGTTGAAGGTAAATTAATGTTAGTAGTTTTTTTAATAAACATTGTGTAGAAAGAAATGAAGACTAATGAACAAAGGTTGTTGTTGCTGACATGATTTCAGTTGGTAGTAAGCTTAGCCTAAAGTATAAGGGGACTGAAAAATTGTTCTTAAAAAAATATTTTTTATATTTTTACAAAATTATCAGGTACGAGGCTTTATAAACCTCCTGTATACCTTGTACATACACATATTTTGTACAAATATGAATACGGATTCAAATAATAAACCCATGAGAAATAATATTCCAATCGCGTAAAAATACTACCTAGTGTATTGGTAGCACAATATTGACGAAACAAGCCTACATCGCCTATCAGTCAAACTTGAGTGACATTCGATCACCAACCACTCTGCAAGATAAAAATAAAATAAAAATACGAATATAATCGATAACCTAGATATAGGGACTTGTTAAAAAAACGGTCGGGTGACAAAACTGAGATGTACTTTGAGCTCTATTTTTAACTGCGCAAGGACTGTATCAAAACATGTCCCTAAATAGCTTTGAGATTCAAAAGGTTGACATACATGACTAAGCAACGTCCTTTGCAGTCTTTCAAAAATTCAGTTCTATTTCAACTTGTATATTTTTATATCAGGTTATTTTTCACTGACAACAAAAAGTGAGTCCCAAACAAATATACACACCAAGCTGCTTTAATGAAGGTTTATAAAAATCTAGTCTCAGTCTCAGTTAGCAAGAACGATACTTTTACGCAGAACAAAAGTCGATAGACGCCAAACAAAAACAGCAGTGTCCTCTAAAACAGAACGTGTGTCCACTACCAAAGTTTTTGTCATGTGTTATGACATGTGACTTTTAAGAGGGTCAGCGAATGTAATTAATCAAACTATATCTCGAGTGGGACCCGACTCACGCTTGACAAGGTTATGCCATAACTTCTCTTGACATTGCTATTTAATAGGTTTTTGGATAACAAACTTATGATGGAAAAAGTGACTTGGAAGAAATTATCGATTATGAAATAGAAAAAGATAAAGAAAAATATGTTTTCACAAAATTGAGTTGGGTAAAGATCTTTACAGTGAAACTAAATTCACTGCTTCGTTAGTTATAGGACCTAAGCTATATGAGCATGATGACCTGATTTCGATACTCGGGTCGAACAAACTGTTTGAGCAATTTGAAGTGAGTGATCAGTTGTTTGCAATCATCGAATCGGCTCCCTCTTGCGAAGAATTAACACGTGATTGCTAAAGAGATGATGTATGTACGTACAATTCGGCCTGGGCTTACGCTAGGCTAAAAGGTCCTGGTTCTTAAACACAAAACTTTTTAACCGCACCAGCTCTACAGTCTAAACTCCCACAATGCTAGAATTAGCAATTAAATTAATATTACTCACATGTAAACTAAGTTCAGGACGGTTTACCCTTCTAAACTTTATAATTTATTAATGCAATTTCGGGACGTGTTCTACAAAAGTGATTTGTCACACTGCCAAAATACCTCGGTGCCTACAGACGCTTTGTGTTATCCCATTAAGGCAGGGATGGGGCACTGAATGCGTTTCAGGTAAAGCCAAACCTGATCCCTTTTGTTGGTAAAAGATTTTCCATGTCTTACCAAACCCCATGTTCTTATGATAAATCGTTGCCGTTGAAAACATCGACGTTTTTAAATCGTTGTAAAAATATTACCTGAATACATTTAAGAAGGGTGCCATCACTTGGGACATTTAGTTTGGAAAGGACAAAGTGATGAATGATACCACTTTTTAAACTGATGTAACTTTAGTTGATGCTTGGAATCAGTTGAGCAACAGAAAATGTAACGAGAGAAAAGTAAATAAAGACTCGGTCAATGTAAATGGACAATGTAAGTCATAAAATAAGTAACCCTTTTGCCCATTTATCACATAATGATACTGTAACACAATACACGCATTATCTGAGCGAGATGAAATCACTCATTTGAAATTGATGTGGTAGATTATGATTGTCATTAGTAAATGATAATGAATGGAACCAAACTCATTTGGTAAATGGTATTGAAAATGAAATTGAATTTGTATTATGCTGAAAAATCTTCGGCCATAAATTCAAACTTGAAGAGTTTGGAATTAAATGTCAACGTTGAATTGATTTAACCGTTTAACTGGGTAATGCGCAGAATATTAATATATACCGGCAAAACAACTTTGAAATATTAAAGCCCGATTGTTTACAATACGAAATTATCATCATCATCGATCTTTTAGTGAAGGGTTTTAATATTTATAATATAATATTTACTAGTCTTTATCATAAGAACATTAAACATTATTGTAATAGGAAAACCAATACGTGTCGGAAAGTGTTGAATTAAGCCCTAAAACTTTTCTAATATCAAAGTTAAATTTTAATTTACATCATAACATTTATCTCAATAATATGTCAGTTATAAGTCAATCACGTTTCTAAGGGAAACGTAATTTATCAACATTTGACGGGGGTTGGCATAGGATATGACATGGAAAGGCTTTCACTACTGTACCGTCATGCTTGTTGAGTCCAACCGCGGAGGCTAATCGAATTTCTTAATATTCAAGAATTTGCTTATAAGATTTGAGATGACTTATAGAATGATGTAATAATATTAGTCAACAGTGAAAAGCTTGCTGATGATCTAAAACGAACTCCAGTTTAAAACAAACATAAAATGTATTTTTCATAGGAAACTTTTTGATATTCTAATATTGCATTTGTATTTTCAACACAAGCTTTATTACAGCAACGAGAAAGAAAAACGTAATTTAGACGTTTGTTATAAACACGAAAAACAAAATGGAGAACTGGTTGCCATTTGCAGCGTTTCTCATAACTTCCAACCAGTCGAAAAGCAGAAACAATAACAAAAGTTACTTCACAATTAGAGAGAGATTGTTCTAGAGAACCACCAACGAAAGTTGGTCTCTCGATCTTGGACTTATGTACATTTCACCAGATAACGCTGGAACAGAAAAATATCCACGTTGTGAAGACCAAGTTATTTTGGTTCACAAATATGATTGTCCTGCAATTCGTATTGCTGCATGTGAAAATTTTATTGATGGAGATGCAAATGACTGAGTAGAATTAATTTAGCTTTTTCATTTCACTCAGACATTTGCTTATATGGACGATATGTTCATTGTTTGGGTACCGTTGGGTATTCGACAAAACTTTCATATTTGTGCTCAAACTGTGGAGTGAATTCTGCTGAATTGAAATTGCTTGTGTGTTTTAAAATAGTGATTCATTGTGTATTTTTTTCTGCCAAGCTTGTGTAACAAAATGTTTTTGTGTACTTACATTTTCTTTTACTATATATTCGTTTTCCCTAATTTATTCATGTACGTAGGCGTTGTGACGATTTACATAGGGTTATTATGAAATCAAATATTGTTTGTATAAGTTAGAATATCTCATTATCATTATTTATACGTTTTCCGTTGTAAAGTATGGTCCTGACGTTCTTAAATTACCCCTGTTTTCGATTCAATCTTATTATATTCTTATACGAATTGTGAGAGTAATTGTACTTGTGACTTCTACGTTATATTAATGAAACTTATAACTTCATCAATAACATAACTAACTAGTTTTAACTAGGTATATTACCGTGGCGCTGGAACTATTTCACGAGAAATGATTAAACGAACTTAGCTAGCTCATTTGCGGCTCGCCAAAGTTAATGAACATCTACTTTAATTAAGTTTAAGATTTGATAAGAATTTTCGAAGTTGTGTTATCTGTAGGTAAAAGAAATAAGTTTCAGTAATTTCATTTGACACTATGTAATTTATTATATACTAATTTATGCTTAGAGAAAGATATTCCCTCTTATATTGTCGATGTTTACGCTAAATGTTGAAATCACATAACAGCACAATTATGGACGAGGAGACAAATCATTAATTGTTACCAAAATATATTTAATATGTAATTTTTATTTCAATCAATTAACCATTAAACCTCAACAGGGATTTTAAATCATTATGAAATTGGAATACAATTGTTAATTAAAACATTTTAAGTATATGTTTATTTTATTTTATAAGTAATTAACAGTCGTACAACAGCAATTATATTAAATATGGTTTTTAACAGCTACTACATATTTATGATAGTTAATATACCTATTTTGATTTTCAACAATTCACTGGCTTACATCATCAGGTTAGTTACTGATCTATTTGCACCAAACTGTTGACATTAACAAAGCCAAATTCCGACCGATGCTTATCACTGTCACTTCAATCCACTCTAAAATCTTTTTACAAGAAAAAAAAAAACATCTCAAAGTACAGAAGCTAAGATTATGTACCGAACATTAAACATTGAAGCATTTTGTCCAAGGAAATTGAATCTGTCCAACGGAGACTCCAACCTAAGGTGACTACATGAGAACGCTTTTAACGGACCAGATCATCTCGTTGAGGATTATTTACGTAATACTCCAAGAGATTCGCCATGGAGATCCCATGGTAATGTCCTGTCCATTTTTCATAAGGTCATCTAGTTTTGTGGCTCGTTGTTTGCCTTTTATGTGTATTTTAAATGAGTAGGTGGGAAGTTAAAAAGTTTTTGCCACTGTTTTTGGTGAGACATGACTCGACACTATTAGTTACTAAAAAGAGAAAAGAATGCTTGCTCTTTTTGAAGTACAATTTCGAAGAATAGTAAAGTTTCGTTATCCACTTTTAGCAGCACAATTATTCAGGACAGGTCTTAAAGATAAGAAATACAAACGGGCTTCAATTTCTTGACAGCCAATGTTGGACTCTAATCCAAAAGTGTAAAGCTCATTATTGCATGCTTTATTCTTTAATGCTGCTTCTTTAGAATTTGTCTTACCTTCATCCATAGATAGCTGTTCCCATATAGCGACCTTGGTGCCTGCTGGGTCACTGAGTGCCACGTAAGCCAATTCTCCTCTAACGAGCCGCAGATCATGGTCCAAGGCGAGGATCCAGAAGGTAACTGTAACAAAGAGAAACACTTAGTATATTATCACCGGCCAATACTTTGCGGAATGACATACTACTGGATTTTCCCGTGTAAATTGGTGTTTGCCAACAACCCTAAACAATAATCATCATCCCCCTGCCCTTATTGCAATTTTTATATGGAGCCAGCGCAGCATGATTTCTTCCACGCCTTACTATGTGATGTCATCTCACTAGTTTATTTAAATACAAAAAAAAGCATTCAGGTATATATTGCATATTCACCAACTTTTGAACTTGCACGTTTGTAGATATGTAAGGTGCCTATAATTTTTCGCTAATCAGCAATGATAATACGGACTTTGCCCCATGCACATGTCTTACACTTTTATACAGCTGAAGTGATTTCACAACTATACTCGTACTAATAAAATTCGGATAATGACGCTAATGATCGTTTACTGAAGAGAGTAATGTATAGCTCATCAAGAATTACGAGAATAATCTTTTAGTTTCTCCGAAAATTCGTGTTGCCCGAAGCCTACAAAATACCAACAACGAAAAGTAATAACAAGTTATTTTACATTTCACGTTAAAGTAGTTAATTAACTTTGCAAGGTATTTTATTAATTAATAACTTTACCTGCCCGAATTTCAAGCAGAAATTTTCAGTGAAAAATCAATATAATAATTTTTTTATTGAAAATATTTAATGGATGAAACAATGTAAAAGGTTTTTTGGGATATTGTTTCAGTTAAAATTATTTCATTAGTGAAAACGCTGTGGTACGATTTTCTGATAATAATGACATGCTTTTATGTATTGATTCCTACGGATAATGTTCTTTTGAACAATGAGCTGACATTCATTTTTGAAACATTCGTGTCATTTTTTAAATTACATTCATGTCACATTTGTGCACAATGACATTTGTAGGTTGGCTCTTTGTTTATGCTCTTCAGTTCTTTTAACATAAAATCTATGATACTACTCCAATTTCCAACGCAACATTTTACCATTCTTTGCTGCCAGGAAATCCTGGTTTCAAACGAAGTTTTCACTAGCCTTTAAACCAAAGTGATGGAAGGCTGTCAAAGTGAAGTGAGTGCCTGCTATTGGTTAAATCTCTATCCAGTTGTTCCGTAAATCTAGTGTATCACGGTACTTGAGTTCGGTTTTTGAGCATTGACTATTAGGTACTTAAACGTAGTTACATTGGCAAGTTTGATTATTCTGTAGTTGATATTGAGGAGCACTGAGTCGCAAATATTCCAATTCGAGTAGAGGTACACACACATATTTGTACCTAAACCTATATATTTGTACAGGGAAGTTAGACCACTATTGATTCAGAGAACCTCTAATTTAGACATTGAACGGTACTACTTCAGCAAAACACAGACCAAGCCATTACATAATGTTGTTCGATATTACGCTGCAAGTTCTCAGAAAATCTGCCGATGCCTATAAATCCACATTTCACCTAGTTACGACCCCAAAGTGCGGTGCAATAAAATACCTAAGAAATTCATTAAGTATTTCGCTGCAAAAGTTTTAATTAATGTTGCGATAGAAAAACCGTTGATTACAGAAACAATAACGCCAAACATTAATTTGGGTTTCGCATAAACATCTGAGGCGAGCTTAGGGTCACAGGAACATAAAATACGCTCGTAAAAGTAACACAAAGTTGAACACAAATTAATGGGAAATATTGCAGTTAGTGATCCAGGCTATCTTTATGAAAAAAAAAACAAGATATTTTATTCTCATCTCAGACTTCGCGGCATTACTTATATTTTGGAATTCACTTATATTATTATTGGAGAATCACTTCCCGCAATTGGGTTAGTTGCTTATGTCCTTTCTCAAGCTCTTGAATTTCGGTGTACCTCTGATTGACAGACAAGCAGACAGAGCTACTTTTGAATTTTCATTATACTAGTACAGACAAACCTTTATCAGGCTCTAGGTGCATTTTCTGTTCAGGTCTTGTTTCCATGTAAGAAAATATCTTTCCAATTAGAAGAAACAAATGTCGCACAATAAAATGGAACACCTAAGTACGTTCGACACTGCTGCGACGGCCATTTTGTTTTATCCACGTAAACTTTTACGATAAGACATTAATGAAGTAAATAGCTCTTCGTTACATCTGTGTTATGTTGAGAAACGTCAGGAAGCGTCAAACATTTTCTTCAGTGTCGAAAAGTAAAGAATGTATTTATTTTTTTACTTGGTTTTGTCATTTTGTGTGGGAAAAGATGATTTTATGTGCAAATTTGCTTATAGTCAAATGATAACTGAAAACAATAAGAGTATCCGCACGTTTGTTTCAACTTATGGATCAGTATAGATATGGCTGATGGAAAGCATATATATTATGACGATCAGATATTTAATCAGCATCAGACTGCCAAAAAAATTTGATTTCAATTAAAAAAATACAACCATCGGCTCGACTGTCGGCCGACTGTTTAGTCTGCAGTTACTCTAAGGTTAAGAAAATAAGGTGTACAAATGCATTACCTAGAGCAAAGTTAGTAACAGTTATCCAATTAATTATTTCAAGTAGGAGAACCAACTGGGAACTCGCGTGAACTAAAGTTGGAACCCAAGTTTGTCCACGTTGACATACGAAATTCCGTATCAATGTTTTACATGGCTGAATGAGCAGTTGGTTTGTGCCAGAAAACAGTCTTGTCTAAACCTGCTGACGTCATTGTTTTGGGAACAAGTTGAGACCCATTCCGGGCGTTTTAGTGGAGAAAGTGCGAATTGCGGTGTGGGAGTTTAGAGAATTAAGGTCATAAATTGTGTGTTGTGTTCTGTTTGTACATTGTTGGACAATGTTTTTATATGTCTTTTGGGGGTTAAAAAGTAAGGATATTCTTGTCAGTTTCACAATGTTTTTTTTTTCATATTATTGCTGTGGCTTATCTATCTCAAGACATGTTCCAAAGAGTGCTACCTATGTAAGGAATTGAATATAATATATAGGTATTATGAAGCGGTAAAATAAAAGGTGTTGGGGATCGATCTAAGTTTTAAAGCCATGTTTACTTTCCAAAGTAAGCGATCTTACTACCGAAAAGCTGCAAGCTTTACTACACTTTATATTTTGAGTTATTTAACTTCTATCCGTATTTTTTCGTCCCGGACATACAAAACTCATACGCTTAGCTCAACAGTAAGTTATTTTGCACAGCTAGTTCCAAAGTTGTACAATAAAGAGAAAGTTTGCGATTCGACTAAGTTTCGTACGCGAAATTCAAAATGGATGTTTTCGCAAGATCGAACTTTCATCTGGAACGTTCGATAGACGCTTTGCATGTAAGTGTAACTAAAGCGTGATTTTACATATTGATATTGAGAAGTTCGTTTGTAAGTTGGTTGTAGATGATTCACACATGATACGTGTACGGTAGACCGCACATCTCACACACCTTAACTCAATACTAATGAAAACTAGTGAAACCCTTAAGTTTTCATAATTTTTGGGTTTAAAATTGGAAAGGAGAAATAGGATGATACTGTCAAACGGCACGTGGGTGTTTGTCAAGTTGCATTACATCATAAATATTATGGTTAGGTACGCGGAAAAGTCAAGCAACGATCGAAGTCAATAATGTTTTACCAATAATAATACGAATTGATCCTATCTATAATAGTAATACAAAACAATTTCCTGCCTATTTATATTAGAGTGGTTGTCATAGAAACGAAACGAGGAAAATGATCTCGAAAACATTTATCGGTAATGAGACGATATGGCCATGTTGAAATATCTTCAGAAATAATGGGCTTCACTAATTATGAGATAACTGACGATCTGTGTCAACGGTTACACGATTTTGGTATCAGCAGAAATATTAAATGTGATAAACAAATAATTATGATATTTTAGATGCTTTATTTTACTGAATAATTCTTATGCTATATCAATATCAAAAAAGCTTCTGGAGAATCGTAACCGTCTCAATAATAAGTAAATGTAATAACGAATAACTAATTTAAAATGACACATTGAGTGACGGAGTACTAGTCATCTCCACAAAAAGTTGGAAACCAAAAGGTTATGATGAGCAAGAGGTCTTGGATCTTGGAACCAGGAACTGTGGGAGGGTGAAATTATGGGATACAGTTAACTTTGACCCTAACTAGCGTCTCCTCTATTGGTGAACACCGTATGAAAATTGATGTAGTATTTTTTGAGATTATCGCGACCACACGGAAGACTTTTTCATCATAGTGATTTCTAGTTGAAAAAAAAACATTCATAACCTACAGATTCAATAGCTCAACAGCATCATTACCACCCAAAATCTGACTCAAAAAGTTAACATTACCGACTACCTCGTACAACAATTTAACTGTGTCAATTGTAAGCAAACATAAATAGTGGGATTTACACTGAACGAGTTAACGCAGTCAGATCGTGTGAACGTCAGGTGCCCGCTTCGAGTCAATAGTGCATCGATTTAGTACTATCGACTAAGTTTTAGGTTTTAGAGTAGGGAAGTACCGAGTATATTTTTAAATAGGTAAATAGTGTTTTTGAGCAAGTAGTCTTAGATTTGCCGAGAAATTTAGTTTCTGGGTTTAAAAATATAGCTTTGGACATAAACATACCTTTATGTTTTGAATTTTAAGTGGTGTTTAAAGTTTCTTCCCTAATAATACCTAAATCTCAAATTATATAATTTAGAATCGTACGTAGTTGCCCTTTGGGATACAGAATGTTCTCAGTCGCTTCGGCTAGAATAGTATTGTTTTATCAGTTTACCTATGCGCCAACTGATTTTCTAAACAAAAGAAAATTAATTTACCTAAGTCAATAAAGAGCTTACATTATTAGGTGCCTAAAAATGAGAATTTACCCGCTTTATAAAGTTTTAAGCGTTTATTGGTACAAGCTAAGCGTTAATGCCATTAAATTCCGCTCGAACGTCCGAGTTCCACAATTTTATGGGCTGTAAACTTTAAAATAAAACAAAAACTCATTTGCCCTGTCCGTTTTATGGAGGAAAAACCGGCCAAGTGCGAGTCGGAATCGCGCACGAAGGGTTCCGTACCATTATTTAGAAAATGAGCAAAAAATCTCGTTTTTTGTATGGGAGCCCCCAGAAATATTTATTGTATTCTAGTTTTCAGTATTTGTTGTTATGGTGGCAATAGAATTACATCATCTGTGAAAATTTCAACTTTATAACTATCACGGCTCATGAGATACAGCCTAGTGGCAGATGGACGGACGGACGGACGGACGGACAGAGGAGCGAAAACAATAGGGTCCCGTTTTACCCTTTGGGTACGGAACCCTAAAAATGTCCGAAGTATAACATGATGTACATTCGAAAAGGAACTTTCTGGAACACGAGATTCGGGGAACCAAAAGGAATTTACGAGTTTCAACGAATTTTTACGATGAAATATTTAAATATGAATATGTAATGAATTTTTTTGCGCTTGATTCGCTTAATGGACGCATAATAAAAGGTAGCCGTTAAGTTTATTTATTTTCGTTCCGAATTTAATTTTTGAACGTGACGATAATTTTTGCAATTTTATTCAAGTCGTCAGAATAATGATGAGGGTGTATTTTTATGAAGAAGCTGCAAAAGTCTTTTATTACATTAGAGCGAATTCAGTATTCATTGCAGTAAAAGAAGCAAAAGAAAAAAAAATGCTATGAGTTTTATAATTATAGCATTCAACACGAAAAGAGAACTGTTCTTCACAATTCTTTAGTTCTTAAGACTGTGTTCAACCACCACCTTAAAACGCACACTCTTCCTACTTAAGACATTTTTGTGTACATATATTAATCAGAAGAAAACATGCTGCGTCGATACTAAATATAAAATTTTGCATAAGAGCAGGGGGATGATGATAGATATTATGTACAGTATTTATGCATATCAGCCTATCACCTACTTGAAGGCCACCGTACAGGACGTCCTACACTACATCAGCTCACATAAATATATATTCTTCAAAAATACTCACTAGTTTCCCCCGGCCGGTAATGATGCCTCGCCGGTCTTACAATCACATCTCTCACTGGACCCAGCAGACGGATGACACTGTGACTCTTGGCAGTACACTCGTCATTGCCAACGCAACCGACTGTGGTGTGTAGCGTGCAATGAGTGGCTGGCGATGATGGGATCTTGAGGGGGATGATGCCGTAACCTGGAACAAGAGAATTTCGTGGTTAATTTGTGGTAGAAGGTTAATGTGTTGCCAGTGTTGCTGGTAGCTTTGCTTTTACGAAAGAAATCGATAGATACAAACGGTAGGTGTTATTACTCGGTTAATCATTCATTGTTCCCTGAAAGAAATAAGCACATAGCTCTATTTGTTAGATTTGAATTCGGGTTGCTATTTGTATATATTTTATGTGACTAGTTTGAAGGCTCGTAGAGGTTATACAATGTCTAAATTACTCCTGAAACAGACAAAAAATCGAAAAAAAAACAGACAAATTATACTAAATCTTTCGTTGTTAATCAGTACCGTATTAATAATGACCTATAACATAAAACAAACACAACAAAAATAAACAGTAAACAACAATAATAAACAACTCAGTCTCGACAGAAGACTTATCACTCCAAAACAGCATTTAAAACGTCAAAATAAAAACATAAATTAAACAGAGCAAAAAACATCATTTACGATAATCGCTGGCTGTAAGCATCATCCGCGTGAATAACGTAGACAGAGTCGAAATAAGTACGTTGTAAGGGTAGCAACGTGCCAAGGGCCCGGGCCTTGGGGGCGCACGGAATCAAAGTGAGCTACCTCATTATATAGTGGATTCATTGAGGTGCTCAGAAATATCTAAGTTAAGAATCTTAAATCATTGTCATGATCATAATTACCATAAATTAGCGAGTTTGTAAAGGTTTGCATGTTCTCTTATTTTTTTAGTCACACCTTTTAAAGCTCGCGATAAAATTACCAAGGGCCCTTCTGCTTGCCTAATCCGGCCCTGTGTAGATATTTATAAAAGTTTGCGCCACGATACAATGTGTATGACACAAGTGATCAACTTTTTGTCGAGTTTAATTCTGACGGTGTTATTTGTCACAGTCTTGTACAGTGTTGGTATTTTACTTGATTAATTTAGGCTGTGACGAAGTACTTATTTGTGTGGCTGATAATAATTTTCCAGAATAAGTTACAGAGGATGAAATGGGGTAAGGGTTGATGAGCCTCTTTGAATTGTAGATAGAATAGAAAAATTAAAAGTTCAGGACAAGACCAAAATTTTACAAAAAATTACGCCAAACTATTATTTTTCAAAACATCATAAAACGAAACTCCGAAACTTACTAGGGCGTATATAATTTACTTATTTTCCATTTTCAGAATAAATGCATAAATATTGTTATCCTCCAAAACTAAAATGTAAAACAGTTGAACATCAAAAATGTTCAACACAACTTCAATACACTCGAATTCACGGCAAAGATTGTTCCCCAAGCTAGAACAGCTAAAAATACATTTCGTAGAATCTCAAAGCCGAGAAACCAGGCAATATCTGTCTTAAAACACAATAATAAATAGCACTTGGACTTCATTTAAGACCAGTTCGATTTATAAAAGCTTTTGGACCATCTCCAAATGGAAAGATGTCGAAGGAATTTCCAGTTTCTCCGCCTTCCGAACACTTAAATGAAGCAAGCACTATTAAAAGGTAAGAGTTATTATATCACGTAAGTACTAGAAGGAGAAATACTCTCGGTCCCCTTTGAAACGTTTTGAAAAGAGTTTTTCTACTTTCTTTTCAATTGGTTTTAGTTATGATTTTTGTATTTTTTTTCTCCGTAGCAGCTTGAAAGCGGTTTCTTTAGTTTCTGATGTTGCTTATTTGGTGTTCTTTTTTTGCTTGCTGCGGCTATTGAAGAAATGGAAACAAGCTTCTTTTACGATAGCAGGAGACAAGTTTTAATATTCCTTTAGTTTGGATTCACTCACTACTTTAATCTGAACTATCAGTTGGAGTCATCCAAATGGAGCTCTGAAAATGAATTGACGTAAGTACTTATATCATGCGGAGTTTACCATTTCATAGTAGGTAAAACATTTTTAACTATTTGGTATTGACATCAAGTCCCGATTCCGGATCGAGAGATTATGTATTTGCTCCAAGCAGCGTTTGCATCGACCTGTATGGTTATTAATACTGAAATATTTCTTAAAATTTTGCAAACTTAACCCCACTCTACAAAAAGCATTAAGTATGCACTACTACAATATCCAACGTTTATTACCACCGACACCACCCAGGTGGGTCATATTTAAAGTACTGCAGCGTCAGGGTAACTGTAAACCTGTACCATCGCGTTCACCAATCATCGTTAGTTCTGACAGTATTATGTGTCACTATGCGAGAATAACTGAAAAGTGAAAAGTGGAGATGTCATAACGCAAAATCTGCCTAAAAGTACCGTGCTAAAATGCGGGCGTTCGGGGGACGAGGAATGTTACTAGCTCTGCCCTTATATGCCTTCTTTGAAATCCGCTCAATTTTTTAAATAAAATCAGCAATCAATCAAGACCAATCTATAACAGATTGGTATCGATTTGACAAAGAACTCTAACGCCATATTAGTTTCAGTGACTGATCGTTTTGATCACGCCTACCGTACATCACTTGACCTACAAGAAGGCGCCAGACCTACCTGCGTTGTGGCATCTTCATTCATGTTACTTCATCCGTGGTCCTGACAGTGTTATGTATCACTATGCTAGTAGGCGGAGTACAGGATGGCTCCAAGTTATAAGGTAGCAAATGTGTGAAGTTTGGTAGCCTTCATTTGTTTTGTACTGATAAAGTCAGGCATAGATGTTATGAGGAATATTGTTCTGTGTTTAATCGGTTTAGTATTGAGTCTGTATTAAGTAAAGTATAATAATTCGGTTTAGCGATCAAATAGATAACTATGATATATTTTAGAAGTTGGCTAAGATCGCTGGAATCGAAAAAGAAACATTATGATATATGTCGTAGAACCATGTCACAGCTATATGAAAATGTTTCAGTCCACATTTATTTCTAGACATATCCAAAGATTTACTCACATTATAAAACAAATAGAACATATGCTATGGATACATAGGTATGTATTCTTCTATGTCCTACGTGACAGGTAAGAAGAGTACTTTTAAGGCATTACGTGACGCGAATTAATTATAAAAGTAAGGGCTGCCTCATTAAATTCAAGGCTAGGTGCCGACTTTAAACCAGGAATATCTTTTGTTTATTCAAGATCCTGCCAGGTATTTTTGCAAGGAGACCTCTTCTAATACTCAAGAAAATATTTGTCTAAAATCAAAGTGTGCGAATATTTATGGTTTGTGGATGTGAAAACTGTGAAGCTGTAAATAAATGGAAAATTCTTTTAAAGAATTTATAAAGTGATGTAAAAATATGTCCACATGGTTCCGAAACTATTTAGCGAATATAAAAAAGAATACTAACCAAAAATCACTCGATAAAGTTTTAAACAATAAATAAATATTGTAAAAAGTTGTTTGAGAGTATCATAATCTCATCAATTTAAAATATTTTTATCCTTATTGCAACAACTATTTATCCAATACAAAACCAACAAAAAAAAACCGATACACACAACACTATACAAAAAAAAAGAAAATCAAGTATTCAATTTGGAACGCACGTCGCCAATAATAGTTTTCTGAGAAGGTCTTAGCGGAATGAGACCTTGCAACTAGGTTCGTATCATGGAGAACAATATAAGTAGCGGAGGTGCCATAACGGAAAATCGCCTAAGAAAGTAGCGCGCCAAATAGGGTCAGCGGGGGACGAGGAACGTTACTGTTTTCGCTCTTAAACGCCTTCTTTGGACCCGACCATTTTTTGTAACACCAAAAATCGTTGACAGATGTCTCAAAGAACGCGACCGCATCGTTAGTTTTGGCCATGCCCACCGTACGAATTTGACCTACAAGAAGGCGCTTGGCCTACCGGCATTATGGCATCTCTGCTCATTTTCCTTACTCCGTGGTACGTATGTTCAAGAAAATTGTGGTCATTCCCGAACGAACTTTTCTGCCATTGACTCGGAAAGCTGTTACTGGAAAGTTGAGAGCTATTCAGAAACATGAAGGTTTTTATTAAAATTTAGATTGGAACCGCAAGCACAATGGATGGGAATATTATGTGGGAACGCTTGGACAAAGGAAATTTTCTTTTGGTTGCTTCTTAGTAGTTTGAAAATGAGTTTGAACTTTTTTTAGCGCTTGATTTACGGAGTTGCTCACTATGTGCTCGTATGGGTATATTCACATAGAAAAAGAAATTATATTTGACACCATTAACCCCTTCCAGAAGGTGGCCAA
Source organism: Helicoverpa zea (assembly GCF_022581195.2). Taxonomy (NCBI): domain Eukaryota; kingdom Metazoa; phylum Arthropoda; class Insecta; order Lepidoptera; family Noctuidae; genus Helicoverpa; species Helicoverpa zea. The sequence continues at coordinate 2,977,362 of NC_061462.1, forward strand.
AATGAGCGGTTACGAGGTATTGAGATGTTACGATTGTTTTGGAATTGTGTATACTTCTGGGCACTATTTGAACATAATATTTTTCTAGATGCATAAAAACGATTATTTACTTTGGATATGAGCTAGCCGAAGATTTTCAATATGACGATACGAAATGATGATATACATTTCCACATGTTAAAGCGTAGTTTTGATCAGATTTACGAAGTTTTCAAGATTTTTAGATTTTTCATTCATTTTTGTTTTCAAGACACAAAAACAACAACGAGGATCGAATACATATACACACTGTGAATGAACAATAAACACAAAATAAAAAAGAACAAAACAAAACATAGACCCGCTTCGCAGTATAAACTTATTCAGAAAAATACTATTTCACAGTGCTACGCCGTAGGTGACTACGCGTGCTACGGTTGCTACGTGCCACGCCGATGCAATGGTGGGATGTTCCGGCTACGGTTCACTGCACCTTTTGTTATAGTTTATTGTTATTAGTGAATTTTATTTTAATTCTATTCATTTAGGTTTTATACATTTTCTATGATTTCTTTTTTAATGCGTGATGTTGCATTTAAAATTTTACTAGCTTTCACCCGCGGTTTGCCTACGTTCCGAGATAACTGCTTCCATTAACAAGACGATAACAAAACTATTGTATGTCCTTCTCAGGGTCTAAGTCACCTCCTCTCTAGTTTTAAGCATTAAAAGTTCAGCCATTCTTAAGTTACAAGTAGTTTCACTAACACGACTTTGTTTTATGTATACAGATTTATGTATACATTTTATTTAATTCTTATTAAAAATAATAGAGCCTACTTTTGTATAAACATTACTAAGTATATAAATAAGTATAGTTGTACAACACTGAAACACAATGACCCATTTATATACAGGTTAAATTTTATGAAATTGTAAGTTGAATTCAAAATAAAACTCAAGAAAATCTATTGCATTTAATACTTGAAAACTACTGAACTAACAGTTAATAACTGCTAACTCGATACAGCGGCAGTAATCAATTTATACTAAAACTATTCTTCAAGTTACGAACCGTAAACTTCTTAACGAGATATCCAATTATTTATAACTGGTTTAACTTGGGAGTTTTAACTGTACCGTTTCTTTAGCTCGTTAGTTAAATAAGTGTGGAATATTTTTAATTGATTATCGTAACAATTTTGAAGTTAGAAGATTTTTAATTGTAATTTTTTCGTGCTTTATTTTTACACAAGCATCTGTTTTTAAGTAATTGTGTTAGAAATGTGAATTTTCCCTACGTGGTAATATTATTTAGGATTCATTGACAATCAACTTTCTGTCTCTTAAATAAAAACTTTGAATGTAATTTTGATTTGAAGATTACAAGTTAAAGGTCTCAACATAAACATAAAAAGGTTCCTACTAATATTATTAATGCGAAAGTTACTCTGTAATAGTAAGTTTGTTTGTCGCCCTTTCACGGCAAAACTACTGAACAGATATTTTAGAGCCGAGAACTAAAAAGGACATAAGCTTTTTATTGAGGTGCGAGTAATAGTTCCTTTGGGACACGAATGGTACCATGGGAAACAGCTAATTTCTTATATGCCTTCATTTTTACTCTCACTCTTTAATACTAACATTACTTATAAATCCAAACTAATATTATAAATGCGAAAGTAACTCTGTCTGTCTGTCTGTCTGTCTGTCTGTCTTTCTGTCTGTCTGTCTGTCTTTTCTTCACGCCTAAACTACTGAACCGATTTGTGTGAAATTTGGTACAGACATAGTTTGAAACTTGAGAAAGGATATAGGATAGTTTTTATTACAAAAAATAAAAATAAAAAATAAAATTTATTACGGACATACAGTGCCATCTATTGGTCAAATGTCGAGCTGTTCCTATGCTCCGTAGATAGATGGCGTTAATCGCGCAATGGTGTCATTACACGTGTTCGGTTCATGTTATCAACCAGCCTGTGCCAGCGTGTCGTCGGACGAAGTCGCTGGCAAAACTACCCATGCTAAAAATGCGTTAATAACTCTGTCTATCTGTCTTTCCGTCACGCCTAAACTACTGAACCGATTTGGATAAAATTTGGTACAGACATAGTTTGGAACTCGAGAAAGGACATAGGATAGTTTTTATCCCAAAAATCCTGCGGGAGCGGGAACTTCTCAAAAATCCCGCGAGATCGGGAACTATGTGGGTAAAACCAAAAATCTGCCGGAAGTCACTATTCCACGCGAACGAAGTCGCGGGCAAAAGCTAGTGTCAAAATAAATCACATCAACAAACTAAGCCCATTAATACTAATAAACTATCAAAAACTGTTATCGTACTTCACATTATCCATATCAAACGTTCCCAAGGTCGGGAGGATCAAGATTAATGACTACCGACCTCTGTTTGACCTTGAACCTTTATCCTATAGTTTGAAGATGTTTGGATAAACTATTGTGGTATGTTGAAGCTTATGGTGTGCTGGATGTCCAAATGTTTTCGTATGTTTATAGGAAACTGACAATGATAATGTAATTCTTGCTGTTTAGTGCAATTTCTAGACTCATGAAAAAAAAATCAGTCATAAAGGAACAACACCTTGAATGCTACAATTTTCTAGATTGCAAATGGACCATCCATTTACATAGGAACTAAAAAGAAACACAAGACATAACCATGCTATATGCACCTGGCCTGCGATTGGAGGCAAGTACAATTAATATTAACCCAATTGCAATTTGACTACTAATCATTAAATTCATCACCTCTAAGACCCAGATTGCCATCTACTATATTCCCAAATAAAACAGCCAAACCATGAAATGAACCACCAAAATACCATACACTTACATAAATATAGCCACCTCCGGCTTTAAAACGCCAACTAAATAATTGCAATTAATCACTCCAAACAAATTTCTACACAAACCCAAATGCAAAGCAACCTGTTCTAATTAAGAAACTAAATCCCCTACGAATTAAAACCACATACTGACAACGGTATTAACCAGCCAATTTGTTAAGGTATAAAGCCGGCTGAATCCCAGTGGCACTCGAGGTAAACCGTATTTAGTCGTGTTACATACACCAAATCACTGAGTCGTTACAATACGAAGATTCATGACTTTTGTGTAAGGAGAACGTATATATTTGAATGTTTTTTTTGTACGTAGTATGGTTTCTATACAGCCACCCGGATCGATAGATAATAAAGTTAAGCAACACTTGGTGCGGTTGGTCCATGGATGGATGACCATCTTGCCATAACATAGACTTCTTTTGTGTTTCGGAAAGCACTATAAACTTTAGGTCCTGGCTGTCATTTGAACATCTTTGGCAGTTGTTTCGGGTAGTCAGAAGCCAGAAAATCTGACAACCAGTCTTACCAAGTCCTTTTGGGTTGCTCGGGGGCTGGGTTAAGGAGGTTAGATAGGCAGTCGCTCCTTGTGAAACACTGGTGCTCAGCTGCATCCAGTTAGACTGGAAGCCGACCCTAACATAGTTGGGATAAGGCTAGTCAGATGATGATTAGTATGGTTTCTGTGTTATTAAAGTTCAGAACCGTAGTAGAATTTCTTTGATAAAGTTATCGGGATTAGTTCGGTTGGAAATTCTGTGACCTTCTAGTCGAAGTCGTTGAACGTAACTATTGTATTCTGTATATTATTAAGTTAGGTTTTGGAAACGTGACCTAGAATTAGTGGAGTTTTTATAATAAAACTGAGTTTGGAGTCAGTTTGAGATTATTTAAAATTGTCAATTGAAGTAATTGAAATGGAATACTCTATGACATAATGTAAGTTATGCCAATTACGATATCTAAGTTTTCTAGTCTTGGAATGTTTAGCACCTTGGAAAATACTATGTTATTTTAGGAACCAAATACGAGGTAATAAATCCAAATGTTATTATTCTACGACTATTGCCAATTTCAATGGCACTAAAGGAACTTGCTTTCTACTATTACGGAAATACAAACTATATAATCCTTTTTTTATATATTTGTGCTCATTTTTGCTATCTTATTATCATCTATACCCATTCGGGTCACGTACGTAAACAGGAAAAACATTTCTTTGAATTTATCTTCGCAAAAATGCGTTCCTATTACCAAGGAGAAAAAATAATATCTTCTCGGAATATTATAGGTGAAATATCATCGCATTTTAGTACAGGATATCTCGTGTGATACATAAGTTTGGCAATACAGCCTATTTATAGGCCAATTGGGCTATAAATAGGACACTAAGAGGAAGATGTGTTATTCTTGCTCTTTTCAAGGAGTCTATTTCAGTTAGGTCCTGATTTGCCCACGGTATTTTTTATCAACGTTAGCATAACATAAGATGGAAATATGTAATGGCCACCAAATCAGCAAGCTGAAGTGGCAGTGGGCTGGCCATATTAGCCGAAGAACCGATAACCGTTGGGGTAAACGAGTTCTAGAGTGGAGACCACGCCTCGGCAAACGTAGTGTAGGACGTCCTCAGGCACGGTGGAGTGATGACTTGCGCAAGACGACTGGCAGGAGCTGGATGCGAGAAGCCGAAAATCGATCTCAGTGCCGTGCACTTGGAGAGGCCTATATCCAGCAGTGGACTGCGATAGGCAAATGATGATAAAATGGCTGTCACAATTACGAATGGGCATAGCAAGATATTATTTAGAAGAGAAGAAGGCGTGGGTTTGGTATTCAGTTCACTGTATTTATGCAGTGTACTTGTGAGTTTGAGAAGGTACCGTACTATCCAAATAACAATAAGCAGTCTCTTCTATTTGAGCTGCTTTGTGAATTGGAGTCAATTAATATTACCACAAAATATTCACACATATTTTTCTTTCCAAAAACATCAACCACAAGACAACACATACATGTACTTTTCCAAGTACATTTAACGCGAAGGTCAGCACTTAGCATTAAGTGGTCACCGTTGCTTGCAGACAAACGCAATTCACTTAGCGTGACCCAACTTGGTAATACGGACCCTGATATTCCGGAACTCGTTTCCTGAGTACGTTTGAAGATATTGTACTGTCCTATGAATAGGACAACATGTGCTTGAAATTAGAATGGAAATAAATTGGGAGGTTAAGTTTGGGTATGAATTTGGTGGTGAATGTTATTTTGTTGTTTTTCCTATTGAAAGTTGGGTTGTACTGAATTTTCATATATATAGGTAAATAGATGGTTCTTTACTGTATGCCATACAACAACACTGAAAATGACAAACACAAAGCTAAGTACAATTGGCGGTTTAACCACTAAAGAGCCATTTCTTCTAGACAACTTTTAAATGGAGTATAATAAACATAGAAATTTATGATATAAGCACCTCGAATATAGCCGTAATGGAGAACCACAAAAAAAATGCTAGCTTTTAAACAACTATTAACACATTGACGATAACATGTAGTGTGCCTATGTCTTTTTGCAGAGCAAAAACCTTCATAAAATTATTCTAAGGCAGTCCCATCACCCTAAGTGTCAGAACAAAAGAAGCGCGGCTAATCCGCTATGCCGATATAATTAAATCTCTTAGCTCCCTACAGCTTGCGCTTGAACCCACTTGAATGATATAAAGCCCAAGAGATGGAATTTAGGAATAAAATAAAATAATTTTGTACTGAATTGCAAATTAATCGTAGTATGCGGTGTTCTGTGTCACGATTGTGTTTGTGAGTGCAAAAAATACAATAATAAGAAGTTAAATAAATTATAAAACAAAAGAAAATCAATTATATCAAATCAATTGGTATACAACGGGTTAAACGCGAGGGAAGACATCTAGAGGAAAACTATAGTTCAGTCCGAAATCACCAAGCCACATCGAGCAAAGCGTGATGATTAAACCTTAATCGATATCTGTGTGAGAGGAAGCCTGAGTCAAGCAATAGGCATGATAAAAAGACAATAATGATTCAGGTCAAACTTTACTAATAAATAATCTCTTGAAGATAGCACCATATAAGTAGGTAAATATAATTGTAAATAATAAAATATCGTTTTGACTTAAAAAAAATCCCGACGAATTGAGGGGAAAATTCCTTTTTGGGAAGTCGGTTAAAAATATACGACCATAACGTCATAGATCATAGATAGTTTTACAAAAACCAATAAACGAAAGCACCACGTATTCTTCAATTAAATCAAAACAAAAAGCGAAACAGTTGAACTCGTTGGTTTTAACATAACAATAGAATTAGTTCGAATAAATCGAGTTATGCATTTTTGATAGTAACATCCGTGTTGACAATACCTCTGTGGGATTTGTCTATTTGTATCGTATTTTTTAAACGGTTTTATTTAGCTCACCCTGTTTGTTTTTGGGATTGTTCGAAAGAGTTACCGTGGTCCTGGTACATAAAAGGCCTACGACGAAACACAACGGTTTTTAGTCAGTAAGAGACTGGCACTCCCTCACCGCTACTGACCCATATATAGAATGAGGAATATTCGGTAGGCATTTTCATTAAATACTTAAAACTAGAAAATAAAAAATCGGTAAAAAAAACTTTTAAGTTAAACGGTTTTACTTTATGTGCACTGAAAACTAGAAAATAAAAAAAACTGTTAAGTCCTTACCTATAAACCTACGTAGGTGGTCCCGGTCATATTAGACTAAAATAAAAACGTGGGGCCCTCTGAAATCCTATCTATGGCAAAGCATATCTTTATACTTTGGTAGATCATGAGCTCGGCGTGCGCTGGTGAAGCCGCTACGGCTGATTATTGATTGTCAAAATCTCCAGTTACGATTATAGTAAGTCGATGCAATCCACACCTATTATACCTCTAGAAGAAAGTACTACAGCAATAGTTAGGTAATGGGCCCCACGTTTTTATTTTAGTCTAATATGACCGGGACCACCTACGTAGGTTTATAGGTAAGGACTTAACAGTTGTTTTCAGTGCACATAAAGTAAAACCGTTTAACTTAAAAGTTTTTTTTTGTATAAATTGTTTTAACACACCGACGAACGCTTGAAAAAATTCTTTACATACCTAGTTTACATTTGATTTTATTTTTCTCTGTTGACAGGCGATTTCTGAGTACTTTTATTCACGGTTTGTGTATTTATTTATCTCAAAGAGATTAGCAGATAAACCACGGGCAAAGGTGTTCAGAAACCGGTCATAAAAAACTATCAATATTAACTCAATTTAACTATTCGCCAAATTTAACGATTAAATTAACTGTAATCTCAGATTATTCAAAAGTTTATAAATTATACAACCTCAAAACCAATTTTCTAATTAGATAAATGAAATTCAATAGCATATTTTATCTACAGTACCTCTACAGAATAATAAGTCAAACAAAACACGACCACCCAAACACATGGCCCTAATGTTCCTAATTACAAAACCTCTAAAACAAACGCGCATTAACATAATTTCAATAGCAAAATATTCTAGTGTGACCATTCACAGTATAGCCCATTTCTAACCCGCTAACCCTGTTTTGCTAGCTCTAAGCTGTTTGCTGTCCCAATTTAAGCCGCGCACGGGTTAAATTTTCAAGCTGCATACAATTTAGCAAATTAGAGGATTTAACAGCTTCATCAGAGCACACACGATGAATAGGCTCGTTTAGTGAGAATATCTGATTTGTTATTTATGTTCGCGTTCGTATTAATTTTGTGTTTCGTTGATTGGATTTTGGAGGTGATATTGTTTTTGTTTTGGAGTTATTTGATGACTGAAGTAAGTTAAAGCAGGTTGAAATTAGTAGTATTGATATAATCGCAGTAGGTAAAATATAACTAAGAATGAAGAAGAAGAACAAACATAAGTTGTGTCCACCATATAAAGAAACACAATTTCTATGAAATAAGTAAATTGTTAGTACAATTTTTCCATATTAATTATTGTATTCGAAACATTATTTTTAATTATAGTTTATTCAGTAGTGGACCTACATGATGGAACAAGTGCTCAAGATTCATAAGAAAGTACAAAAGATTAAGTACTTAGAAGCAGATAACACCTTTAATCAAATATACATTTCTAACATTATATAACAGTTCTGAACCAACATAAAGCAAAAACAAAACACAATAAACGACAGACGACTTAACAAGTGACAAAGTATTGGAAAATGTAACAAACTATGGATTCCAATACTTCCGCGCGACTTGAAAACGTCGGCACTCGGAGTGTTATCTAATGCGAAATACTAACAGTCATTACCAGTTTGAAACAATATTGTTACTTGTAGAAAATAGAAAATAAGGCAAGAATGTGATAGATCAAATTGTGTTATGATTTACTATGGATTTCAATAACCGGTCCATCTGTTGTTTTGCAATTGGAGATGGAATTTCGACATTAGCTTCATATAAAGTAGGTATGTGTTTCAATCTCTATCGCAAAATAACACATAGATCGGTTATTGAAATCTGCAGTTAGGTATCTGTATCACAGCCATTTTTTTTAAAGAAAGCCATTCAATCAAACAGCTAGCCCAGCTTTCAAACAATTGAAGTAGTTAAGTGACTGCCATGCAGCTCTTGCGTTTGATGAGCGATGTTTAGTTAAAAGGCTAGCTGTTTGATCAAATGGTTATTTTAACTACTTCGTTGTTTTTTGTTCTTATCAACTTAAAAAGCAAGAAGTTCTCATTTTACAAGTGGCTATCTTTTTATGAAAACATCTAGTCTAGGTATCATAAATCGCATCAACTCAAAATATCATGTCCTAATCAGCTGCCAGTCTAAACAAATAAGGCTGAGCGTCATAATTTAACATGAACCGACAGTGAACTGACCTCGACAACTCAATTACTGATTATATGGTTATGCCATTGACACGTATTTGTTTAATGAACATCCAACTAGCCACTGGCTTTCCTAACAAACACAAGTATGACATCATCAATGTAAATGGTAAAATATGGCTGAACTTTATAATTATAAGAACTTTTGTACACCCATATTTGCAAAATAAAAATTCTATTCTATTCTCATCGTCCTCCGAGCCTTTTTCCCAATCATGTTGGGGTCGGCTTCCAGTCTAACCGGATGTAGCTGAGTACCAGTGCTTTACAAGAAGCGACTGCCTATCTGACCTCCTCAACCCAGCCGGGACCTACAGTTTAACGTGCCATCCGAAACACAGCCAATGGTGTCTAAAATATACTTAGAAAGTACATACAAACTTAGAAAAGTTGCATTGGTACATGCCTGACCTGGGATCGAACCCGCGCCCTCATACTTGAGAGGTTGGTCCTTTACCCACTAGGCTACCACGACTCCAAAATTATATTTTATTCTATTCTATCAAAATAATTGGGAAAAACAACTGTAGTAAATGTTGTCCAAAAATTTTTCAAGAGATACTTAAGTTTCGCGCTTCGGCGAAGTATTTTTCCTTTAAAAACTGAGAGTATTTTTTGCTAATAAGTCAATTTGATTATTACTAAAAGCTTACCTTTCCAGTTATTTAAAAACAACATTTTTCGTATTTTTTTCTTCTGATGAAACTTGAAAATATTTTGTAATTTTGAGATAAAAAATGGTGTATCTGATTTCAGCAATATTAGGGATAAATTGGAAACATTTAGGGAAATCGTTTTGGTAGTTAATGTGTTCCCGAATCGGTTTTCTTTTAAATTGATTACTTTAGGCTTGACGTTACGTTTTCATGAAAGTTTTTGAGAAGTTAGTTTTTTTTTCATATCTTAGGATTTATTTTGGACTTAAAATATGCTATTTTTCTTTATTTTATAATTCATGCATTTAAGTAATAGTGCTTTTTGCATATGTACTACACCATTGATCTACACCTACTATCTGAAATGTTAAATTTATTTGATACTTAGGCCCAAGTAGCACCGATAACATAAACGACAGTATTTAAAAAAAAACATTTGTTTTAAGAAAACGCCTATAAACGTGAGCCTTAATGGATCTAAAACCCAAACCTACCATAGGGTAAACTTTAATCCAATCCCAAAACAAAAAAGTTATGGCAAAACGCATTGTGTCGAAGCACCGAAGCTTTGCTTCACAGCAAATCTGTTACGACAAAGTAATTAGAAAAGTATCCACCGGTTAGGTAAATTCAATTAAAACTTTGCACTAGAGTTAAAGACAGAGTTTTGGTACCACAACTACGGGTATACGGGGATCAAGTGTGATTTGGGGACTTTCGGGGGATTTTAGAAGTAAGGGAGACATCATTACGTCTAATTTAGTCGAGGATTAAGTGACTGAAGCATCTTCAATTCGTCTCGTTGGAGCTCTGAGGGGAGTGAATTTAGAAGTGACGAAATTGGAACGCTCATATTTTGCTAAGGACTTTCTGTAAATAATATTTGGACGAACGTTTCAAGGTAAAAGCAGCACCTTTAAGTAATTTGTAATAGGTAGGTAATTAGAAATATATCTCATAAAGAAACTTAAAATCAATAAATAAGGAACATAAACCTCGAAAGTCAATTTACATGTCAATTAAACTTCATAATACCCAAAAAAGATTTTAAACAAAAACAATCTGACCAACGAAACCACATTCATTTCGCCCAAATCCCCGCAACGTGAACAATCTAAATTCGCCTTAATTTAGTTGGCGATAAAACTTTATTTCGTTTGATCGAGTTGCTGAGGATTAATCGTACGATTTATCAGATCCTGATGTACGGGATTCAGGAACTTGGTTTGTTTAACAGATAAAACTGTGTTGTGTATCTGCAGTACTGTGTCGTACGTGCGGCTTATATGCGACGAATTCTCTGTCAGTGATAGATGAGCTCGGCAATTTCGCTAGTAATTTTATACTGCGCTTTTTGGAGTGAGGAATATAAATTGTTTGTTGGAATAAGTGGTTTATGTGTCGGTATATGGTGTGAAAATTATTTTTTGAAATTATATAATGAACATTATGAAAACCAATACACATCATATTCAGAACTTTCAGTTCTGTTTAACACTAAGTTTCTTTAAGGCTTCTTGTTAAGTAAGTATATTTTATTAGTGTGTAGAAAATAAATTAATTCTACTTGATCAAACATTAATTTTCATTTATTAAACATCCCAACACAATCAAACATAAACAGAATCAACATTCATTACATATCTGACAGTTGAAAGCTCCTACAAAAACAAAAAAAAAGTTTACGTTTGAAGACCGTACTTTTACTGGAAACTGGCAATGAAAAAAAAAGAAAGCTAACCGCAGCGAAACTAGCGTAGCTGTCACGAATAGGGTTGCCACGTTTACAAACAAAAATATTGCGCTTGTAATACATCTTAGCCTTTTTTGTAAAAGATATTTAATTAAGATGTATTGTGAAATATACGCAATTATGTACAAGGTTGTTGGCTGTAGCAATTAATAAACAAAACTTAGGTATATTTTTTTTATGTGTTAAACTGTTCCATAGTGATAAAATGATCCCAATGTACTAAGTATAACTACATACCTACACACAATAAACAGTTGAAGGATTCGTTTGGTGTCGCCCTACAGCCTAATAGGCGAATCAATATCACCGGCATCAGATACCTCGCAAAAAAAACTGCGAGCCTTAGCTGAAAAAACTGCCAGTTTCAAATATTTCTAGTTCACAAAAGAAAAATATCGACACAGATAGACCGCCGAACGATAACGAGGCGTCCATACGTATTGAGTTCTATGACGTTAAAAAAGTTCAAATTCAAAAAAAGGTTACATATTCGTTCCAATTTAGAACTAAAAAAAAATATAGTGTGTATGTAATGTCAAACTGTATTTTTTATCTGACGTTCCGATGTTTTGAAGAACTTTTGCGTGTTTTGATTGCCATTTGAATTTGGAACTTTTTTACGGAACGGTTCAGTTTATTTATGTTTTTTTTTTTTGTGTAAACTGATTTTAAATTGTGTACTAGGGAGCGTATTTTTTTTAAAGTATTGTATATTGATAAAACGGTGTTTTTTAACAATGCAATGCAGCTGTATTGTCGACCCCTTTTTACATCAAAATTATGATACTTAAACATACTTATGTACCGTTCTTGCACCTTACAAAAACACTTACATTATCTGAATAGGCTTTGAACACTCTTAATTAAGACGAGTAAAACGTCCCCGTGTAATCAGTACTCCCAATATTGACTTTGGAAGGAAGCCATTTTTCCAAGTGAAAAATACCGTTCAGTCTACAGAGTCTGCCAAGTTTGTTCTAGCAACGCAAATCTGTCTATGTGCCGGAAAATTGGAACCTTTCTGAACGTATTTTATTTACAAGGTGCAATTCAGGAGTCGATTTAGCTTATTTTTTCTGCTGATCGTTGCGAATTGTGTTATGTTGGACGATCGCTGATTAATGTTTTGTCTCTTTGTGTGAGTCGGAACGTGTTTTTTAGGGAGGTAAAACGCGTTTGTTTTCTTTTGTATTCGTTTTGAGACTTTTATTTATTCAACATTAAAGGCCCTTATATTTTTAATTAATTTGAAAACTCGAGTTTGTCGAATAAACTCGCTAATGATCTATACGTTTTTTTTTATCATGAGTCTGTTACTACATTTTTGTGTTCGCAACAGTTGGCAAGGATGATAAACTCGCAAACAAACAAAGATCTTTTCACCTTTGTACTCTTTAAAAAACTGTGAGTGAAACACTTACAGACTCTTTAAAAGAAACACAGAGGTGTCACAGTAGAACGCCTTTAAAGAAAAGAGAGCTTTTTTCTTCAATTGGCAGCTTAACATTTTATTCAGCGGCAAAAGATATAAAATTTCCATGAACACAAAGTAACAATATACTACATAATATTTTGTATAGAGGAAGTCTTTTGCATAGAAATCTGAGTGGCTTTGTTCGGACTCACAAACAAGTAGGTTTGTACTCAAAGGCGTTATGTACGGGAGAAAGGAAACGATTCGATTGGACGAATAAAAAACTTCCTTTTTGTGTGTGTGTGGATGAAAAACTGAATTAATAACTTATTTTTTTTGTGCTACTGTTACAGTTTTCTGGTGATTTTTGTTGTTTTATTTGGTAGATAGAATGTGTTTTTTTTTTCAAATGGCTGGAATAAAAAGTATAGCTATCTAGACTTTTATACATTATTTACCATTCCGGAATCATGTTCTTTCATTACATGAACAGGCCTGCTTCTAAATATACTTCAATATAACACATGACTTTGCACTTATTATTATAGAACCGCTTATTCTACAATGATCTTCAATTCATTCTCCAACAATATTAGGCAAAGTTTCAAATTATGTATACTTTTTGCAATGTAATAAAATGCTCTTGCTAGTGTACTAATATCCCTACATATATCGCTCACCTAGCAGTATAATGGCACATTTACAAAAAAAGCGAAACTGGGTTTTTACGGCCTAAGTGTTTAAAAGTGTATAATTTATAAAGTGGTAAAACGGTACGGCATTAGTTGTTAAAACTATAAAATCTAAGATAAAATATAAAATGAAATCATAACCTCGTTTCAAACGTTTGCAAAATCTTTGACCCTCATTTCTGTAAAATAAGAAAAAAGTAGATGTGTCATTATACTGCTAGGTGAGCGATATGTGCTTTATTTAATTCGAAGTCAAGTTGCATAAGCACTTACATTTTAAAAAATTATATCATCGCAAGACTGATTGTAAATACATCAACAACACAAAAACTGTTGCACACTCCATTATGATTGTTCTCAAAGTTGTTTTTAAATCAAAGTGAGTGATTCCCGTGAGAGTTCAGTTTATATGTTAATGTGACCCGTTCCCTTGGCGTTTGAAGTCAATCCGACGAGTGTGACGCGATCGAAGAATTAATTTATGCATTGTGTCTACCTGTGTTTTACGGGTACAGTTAATTTTTATTGTAGATAGGCTTTTTGTTTGCGGTGGTACTGCATAATCGCATTGTTATACATTAAATAAATAAATAAATCGTTTATTACTTCACTTTGTACAATTTTTTGACACTACTTTTGGATAATTCTAAATAAGTGCTGATGCATGATTTAACATTAACTACAAGTTATAATTTTTATTTTGGTTTTCCCACGATGTCATATGTATGTATTTCGAGGAAACTACTTCCTATAGTACAAAACAAGCCTGTTACGTTGGCACGTTAGTCAGTTATAAAAACAGAAGAACTTTCAAAATTGTTCAGATATTATAAAAATTAATATAAAACTACTTCATTAAAATACATTTTAAAGTCGTCAACAGAGAACCCTCCAGAACTTGACATTCTCGCAAAGGTCCGTATAACATTAGCATCTAAGATGAATCCTAATCGAACAGAATATTTTACCTTTTTTACACCACACCTCGTATTCCCACATACCCATACTCATACAAAAACTATAACCCGCCCAGTTTAACGAGTACCCCTAACAAGAGCATCTTCCTTTTGCTATGCGCAATCTAATTTTTCCGTATGATCTGATGAGATGGCACAGCTGACACGGACATAACGCTTCGTTAGTCACTGCAGAGCAAATCGGATTTTCTTTGAGATGAAATTAGCAATCGTTTTGAAGTATTAACACCTGTACGATGAGAATATTAATCGTAATCGGTTTGGAAGTAGAAAGTTCTTTGTAGGAGGAGCTGCGGGATCAGAGTTTTGTGTGGTGTTACTGTCTGTACTAAGGAATTATATAACGTGCCTTTGCTGGAATTTTAATATGTATTAACAGTTCAGTAAACACACATGACAGAAGAAGTAATTTCATAAAATAGTAATAAAGATGCTGCTTGCAGAAACCTCTTACTCAAATATTGATTCATGGTTGAGCTCTAAACATGCATCTTCGTATTGCCTATCGATCCATCTAACTCCTTCCAATCAATACAAACATCACTACCAAACACCGATATTCTCATTAGCTTAAATAAACAAAACAAACACCTGTCGATATCAGTATTTATCGACATCGGTTCCATGCGTTCACATCACTATCTGCACTGCAATCATGATTCATTAGGGCAGGATCCGATATCTTTGGAGGGGATTGCAAATAGCTTTGAGCTATTAACACACTGATTTACGAAGTCCCTCGGAACGGTAGCTTTAACGTAATGATAGGACCTACCTCATTTTGTTGGGTATTGATTCCTGCTAAGGGATTCGATTAAGCGTTGATAGCTTTGAGTTTTTTGCGCTGATTGGATTTTAGAATGAAGTGCAGCGTCTAAGTTTTAATTGCACTTAGTTTAGGAGTGCTTTTGCCAAAAAATGTGTAAGAATGATTTTTATTGAACATTTAGGTAAAATGCTTTCTAATTTAACTTAAAAAGTATTTCAACCTTCAATTTAAAATTTTCAATATTTAACACCCTTTAAAGCAGTGTTAAACATATAAAATCTAAAAAAGTCTGCGAATTTACCAAAAATTCAAGATCCACATTTAAAAATGGATTCCAAATCCATAACATTCCAATTTCAAACCCAACAATGCACTGGCACAAATGAAGAAAAAAACAAAAACAAGCGAACACTCCGAACCTATTATTTTAAATCCGTTCCACAGAAAATAACAGCCGTCTTATAAACTGTGGAACGTAATGAACTAGGTTAAAAAGGCAGCTCTTAACTTTTTTAGTGGCAAAGGACAGTCGTAATGAAGAAGGAAACAGGCTAGCTACGACAAACAAGCTTCAAGGAGATTGCTCAACAAATTCTTATTTATTCCGGTCATTTTTCTCGTAAATTTTCTTAGATTTTCTTTAGAAAATCTTGGTTAATTCTGTTGTAGTAACTAGTGGTTTGAACGCTTTATCCTATGCCTGTAAAATATGCTTCAAATGACGTTTAGACTCATTGGTCGACCCTGTGACGACAAAACGCTGCAACCCGGGTTACATCGTTTTATGGTAATACAACCTAACATAATCTAAACGATGTAAGCTTGATACAGGTTCGATCTACTATTGAATAACGGTTCCCATTGCCAAAATAATTCAATGTTTCACTTCACGGTAACCTAATATTCGCAGGAAATGTTTTTGCTAAACGCTGTATTCTAGATTGCAGCGATTTACCGAGATAGGAGAGCGGCTGCGCGGGTGAGGCGTCCCCGACCTTGAATTTTGGTAAAACATTGCAAGCTTTGTTTGCTGCGTTTTGTCAAAATAATAATAAACAGCGGAGCCAGCACTCGTAAGGCTCGATCCTGGCCATACTTATATGTCTACTGACAGTGTTCATGGTGCCACAGCTAACAAAATGAACAAGTCAGGTAACTTGTACGATTTAGATGATTACGTTGAGACGTTTAAAAGGTCTCGAAAGAACTCGACAGCTCATGTACATGACCACAATGAAGTTATGCTGTTTAAAAGCGAACTAAAAAATGAATTCCCTCAGAATTACAAAATATCCAGTTCTAAAATTGTAGAGTTCCGAAGAGATAAACCTACACTGTTCATAAAAAATAATTACCAAGATGTTGAATTCAAGGAGCTCGATGTTTTGAAGAAAGGATTTAAAAAAAAATCATGATTGCAGCCGTAGGAAAAGAAGTTGACATGTTTATGAATATCGCAAGAAGGACTGAAGCAGAGGGTATTTCAAGAAAAAAGAAGTATGACTTAATAAAACTACTAAAATTATCATCATCGTTTTTATGAAGATTTGCTGGTTAATGAAAATATCACCGAAGATTTGGACGAATCTGCTTCAGAAACTTTTCATCATCATCATCTCAGCCATAGGACGTCCATTGCTGAACATAGGCCACCCCCTTAGATATCCAGAAACTTTTACCTAACGTTATTTTTATTCCGTTTTACTTTGAATTAATTTTTTTGTTCCCTACTTTAATGCAGATAACAATAAAACAGTACACAAGTATATCTCTTCAAAACGCAGTAATTAACGACTACACTGTTATGTCACAACAGAGGCGAATATTGGCTAGCTACATGCTGTTGTAACAAAACATATTTTTTTATTTTTGAGAGGTTTCTTGATTAGGTACAGTAATATAATGTTATAATGAAATTGAGTAAATATTATGACAAATAAGTTCTAAAAAGAACTATACTATTATCTATACTGGATACAATTTGGTAACGAGGTGAAGATGTAAACTTTCAAACTCATTTTTCTCGAATTGACCTTTTACAGATTACAGCGTTTTGTCCTAACAGGGCCGTGGTGATTGAACAAACAAAACATTAGAATTCATAAAACTCACTTGAAATCTTACTCCGCAAATAGGCCGATTATTAACTTGCAATACAGGGTTTTTATTTAAAAAAACACGTCACGTCTTATAAAGACGGAGACGAAGCTTCAATTTAGCTATAGGGCGGACATACATGAGAGATAAGGTGTATTGAAGATGACCGCATTGGATTAAGCCGTTGGGTAAACAGTGACTATGTTATGTGTCTAAAATCGACTTTACAATCATGTGCGTTAAGCCAGTTCACTTACTCAACTAACAAAACTGCAACAAAAGCACTTAACATTATCAAAACTCACCTTCTCCAACAAAGAACCAATTCTACTGCTGAGCAGCAGAACAAAGTAATATAATCTAAAGCGCTTTATAAGTTATCCGGACGCGCAGTGAAATTGCCAGAACGTGAACACCCAACCCAATTGGAACAAGGTCCATGCATGTCGCAGATGTAACTCGTAAACTGTGTAAGCGACACTTAACAACAATATCCCCATTTTATAGTATAAGCGGTCTGTTTGCAATCAGCGCGGACAATTTCAACGCTTACTGTTAATTGGTATTGCGAAAAACAATGTAATATTATGTATTTAATTAGCTATTTTTGCTTGCCGTAAAATTTTATTTGATTTGGTTACCACGTTTTTGTGGTTAGCAGTCGCTATACAAGCTGTTGATTTGCATCCGTGCCATATTCAAGGAGGTAATTATGCTAATGATTCTCGACCCAAATCAATAAAAAAATTGGTACGTAATTTTTTTTCTTTATTTTTTTTTCGGAATTCCGTAAATGTCATCTAGCCTTATTTAAACTTGGCGCGTGTGTTAATGGCCTTAAAACCGTGCTGCGCCCTCACACAAACGCAAACACAATGCATACGCAACAATCAATCATAAATTTCATTTATAAAATTGGATTACTTCTGAAATACCACGACATTACAATGACAAAAAAAGCAGTGCGTATTAGTTATTTCCCATCTACTGTAATTCCAATCGATATACGTATTGTATGTCCTCCTCCTGAACTATGGCACAAATGCAAATCAACAGCTTGTATTATGCAGTTGCTTTATTAAATAGTCATGGTGTTTTAAGACGTTTCTAGAAAAAGCTGTTATTGACTTTGCTGCTATAGATAGGTTACAGGTGGCTACACATACTAGGGTTTACTAGGGAGGTACAGTGTGCCGTAGATACATAAAATAAATCTAAAATGAATCCAAATGTAGTACAAATATGTACATATTTATTGTGTTAGAACTCACAAAAAATAAAATTGTCCAGACAGACACTTCGATATTTTTTATAAAAAAATGAAATATTATAAATGTATTTTAAGTGATTTTAGAGTGCTTTCACCTAACATATTTTTTATTGAAAGCTAGCCTTTATAAGCGGCTTAAAAAGCTGGTGTAGTGTAGTTTTTTACAACCCTTTATTAAAAAAAAGGGTTTTGAGGGTTTAACGAATGTATCCCAGAGCATATTATTTGATCCTTTTGTTGGTGTTTTTAGCAAAAAACTAGATCTATATATTTTCTATTTTTTTACTATTGACGAAGCCCGTGTAGCTGGTACAGAATTTACGGTGATATTTCAAAAAAACCTCTAAACGAATAAAAAACGTTTGAAAACTTTCAAATAATTTCCGGAACACGGAAGGCCTCGTAAGATGGTCACCCATCCACGAACCAACCGTGCCAAGCGTTGCTTAACCGTATGATCGTAGATACGGCTTTGACTTACCCACGAGCTCTTCAAACTTACGTAACTTTCATTTACAGAATGCTATTAACTTACCACGGTTTTAACTTTATTTCAGTTTATTTATTTAGACTTTATTGAATAAAAACTTAATTTAACGATAAAATTCAATTCAATTTGCTTTTATGTATATTCAAAAGAAACGTTAAGATGATTTTGTAGTTCTTTTGAAGTTGGATTTAGATTTGGATAAATACATTTTGAATTACAGTATTTTGAATACATTTAAAAACAAATTCAATAGATTGTGCAACGTAAATAACAAGGTTTAAACAGTTTAGTGCATGGATTAGTGCATACGTACCTACTTAAATCATACGTTAAGTACATGGTTCTTAGTACTTTATTCGCACTGGCACAATAAAATCTGGCACAGTCGCGTCTTCAGTCGACTTCCGACGTTATCTAGACGGAGATGAATGTGCCTCACATTGTTTCTCCTGCTATTACTTGCATTACTTATCGAAGTGAAATTATGTAAATTATACATTGTACCCTCTACAAATGTTTAAATTTATATTCAACAGAAAAAACACTACTGCTAAAATTTAAAACCGTGTAACGTGCTTTAAAATTTTGTTACACAAATGTTTCCACTTACCTAAAATACACAACTTTGTCCACTTGAAACCGAAACCAATTATTTATCAATCTTCAAACTCAACACTAACCTCCTTCGTACAAAATAGAACCTAACAGAACTTTATTCGCACTGGCACAATAAAATCTGGCACAGTCGCGCCTCCAGTCCGCTTCCGACGTTATCTAGACGTAGATGAATGTGCCTCACATTGTTTCTCCAACTATTACTTGCATTACTTATCGAAGTGACAGTTGAAGTTTCATTTTATGCAGTGTTCCTTTTTCAAATGACATTTTTAAACGATTGGGTTCGATTTTTAAAGGAGTGGTTTTTGAGTTCCTTTAAAATGGAGTTTTTAAAAATGAATTTGAGCTTTCTTTTATTTAGCTGTCGTCGGTTGGAAGATTGTTTCGGTCATGATCAGTTCAATGGCTAGGGAATAGATTTCGAATTTTACATAGTTTTGAATAATGATCTTGAAGAACTGTTGTTTGGAATTTATTAAACATTGCTATGTGCTAATGTCACTGATAAAAAGCAATACCTATTATATTATGTATTAATTCAGTATGTATTGTTTATGATAAAAAATAAACAATTGTTGCCTTATCAATCTATAACTCTAAAATCGCAACTTGATTATTAACTACTTAAAAAAATGAAAAAATAAACGTTTTTGATATCTTTCGGAAGTTTCTGTCGTAATTTAATTTCATAAAATGACGCAGCTACTTAAGACAACACTACAAATAAAACAGAGATAACTACGCAATGAATTTAAATCTCAACAGTAGGAAAACTACACACGGCTCTAAAAGGATAACTTTTGTAAAAGCACAACTATTTACGATAGTGCTACGGTTAAAGTTTGCGTCGAGGACTCCAAATGTCTTTATGATTCCCTCAGACGTCGTAAATTGATATTTATTCTGAACCATAACTCTGCACTCTCCTAGTCTAAAAAGTAGTGAAGCGCGAGTTGGATGCGCACTGATGGTTTCATATGGCATCGAAGTAAAAAGTACAGATATAAGAGAACCTCTCTTGTTTTTTTTTTTTGTGGTCTGATAAAATAGATCGATAAAAATCTTATAATTTGGTTGTCACATAGAAATAATTTCAAAAAAAAAATTAAGAAATCCAAGTAGATTTGAAGTAACGACCATTTACTTCTAGTCATAGATTATAATTATTCATTAATTTCAACATGATAAAACTATGCACGTTCTGAAGAAAAAGCTTCCTGATAAACAAATGAACATCGAAGTGGTTTTATTTTTCCTGCAAGATGCAGAACCCAAAAACACACTAGAAAAATAGGTAGGTAGGAGTATCTTCCAGAATTTCCAAGATGCATGGTTTTATACCTACATGCTTTTAAAGTTTTCACATTAAAACTTGAAGTTGTTGATGATATTATTTCACGGGTTTTACGACGTGCAGTGGGTATAGTAAAGTGTACTGATACATTTTATAGAGGTCTTAAATGTGCCAGTTTGAAAGTGAGGGCAAATTGTTACGACTGGATAATGGTACGAGGCTTGTTAAATTATTAAATTAGTTTATATACCTATCTTTAATGGTATGATAACTCATCTAAAATTGTATTTATCCAATTTTGGCTCATTATTAATTAATCGGCAAAACATTTGCCCTGGTTCTTATCTCTAATTTGTTTTACGAAACAAATGCCAACCAAAAACAAAAAAGCAATCTGCGATTCTAACATTTATGATTAGAACACCAATATTTTGCCTTTTCGGCAAAGTAAACTGTCGGTAAATAAAGCAGTACAAACAATATTCACGAGTAAATATTCCTTCAGTCCCAAACTACCTTACAATTTGGCGAAATATCAATAACTCGAAGCACTTGTAAGGAAAATATTTCCGGGTACGTGCATTTTGAGCACAGTTTATATCTATTTGGCAATAAGTCGACTTTTCAATAGCACCATCTGCCGTACGAAATGAGATTTTTACTACGGCAGTAATAACTTGATCGAATCTGGGACGCGATTCTGGATTGAAGCATCGAAATCATATTAGAAGGCGTTTTCTTCCAATTTTATTATTAGATTTTACGACAATTTTCGTTTTGATGTTACAATAAAAAGTATCGTTATGCTTCTGTGTCTATTCTCGTCTATTCGGGGAAAGACATCGTAAGGCCGTATTTCGTGTGCAGAATTGAATATAAACCTTCGTGGGTGTTGTTTTACTCGTCTATGGTTGTATTCCATTCGAATTGTATTTCTACCATTGAAATAATCTTTGCCAAGGGAATATTCGGGATCGTAATTTTTGGAAGAGCTCTTATGGCCTTACTACAAAAACTTTAACCACTGTTTTACACTTGTCTAAAAAAAATGTGGCTCCAAAATGAACCATATGTCAACGTCATAATTTGACATTTTTTTAGACAAGGCTTAAACTGACGTTAAAAAGTTTTTGTGGTAAGACGGTTAATGTTTCATAGTGATTCTCGGAACCGACGTATATGGTATGAATTTTCCTGTGTCAACAAAAAATGTTGTCAGAGAGTTATAAAAGGTTGTTTATAGTAGTCAGAGATGATAAAATATTATTTTTCAATGTATTTAACAATGAGCAAGTTGAGAGTTTTTCTTTAAATATCTAACAATCTTACAAATACAGCAAATGCGATAAACCTTAGTGAAACTCTCCAACTTGATAATAAATCTTATCTTTTGTACATAAAAATGCACCTTTTAGAGCTTTTGATAATCTCTTTATTGTTGCATTGAGAATACCATAAGAAGCTCCATATTCCTGTGTTTTTTGAAAAACGTTGTTAATAAAATATGGATTCTCAGCTTTGTAGTTCAACAATTAGGACCAATTTTATACGCAAGCTGAGAATTGTGTTATCAGAGTATAATTTCATAAGCTGCAAACATTTTTAGGGCATGAGAATTTTACTGCAGTAAAAAATATGTTTTCAAGTCGTTTAACTGGCAGTTATGTAACTATTATTCACCCTATCACTATTATTGTCAACACAAATCAATTTACCATTTACATCAATACAACTATTATATACTTTCAAAAGCATGCACAAATAAAACACTTACCCAAAATCATTTGGCTAGCAGCAGTCAGCTGTTTCACATCATTGTTCGCGTCCTGAGTTTCAAGCCTGACCG